>NC_046662.1:132615096-132618020 GCF_010883055.1 Belonocnema kinseyi
ATAAAAAAGAGGACTTTTGACGTTTTTATATTTTCAAATATCGACAATTAAAATAGTCCTTTTTAACATTTTAGGGTCGGATATATTAAGGGTGGGTTTTAGAGGTCTTGCCGAACTTTCTCACTCCCTCTATAATTAGTGAGATAAAAAAGAGGATTTTTGACGTTTTTATATTTTAAAATATTGACAATCAAACTTGTGATTTTTACCCTTTTAGGTGTGGTTATAGTAGGGGTGGTTTTTAGGGGTCTTGCCGAACTTTCTCACTCCCTCTATAATTAGTGAGATAAAAAAAGAGGATTTTTGACGTTTTTATATTTTCAAATATCGATAATCAAAATTGTCATTTTTAACATTTTAGGTGCGGCTATATTAAGGGTGGTTTTAGGGGTCTTCCCGAAGTTTCTCACACCCTCTATAATTAGTGAGATAAAAAAAGAGGATTTTCGACGTTTTTATATTTTCAAATATCGATAATCAAAATTGTCATTTTTAACATTTTAGGTGCGGTTATATTAAGGGTGGTTTTAGGGGTCTTGCCGAACTTTCTTACTCCCTCTATAATTAGTGAAATAAAAAAAGAGTATTTTGGAAGTTTTTATATTTTCAAATATCGACAATCAAAATTGTCATTTTGAACATTTTAAGTGTGGTTATAGTAGGGGTGGTTTTTAGGGGTCTTGGCGAACTTTCTCACTCCCTCTATAATTAGTGAGATAAAAAAAGAGGATTTTTGACGTTTTTATATTTTCAAATATCGATAATCAAAATTGTCATTTTTAACATTTTAGGTGCGGATATATTAAGGGTGGTTTTCGGGGTCTTGCTGAACTTTCTCAAACCCTCTATAATTAGTGAGATAAAAAAAAGGATTTTGGACGTTTTTATATTTTCAAATATCGTTAATCAAAATTGTCATTTTGAACATTTTAGGTGCGGATATATTTAGGGTGGTTTTTAGGGGTCTTGCCGAACTTTCTCACTCCCTCTATAATTAGTGAGATAAAAAAGAGGATTTTTGACGATCTTATATTTTCAAATATCGATAATCAAAATTGTAATTTTTAACATTTTAGGTGCGGTTATATTAAGGCTGGTTTTAGGGGTCTTGCCGAACTTCCTCACTCCCTCTATAATTAGTGAGATAAAAAAAAAAGATTTTTGGCGTTTTTATATATTTAAGTATTGACAATCAAAATTGTCATTTTTAACATTTTAGGTGCGGATATATTAAGGGTGGTTTTTAGGAGTCCTTGCCGAATTTTCTTACCCACTCTATAATTAGTGAGATAAAAAAAGAGGATTTTCGACGTTTTTATATTTTCAAATATCGACAATCAAAATTGTCATTTTGAATATTTTAGTTGCGGATATATTAAGGGTGGTTTTTAGAGGTCTTGCCGAACTTTCTCACTCCCTCTATAATCAGCAAGATAAAAAAGAGGACTTTTGACGTTTTTATATTTTCAAATATCGACAATTAAAATAGTCCTTTTTAACATTTTAGGGTCGGATATATTAAGGGTGGGTTTTAGGGGTCTTGCCGAACTTTCTCATTCCCTCTATAATTAGTGAGATAAAAAAAGAGAATTTTTGACGTTTTTATATATTCAAATATTGAAATCAAACTTGTCATTTTGAATATTTTAGTTGCGGATATATTAAGGGTGGTTTTTAGAGGTCTTGCCGAACTTTCTCACTCCCTCTATAATCAGCAAGATAAAAAAGAGGACTTTTGACGTTTTTATATTTTCAAATATCGACAATCAAACTTGTGATTTTTAACCTTTTAGGTGTGGTTATATTAAGGGTGGTTTTAGGGGTCTTGCTGAACTTTCTCACACCCTCTATAATTAGTGAGATAAAAAAGAGGATTTTTGACGTTTTTATATTTTCAAATATCGATCATCAAAATTGTCATTTTTAACATTTTAGGTGCGGTCATATTAAGGGTGGTTTGAGGGGTCTTGCCGAACTTTCTCACTCCCTCTATAATTAGTGAGATAAAAAAAGAGTATTTTTGAAGTGTTTATATTTTCAAATATCGACAATCAAAATTGTTATTTTGAACATTTTAGGTGTGGTTATAGTAGGGGTGGTTTTTAGGGGTCTTGCCGAACTTTCTCACTCCCTCTATAATTAGTGAGATAAAAAAAGAGGATTTTTGACGTTTTTATAATTTCAAATATCGATAATCAAAATTGTCATTTTTAACATTTTAGGTGCGGTTATATTAAGGGTGGTTTTAGGGGTCTTTCCGAACTTTCTCACTCCCTCTATAATTAGTGAGAAAAAAAAGAGGATTTTTGACGTTTTTATATTTTCAAATATCGACAATCAAAATTGTCATTTTGAACATTTTAGGTGCGGATATATTTAGGGTGGTTTTTAGGGGTCTTGCCGAACTTTCTCACTCCCTCTATAATTAGTGAGATAAAAAAAGAGGATTTTTGACGTTCTTATATTTTCAAATATCGATAATCAAAATTGTAATTTTTAACATTTTAGGTGCGGTTATATTAAGGGTGGTTTTAGGGGTCTTGCCGAACTTCCTCACTCCCTCTATAATTAGTGGGATGAAAAAAGAGGATTTTTGATGTTTTTATATTTTCAAATATCGACAATCAAAATTGTGATTTTTAACATTTTAGGTGCGTATATATTAAGGTTGGTTTTAGGGGTTATTGTGCAGGGGTTGATTTGGGGTGTGTTCCACATTCACTATAGGGATGAAACTATTTGGTGGCATTTTTGGCACTAAATGCAGCAGTAATCATTAAAAACATTTTGACTTTTCGCAATTGTGTATTTTTAACGAATTATATAGTGTGCAGGGGTTGATTTGGGGTGTGTTCCACATGCACTATAGGGATGAAACTTTTTGGTGGCATTTTTGGCACTAAATGCAGCAGTAATCATTAAAA
>NC_046662.1:132618120-132623996 GCF_010883055.1 Belonocnema kinseyi
ACTGCGAAAATACTTAACTTCAATCAATGATATATCGATGAAAAAAAAGCTATCTTGAATCTGAAAAATGGATTTCAGAGGGCAAGGGTGCTCCTTTGTGATCCTTTCGCCCGTTTTTGAAAAAAAAAATTATTCAAGATGCTACGTAACCTCAAATATAGCAAAAAACGGTGTTTTTTTCACTTTTAGGTTACAATATCTCGAAAACTGAGGGTGATGGAATTTTTCTGAGGTCGGATTCGGATTCACCGCAGCAAAAACCTTCGGGTATACTAGGTCTGGTCTCTGGTTCCGGACCTTTGTCAAATTTTGTCGGCCTGTGTTATAGAGGGAGTGAGAAAGTTCGGCAAGACCTCTAAAAACCACCCCTACTGCACCAACACCTAAAAGATTAAAAATGACAAGTTTGAATGTCGATATTTGAAAATATAAAGACATCAAAAATTCTCTATTTTAACTCACTAATTATAGAGAGAGTGAGAAAGTTTGGCAAGACCCCTAAAAACAACCCTTGATATATCCGGACCTAAAATGTTAAAAATGACGATTTTGATTGTCGATATTTGAAAATATAAAAACATAAAAAATTCCCTTTTTCTATCTCACTAATCATAGAGTGGGTAAGAAAATTCGGCAAGGACTCCTAAAAACCACCCTTAATATATCCGCACCTAAAATGTTAAAAATGACAATTTTGATTGTCAATACTTAAAAATATAAAAACGCCAAAAATCTTTTTTTTTATCTCACTAATTATAGAGGGAGTGAGAAAGTTCGGCAAGACCCCTAAAAACCATCCCTACTACACCCACACCTGAAAGATTAAAAGTGACAAGTTTGATCGTCAATCGTCGAATACGGCACTCAAAATTACGCAAGAAAGCAGTATCTTTCAGAAACTGCTTTTTTGCCTAACACCGACCGGGTATCAGAGGACATGATGTTACGCAAGAAAGCAGTCCAAAGATACTGCTTTCTTGAAATTATGGGACCTCAGCAAAACGCAGTATCTACAAATAAAATTCTTGCAAACTGCAAAATTAACACAATTATAAAAATTGTGAAAAGGTAGCAATATATTTACTTCGCCCAGTTCTTAATTGCTGAAGAAAGGTACAAAAAACAATTATTTTTTAATTTGGCAAGAATTTTTTACAAAGAAATTTTCGACTTTTTGAAATAATTCGTATTTATCAATTTTCATTCTTTTGAACTTTAAAGGCTCTATTTTTCAAAATTCTAATCGAAAAATATTAAATTTATAACGCAGTGAAATCATTACATTTTTGAAAAAAAGAAAGAGTAATTATATTAATAGTTCCTTTATTAAAATAAATATTTTCTAAAATTAATTAATAAGACGAGCCAGTCGTAAATTCAAATTTTTTGCAGATACTGCTTTCTTGCGATCACCAAGCATGCTATCCGAGGCCCGGTGTTCGTAAGAAAGCAGTACTACAGATAAGGCGTTTTAGCGTAATCTCAGTTCACATTTTTTGCAGTATCTGCATTTTTTATAACAAAGTAACAATTTATTTAATTTTTTTCAGAAATGAGACTGTAAATTAGCCAAGAACGATAAAAAGGTTTGATAAGTACATTTAAATGAGCGGTCTACACGAATAATGATTTAAATTGATTTCTTTAATTATTTCGTGTTTTTGTAGATACTGTTTTCTTAAATATCACGGCAGTATAGCAGTCGGAAGTCTTGACAATTACTTTACACTTACAGAATTGAAAGTCCATACAAAAAACCTTACTCATAAGCTACAGCTGCAAAAAGTTAAAAAAAATTTAACTTTTTTTCTCATTAATTTTTTTCTTATATAGCCCGTATATTATATGTCAGATAAACGTAATGTTTTTAGAAACATTTTTTAAATCGAAATTTTGTTTTCAAACGTTTTTTTTTAAACAATTTTTCTCAAAAATTGTCTTTTAAACCATTTTTTTAAAATTTGTTCTCCAAATTTTGTTTATACGAATTTTGTTTAGACGAAAAAAAATTTCAAAAAATCCCCTAACATCCAGACCTAAAATGTTAGGCCTCAGAATGGTTCCATCTGATGTCCAAAGTTACTAAAAAAAAGTTGCATTCCCATATCTCATCCGGAACACCCCGTTTTCCACCCCTAAAATATTGAAAAATCGAAAAAAATCCCCCAACATCCAGACCTAAAATGTTATGCTTCATAATGTTACCATCTGATGTCCAAAGATACTAAAAAAAGTTTCATTTCTCTATCTCATCCGGAACACCCCGTTTTCAACTCCTAAAATATTGAAAGATCCCTAAAATATTGAGAAATCCCCAAAAAGTCCCCTTACTTCCAGACTTAAGATTTGATGTCATGAAATAGTTCTAGCTAATATCTAAAAAAATTATCGTAAGTCTCTTCTCTTTAGACTCTATGAGAGCCCCCTGTTTTTTATAAGATATTTGAAAGAAAGAAAGAAGTCATCCCTCATTTGACTAATAATAAGTATAGATGCAAAAAATAATATAAAATTCTACTATTTCTGATAAGAAGAGTTAAGATTTGATACCCGCTTTTAAAAAAAGGTTATTTTCATTTGCTCTACCACTGTGCATGGTCATTCCTCGCTTCTCTTATTCTCCTTCTACGAGTCCGGCTATTTCTGCGAACTCCGAGCGCTTGCTTCTTCTTGCCTTCTCCTCGCACGCTCCTTCGCTATATACCGAGAGCGAGTGACAGATTTTGGTACGATAGTTGAAGAATACCCAAATACTCAAATATTGTGAGCTTTTTTTATTTATTCATATATTAAGAAATTTTAGACCATTTAGTCCGAAAATGTATGATGAAAAATAAAACTGTCAAAACTTACTGGCCAATAGAATCGTTCTAGTTGATGACCAAAGATACTAAAAAAAGTTTCTCATTACCCTACCTCATCCGGAACACCCTCGTTTTTAACCCCTAACATAATGAAAAATCGGAAAAATCCCCTAACGTCCAGACCTAAAATGTTATGCCTCAGAATGGTTCCATCTGATGTCTAAAGACACTAAAAAAAGTATTATATTCTTATCTGATCCAGAACACCCCGTTTTCAACCCCTAAAATAATGAAAAATCGAAAAAAAATTCAAAAAATCCCCTAACATCCAGACTACAATCGTTGTTTTTTTGAATTTTCATCCAAAATAGCGGGTTAACGAAATCGTTCTTTCTTTTAAAACAAATAAAGTGTATCAAAGCGCGATTTGATCTCAAAACGTAGAAATCTGTTGAAAAACTGTGGGGTCCAAATTCAGATTTATAGTTCTTTCTTAATCATAAGTGACGTGAATGTAAAAATTTATGTCTTATGTTGAATAGTTTACAAGATATGACTTCCCAAATTCTAGAAAATAATAAAATTTATTGGTTGGGTGACGACCGTTTGTAGTTAGTCACCTTTTGCCCTTACCGAATACTATAAAGAAGATGCAACTTGAATGGTACAGAGACTATAGAGTATAAACTATAGGTAGTCCGGCCCAGGGCCGAGTTTGATAGCGCGTCACCCTTTACCACTGCAGCTAATGAATATTAATTTAACAAACGAAACAATTGTGAACACATATTTATTAAGTAAAAGTAATTAAAAAACTAACTTTATTTGCGCAGAAGGAAATAAAATTCATTCATTGAATTTCCATCCAAAAAGCTAAATTTTGTACTTAAAAAAGGCATTCTTAATAAAATACATGAATTTTGCACAAAAGAAATTAATTTTCCATCAAGACTAATTTTCTATACAACAAATTAATGTTTAATTATAGTTAAATTTTCGACAAAAAAGATTAATTTTGTACCAAGGAAGATGAGTATTCAATAAAATACAAAAATTTTTAACTAACAAAGATAACTTTTCAATGAAACATAGAATAGTTAAACTTGCAGTTTAAAAAATTAATTTTTGACCAAAAACAAAAAGAATTTTCTACAAAGTAGTTAAATTTTAAGAAAGCAAATTTTTCTAACTAAATTGATGAATCGTCAACAAAAAAAAAAAAAATTTAACAAAGCACTTTTATTTTCAACCCGAAAATATAAAAAAATCGTTCAAATTCTTTGAAATGGTTTTAAATTATTTAAACTAATTGAAAATTCCTTGGAATGTTTTAAAATATTCTATAAAACTTCAAATCCTTTAAGATCTCATATTAAATTACTGGAAAAAATTTAAAATTCATTGGAACCTTTTAAAATACTCTCATATATTTCGAAACCTTCAAAATATTTTAAAAGACCTTGACATCTTGTAAAGATTTCGAAAGTACTTTAGAATTTTTTAAATAACATCTTTTAAAATATTCTCAAATTTTTTAAATCCTTGAAAAATCTTTTGAAATTTCTTAAAGCTCTTGAAAATATCTTGATGTCAAGGAATTTTCAACTTATTTTTGTTATTTAAAGGAATTTCAAAGAATTTTAACAACTTTAACAGGGTTATCTAAAAAAATTCCAAAGTACTTTCGACATCTTTAGAAGATGTTAAGGTCTTTCAAAAGATTTTAAAGGTTTCGAAATATTTTGGAGTATTTTGACTGGTTCCAAGGAATTTCTAATTGATTACAGTAGTTTGATATGAAATTTTAAAGGATTTGACATATCTTTGGATACTTGAATAGATTCCAAAGCATTGTCAATTGAGTTCAATAATTTAGTATGAGATTTTAAAGGATTTGAAATATTTTAGGACATTTTTAAAACTCTAAGGAATTTTCAAGAGCTTTGAAAAATTTCAAGAGATTTTGAAGGATTTAAAATTTTTCAGTTTTGTTTGCGTTTTAGTCACATATAAATCAACATTCGGAGAAACGAATGAATTGACTTGAATTAAGTCTAATGTTTACTTAATATCAATTGTTCGGCATAAAACCTTTTTTTGTTCATTTATCTATGTTTAAATGTAGTTCGTTCATTCCAATCTGCAGTTTTCTTATAAAAGTCTATCGGCCAGTAATTTTTCACAGTTTTATTTTTCTTAATCCACTTTCGGACTAAATGGTATAAAATTTCTTAATATAAGAATAAATAAAAAAAGCTCAAAATATTTGAGTATTTGGGTATTTTTCAAAGTATCGTACCAAAATCTGTCATGCACTCTCTGTATATAGCAGAGCTGCCAGACCGTGGATGAAATTTACCCCCACAAAATGCACGATTCGACTTCGGTTTCTGCTATACGATGATTGCCGATCTGAAAGCTTCGGAAGACTTCGGTGGTCTTCTATTTATATCTCGATCCCCATTTGAAAGAAATGGAAGAAATTGGCGAATCTAATGTTTCGTGTGATTCTTCATTTCATGCACGAGTCGATTTTGAGGTTATGTTTTTCAGGTGCATATAATATGAATATTATTACTATTATATATATATATATATATATTTATTTAAAAATTTGTCGTAAGGACAACCGCAGGATTTCACCGGGAGCGGGTGATAATCTGGAAAATTGCACCCGCTTCCAGCGAAATCGCGGTAAAATTTCAGCCACAACCACGTCTCACGACCGTGAGATAGGTGGTTACACTCTGTAAAGGAATCAATACGACGATCCAGCACAAGCCTCGTGCACCCTAAGAACACGGAGCGACCCAAGGACAACCGCCTTCTGCATTTTTCCCGCAAGTGTTCTAGCATATTGTTGACACGCAGGAATGCTTTTTAGGCCATTAGCAAGTGAAAGCTTGGCACCTCCAAGAGGGCCGATGATAAGGACGATCAATTTAACAGAATATTCCGGGTACAATCCTCGCAACTCTCTTATAAGGTCTCGATACCTCTCTTTCTTTTCATTCTCCTTGGTTATGATGTTTTTGTCAGCTGGTGCCGAAAATTCGATAACGAACATGGTTC
>NC_046662.1:132624096-132631083 GCF_010883055.1 Belonocnema kinseyi
ATTATAATCATAAAATATAACATTAATTTTAATTATTAGTTGACTAACTTTTAATAGAAATAGTTAAACTTTGAACAAAAAACAATTAGTTTTCTGCAAACAAAAAATTAAATAAAATACGAAAGTTAAAAAAAAATTTGTTAAATTTGTTTTAAACATAATATTTAAATTTTTAAACAAAAAGTTAAATTTTTATCCAAAAAGCTAAATTGTATATGAAAAAAAGGCATTTCAAGAAAATACATGAACTTTGCACAAAAGAAATTTATTTTCCATTAAGGCTAACTTTCTATTCAAAAATTAATCTTTAATCATAGTTAAATTTTCGACAAAAAAGATTAATTTTTTTGTAGTTAAAAGAAATTAATTTCTAGAAAACAAAAATTCTACAGAATAATTAAATTTTCAGAAAAGAATTTTTTCAACTGAATTGATAAATCATCAACAAAAAAAAAATTTTTTAACAAGTCAGTTCCACTTTCAACCAAAAAAATAGAAAAAAATTTAATTCTTTGAATTTCTCTTGAAATTTTGCAAAGCTCTTGAAAATTCCTTGAAAATTAAAAAATACCCTAAAATATTTCAAATCTTTTACAATCACATACTACATAATTGAAATAAATTAAAAATTCCTTTCAATCTATTAAATCTTTCAAAATCTCAGATAGAATCACCATAATCAATTGAATATTCCTTGGAAAATTTTTTAATTCTCTCAAATATTACAATACCTTCAAAATATTTTGAGATACCTTGACCTTTTTTTAAAAGATTTTTAAACTACTCCTTTAAAATTCTTTGAAATTCTTAAAAATTAGGAAAATAGGATGAAAATTCCATGAAATCTTTTAAAACATCCTCAAATATTTAAAATCCTTAAAAATCTGTTGAAATCTTTTGAAATTTTTTTAATCTCTTGAAAATTCCCCGAAATATTTCAAATACTTCAAAATATCATATTAAATCACTGTATTCAATGAAAATTACTTGGAATATTTAAAATTTTTCAAGTCTTTCAAAATCTTTTGAAGTGCCTAGGACTTTTTTTAGGATTTCTAAATTACTTTGGAATTTTAAAAAATAAGCCTTCTAAAATTTTTTTTAATTCTTTGAAATGGCTTTAAATTTTTTAAATTAATTGAAAATTCCTTGACCTCTTATAAAACATCCTTAAATATTTAAAATACTTACAAATCTTTTGAAATCTCTTGAAATTTTGTAAATCTTCAGATTGAGATTTAAAACAGAGAAAAGTTTCAAAACGTTCAATATTGAAATGTTTGTAAAATTAGAGTTTTGAAAATGGAATCAATAAAAATTCAAAGCTTTCGTAATTTTCAACTATTCAATAAGAATAATTTTCAACTCGATGGGTTTCAAGTCTTCAAATTTACAAACGTAAACTTGGAAGTTTATTTATAAAAATTTAATAATCATAAATAAATTGAATGCGTTCAAAATTTAAATTTATGTTTTTCAATCGGACAATCTCTAAATGAAATTATTTCAGACTGAAATTTAGAAAACAGCAAAATTTTAAAACATTAAAAATGTAACTGTTTGTAGATTACTTAAACTATTCAATTAAAGTTTTAATAGAAATTAATCAAATTTCAAACAAAAACAAAAAAAATTTTTACAAAATAGTTAAACTTTCACAAAACAAATTTTTTCATCTAGTTTGATGAATCATCAACCAAAAATAAAACTAAATTTTCAACAAAGCAGTTCCACTTTCAAACAGAAAAGTTGAAAAAAATAATAAAAATTAATTGAAATTGCTTTGAACTATTGAAATTATTTGAAAATTCCTTGGAATATTTTAAAACATCGTAAAATATTGAAAATCCTTTAAAATCTTTTGCAAATCCTCGACATCTTCTAAACATTTCTAAGGTACTTTGAAGTTTTTTTAAACAACCCTGCTATAATTGTTAAAATTCTTTAAAATCCCTTTAAATTGTAAAAATAAATTGAAAATTCATTGAAATCTTTTTAAGCATCATCAAATATTTGAAATCCTTTAAAATATTTTGAAATTTCTTGAAAATTCCTTGAAAATTTAAAAATACCCTTAAAAAATATATATAATTTTATAATTATATAATTATTTACAAAAATCGTTTCATAAATAGTCAAACTTTTAGTCGATTAATTTCTATTAAAACTTTAATTGAATAGTTTAGCTAATCTACAAACAGTTACATTTTTGATGTTTTAAAATTTTGCTGTTTTCTAAATTTCAGTCTGAAATCATTTCATTTAGAGATTTTCCGATTGAAAAACATACATTTAAATTTTGAACGCATTCAATTTATTTATGATTATTAAGTTTTTATAAATAAACTTCCAAGTTTACGTTTGTAAATTTAAAGACTTGAACCCCACCGAGTTGAAAAATATTCTTATTGAATAGTTGAAAATTATGAAAGCTTTGAATTTTTATTGATTTCATTTTCAAAAATCTAATTTTACAAACATTTCAATATTGAACGTTTTGAAACTTTTCTCTGTTTTAAATTTCAATCTGAAGCTTTACAAAATTTCAAGAGATTTCAAAAGATTTTTAAGTATTTTAAATATTTGAGGATGTTTTATAAGATGTCAAGGAATTTTCGATTAATTTCAAAAATTTAAGGCAATTTCAAAGCATTAACAAATTTTTAGAAGGCTTATTTTTTAAAATTCCAAAGTAATTTAGAAATCCTAAAAAAAAATCCTAGGCACTTCAAAAGATTTTGAAAGACTTGAAAATTTTTTAATATTCTAAGGGTTTTTCATTGAATACAGTGATTTAATATGATATTTTGAAGTATTTGAAATATTGCGGGGAATTTTCAAGAGATTTAGAAAATTTCAAGAGAGTTCAACATATTTTTAAGGATTTTAAATATTTGAGGATGTTTTAAAAGATTTCAAGGAATTTTCATCCTATTTTTCTAATTTTAAGGAATTTCAAAGAATTTTAAAGAAGTAGTTTAAAAATCTTTTAAAAAAAGGTCAAGGTATCTCAAAATATTTTGAAGGTATTGTAATATTTGAGGGTATTTTAGAATTTTCCAAGGAATTTTCAATTGATTATGGTGATTCTATCTGAGATTTAGAAAGATTTAATAGATTGAAAGGAATTTTTAATTTATTTCAATAATGTAGTATGGGATCATAAAAGATTTGAAATATTTTAGGGTATTTTTTAATTTTCAAGGCATTTTTAATTGATTTCAATATTTCAGTATGAGAATTTAAAGGATTTAAAATATTTTAGGGTATTTTTAAAATTGCAAGAAATTTTCAATATATAATATATAATATTCATATTATATACACCTGAAAAACATAACCTCAAAATCGACTCGTGCATGAAATGAAGAATCACACGAAACATTAAATTCGCCAATTTCTTCCATTTCTTTCAAACGGGGATCGAGATATAAATAGAATACCACCGAAGTCTTCCGAAGCTTTCAGATCGGCAATCATCGTACAGCAGAAACCGAAGTCGAATCGTGCATTTTCGGCTACACACGAACTCACAGTGGTAATCATGCACTTTCTGTTTTGCGGCTCCCAAACGATAGGTATGGTGGGGGTAAATTTCATCCACGATCTGGCAGCTCTGGTATATAACGAATGAGCGTGCGAGGAGAAGGCACGAAGAAGCAAGCGCTCGGAGTTAGCAGAATTGGCCGGACTCGTAGGAGAATAAGAGAAGCGACGACTGACCATGCACAGTGGTAGAGCAAATGAAAATAACCTTTTTTTAAATCGAGTATCAAATCTCAACTCTTCTTGTCAGGAATAGTAGAATTTTATATTATTTTTTGCATCTATACTTATTATTAGTCAAATGAGGGATGACTTCTTTCTTTCTTTCAAATATCTTATAAAAAACAGGGGGTTCTCATAGAGTCTAAAGAGAAGAGACGATAATTTTTTTAGATATTAGCTGGAACTATTTCATGACATCAAATTTTAGGTCTGGAAGTAAAGGGATTTTTTGGGGATTTTTCAATATTTTAGGGGCTGAAAACGGGGTGTTCCGGATGAGATAGGAAAATAAAACTTTTTTTTAGTGTCTTTGGACATCAGATGGAACCACTCTGAAGCATACAATTTTAGGTCTAGGAGTTAGGGGATTTTTTGGAATATTTTTTCGAATTTTCAATACTTTAGGGGTTGAAAACGGGGTGTTCTGGATGAGAAAGAGAAATGAAACTTTTTTTAGTATCTTTGGACATCAGATGGAATCATTCTAAAGCATAACATTTTAGGTCTGGATGTGAGAGGATTTTTTTCGATTTTTCAATATTTTAGGGGTTGAAAACGGTGTGTTCCGGATGATATATGGGAATGAAACTTTTTTTAGTAACTTTGAACATCAGATGGAATAGTTCTGAAGCATAAAATTTTAGATCTGGAAGTTAGGGGATTTTTTGGAATATTTTTTCGAATTTTCAATATTTTAGGGGTTGAAAACGGGGTGTTCTGGATGAGATAGAGAAATGAAACTTTTTTTAGTATCTTTGGACATCAGATGGAACCATTCTAATGCATAAAATTTTCGGTCTGGCTGTGAGGGGATTTTTTTCGATTTTTCAATACTTTAGGGGTTGAAAACGGGGTGTTCCGGATGAGATATGGGAATGAAACTTTTCTTAGTAACTTTGAACATCAGATGGAACCATTCTGAGGCATAACATTTTAGGTCTGGATATTCGGGGGTTTTTTGGAATTTTTTTCGATTTTTCAATATTTTAGGGGTTGAAAACGAGGATGTTCCGGATGAGATAGGGTAAAGAAACTTTTTTTTAGTATTTTTGGTCATCAGATGGAATAGTTCTGAAGCATAAAATTTTAGGTCTGGATGTTAGGGGATTTTTCCCGAATTTTCATTATGTTAGTGGATGAAAACGAGGTTGTTCTGGATAAGATAGGGGGTTGAAACTTTTACGGGTACCTTCGGTCATCAAATAGATCTATTTAGAACTGTTAAATTTTAGATCTCGCGCAAAAAATTTGTTTCGTTAATTTCTTTTTTTTTAAACGTTGCAAACTTAAGCGAGCACCTTAAATGAGCCTAAGATGATACAAGAGAAAAGAAATAAAAATTATTTTTGGCAAATTAGTTTAAACAATATAGTTTGAAAAATTTTTTATTCAACTTAAACATCATATTTATGGAGCCCTAGTAAGCCTTAACGTAGGGTGAAGGAAGAAAATTGTTTACTTCATTTTTACTAGAATGTCTGAATAAAAATTGTTTAAACAAATTTTTTCATTTTTCATTATCCTATTCCCACACACCTAAATGAGCCGTAAGTTATTATATAAGGTGACTTTTCCGTGAAATCATTTTTAGCACGTTTTACAGCAATGTTCGGCTATCTTAACGTGAAGCTAAGACAAACACTATTTTTTACAAAAAAATAAAAGAGCCCAAAATTTGGGACTATGGGCCCAAATAAGCCCTAAATGAGCACTAACTTATGAAATAGGTGGCATCTCTATACCTTGATAGTGTTGCTCCAGCTTAACATATCTCGTAATGCTTGCCAGACAAATAATTTATTTTTATAATTGCACCAATTTAGTACGATGCACACAATGCGTAGTATCTTATATGTAATTACCCAAATTTGCAACCTAATATCTCATAGCGTGTAGATTTAGAATTAGTGAGATAGAAAAAAACAATCTTTCATGTTTTTATATTTTCAAATATCGACAATCAAACTTGTCATTTTTAACAGTATCGGTGTGGGTGTAGTAGGGGTAGTATTTAAGGGTCTTGCCGAACTTTCTCACTCCCTCTATAATTAGTGAGATAAAAAAAGAGTATTTTTGATGTTTTTAAATTTTCAAATATCGACAATCAAAATTATCATTTTGAACATTTTAGGTGTGGTTATAGTAGGGATGTTTTTTAGGGGTCTTGCTGAACTTTTTCACACCCTCTATAATTAGTGAGATAAAAAAAGAGGATTTTTGACGTTTTTATATTTTCAAGTATCGGCAATCAAAATTGTCATTTTTAATCTTTTAGGTGTGCATATATTAAGGGTGGTTTTTATGAGTCTTGCCGAACCTTCTCACCAGCTCTATGATTAGTGAGTTAAAAAAAGATAATTTTTCAAGATTTGATATTTTCAAATATCAACAATCAAAATTGTCATTTTTAACATTTTGGGAGCGGATATATTAAGGGTGGTTTTTAGGAGTCTTGCCGAACTTTCTCACTCACTCTATAATTAGTGAGGTAAAAGAAGATAATTTTTCACGTTTTTACATTTTCAAATATCGACAATCAAAACTGTCATTTTTAACATTTTAGGTGCGGATATGTTAAGGGTAGTTTTTAGGGGTCTTTCCGAACTTTCTCACCCACTCTATAATTAGTGAGGTAAAAAGAGAATTTTTAACGTTTATATATTTTCAAATATCCACAATCAAAATTGTCATTTTTAATCTTTTAGGTGTGCATATATTAAGGGTTGTTTTTATGAGTCTTGCCGAACCTTCTCACCCGCTCTATAATTAGTGAGTTAAAAAAAGATAATTTTTCAAGTTTTTATATTTTGAAATATCAACAATCAAAATTGTCATTTTTAACATTTTAGGTGCGGATATATTAAGGGTGGTTTTAGGGGTCTTGCCGAACTTTCTCACACCCTCTATACTTAGTGAGGTATAAAAGATCATTTTTCACGATTTTATACTGTCAAATATCGACAATCAAATTTGTCATTTTTAACATTTTTCGTGCGGATATAATAAGGGTGGCTTTTAAGTGTCTTGCCGAACATTCTCACCCACTTTATAACTGATGAGATAAAAAAAAAGAATTTTTGACGTTTCTACATTTTCAAATATCGACAATAATAATTCTCATTTTTAACATTTTAGGTGCGGATATATTAAGGGTGGTTTTTAGGTGTCATGCCGAACTTTCTCACCCACTCATAAGTAGTGAGGTAAAAAAAG
Source organism: Belonocnema kinseyi (assembly GCF_010883055.1). Taxonomy (NCBI): domain Eukaryota; kingdom Metazoa; phylum Arthropoda; class Insecta; order Hymenoptera; family Cynipidae; genus Belonocnema; species Belonocnema kinseyi. The sequence continues at coordinate 132,631,078 of NC_046662.1, forward strand.
AGAATT
>NC_046662.1:132631183-132634018 GCF_010883055.1 Belonocnema kinseyi
TATCGACAATCAACATTGTCATTTTTAACATTTTAGGTGCGGATTTGTTAAGGGTAGTTTTTAGGGGTCTTCCCGAGCTTTCTCACTCCCTCTATAATTAGTGAGGTATAAAAGATCATTTTTCACGATTTTATATTTTCAAATTTCGACAATCAAAATTGTCATTTTTAACATTTTAGGTGCCGATATATTAAGGGTGGTTTTTAGGTGTCTCGCCGAACTTTCTCACCCATTCTATAATTAGTGAGGTAAAAAAAGAGAATTTTTAACGTTTTTATATTTTCAAATATCGACAATCAAAATTGACATTTTAACATTTTAGGTGCGGATTTGTTAAGGGTAGTTTTTAGTGGTCTTTCCGCACTTTCTCACTCCCTCTATAATTAGTGAGGTAAAAAAGATAATTTTTCACGTTTTTATAGTTTCAAATATCGAAATTCAAAATTGTAATTTTTAACATTTTGGGAGCGGATACATTACGGGAGGTTTTTAGGAGTCTGCCAAACTTTCTCACTCACTCTATAATTAGTGAGGTAAAAAAAGATAATTTTTCACGTTTTTATATTTTCAAATATCGACAATCAAAATGGTGATTTTTAGCATTGTACGTGCGTGTATATTAAGGGTGGTTTTTAGGGGTCTTGCCGAACTTTCTCACTTCCTCTATAATTAGTAAGATAAAAAAGAGTCTTTTTGACGTTTTTATGTTTTCCAATATCGACAATCAAAATTGTCATTTTTAATCTTTTAGGTGTGCATATATTAAGGGTTGTTTTTATGAGTCTTGCCGAACCTTCTCACCCGCTCTATAATTAGTACGTTAAAAAAAGATAATTTTTTAAGTTTTGATATTTTGAAATATCAACAATCAAAATTGTCATTTTTAACATGTTAGGTGCGGATATATTAAGAGTGATTTTTAGGGGTCTTAAAGAACATTCTCACTCCCTCTATAATTAGTGAGGTATAAAAAATCATTTTTCACGATTTTATACTTTCAAATATCGAAAATCAAAGTTGTCATTTTTAACATTTTTCGTGCGGATATATTAAGGCTGGTTTTTAGGAGTCTTGCCGAACTTTCTCATCCATTCTATAATTAGTGAGGTAAAAAAAGATAATTTTTAACGTTTTTATATTTTCAAATATCGACGATCAAAATTGTCATTTTTAACATTTTAGGTGCGGATATATTAAGGGTGGTTTTTAGAGGTCTTGCCGAACTTTCTCACTCCCTCTATAATTAGTGAGGTATAAAAGATCATTTTTCACGATTTTATACTTTCAAATATCGACAATCAAAATTGTCATTTTTAACATTTTAAGTGCGGATATGTTAAGGGTAGTTTTTAGGGGTCTTCCCGAACTTCCTCACACTCTCTATAATTAGTGAGGTAAAAAAGATCATTTTTCACGTTTTTATATTTTCAAATATCGACCATCAAGATTGTCATTTTTAACAATTTGGGAGCGGATATATTAAGGGTGGTTTTCAGAAGTCTGTCGAAGTTTCTCACTCACTCTATAATTAGTGAGGTAAAAAAGATCATTTTTCACGATTTTATACTTTCAAATATCGACAATCAAAATTGTCATTTTTAACATTTTAAGTGCGGATATGTTAAGGGTAGTTTTTAGGGGTCTTCCCGAACTTTCTCACACCCTCTATAATTAGTGAGGTAAAAAAGATCATTTTTCACGTTTTTATATTTTCAAATATCGACCATCAAGATTGTCATTTTTAACAATTTGGGAGCGGATATATTAAGGGTGGTTTTCAGGAGTCTGTTGAAGTTTCTCACTCACTCTATAATTAGTGAGGTAAAAAAGATCACTTTTCACGTTTTTATATTTTCAAATATCGACAAACAAAATTGTCATTTTTAAAATTAAGGTGCGGATGTGTTAAGCGTAGTTTTTAGGGGTCTTCCAGAACTTTCTCACCCACTCTATAATTAGTGAGGTAAAAAAAGAGAATTTTTAACGTTTTTATATTTTCAAATATCGACCATCAAGATTGTCATTTTTAACAATTTGGGAGCGGATATATTAAGGGTGGTTTTCAGGAGTCTGTCGAAGTTTCTCACTCACTCTATAATTAGTGAGGTAAAAAAGATCACTTCACGTTTTTATATTTTCAAATATCGACAAACAAAATTGTCATTTTTAAAATTTAGGTGCGGATGTGTTAAGCGTAGTTTTTAGGGGTCTTCCAGAACTTTCGCACCCACTCTATAATTAGTGAGGTAAAAAAAGAGAATTTTTAACGTTTTTATATTTTCAAATATCGACAATCAAAATTGTCATTTTTAAAATTCATGTGCGGATATGTTAAGCGTAGTTTTTAGGAGTCTTTCCGAACTTTCTCACTCCCTCTATAATTAGTAAGGTAAGAAAAGAGAATTTTTGAAGTTTTTATATTTTCAAATATCGACAATGAAAATTGCATTTTTAACATTTCAGGTACGGATATATTAAGGGTAGTTTTTAGGAGTCCTTGCCCAACTTTCTCACTCCCTCTATAATTAGTGAGGTAAAAAAGAGAATTTTTAACGTTTTTATATTTTTAAATATCGACAATCAAAATTGTCATTTTTAACATTTTAGGTGCGAATATATTAAGGGTGCTTTTTAGGGGTCTTCCTGAACTTTCTCACTCCCTCTATAATTAGAGAGATAAAAAAAGAGGATTTTTGACGTTTCTACATTTTCAAATATCGACAATAATAATTGTCATTTTTAACATTTTAGGTGCGGATATATTAAGGGTGGTTTTTAGGTGTCATGCCGAACTTTCTCACCCACTCATAAGTAGTGAGGTAAAAAAAGAGAATT
>NC_046662.1:132634118-132641974 GCF_010883055.1 Belonocnema kinseyi
TATCGACAATCAACATTGTCATTTTTAACATTTTAGGTGCGGATTTGTTAAGGGTAGTTTTTAGGGGTCTTCCCGAGCTTTCTCACTCCCTCTATAATTAGTAAGGTATAAAAGATCATTTTTCACGATTTTATACTGTCAAATATCGACAATCAAAGTTGTCATTTTTAACATTTTTCGTGCGGATATATTAAGGGTGGTTTTTAGGAGTTTTGCCGAACTTTCTCACTCACTCTATAATTAGTGAGGTAAAAAAGAGAATTTTTAACGTTTTTATATTTTCAAATAACGACAATAATAATTAGCATTTTTAACATTTTAGGTGCGGATATAGTAAGGGTGGTTTTTAAGTGTCTTGCCGAACATTCTCACCCACTTTATAACTGATGAGATAAAAAAAGAGAATTTTTGACGTTTTAATATTTTCAAATATCGACAATCAAAATTGTGTTTGGCATGTTTGAATAATGGGTTATTTGTAAGGGTATTCAACCTCGCAAAAAATAAAAATTTCGAAAAACTTCTTCGGATGGAATAGCATTTTTTGTCATCCTAAATGATTTAGGCAAAACAAAATTCGGAAAAAAAATCTTTAATTTCGTTCATATGAACGTTCGTAACTTCAAGTACATTGTGTTTTTAATGCAGATTTCAAGTATCCCCTCTTTACCAAACATTACATGTCCTCTATTTTAGTTCAAATTTTTTTTTTATATAATGAATTAGGGCCGAATTCGTTTAATTTTTTTGTTCCAAGCTCTAGATATAAAAACATTTTTACGTATCGTGAAATTCATATTGATAACTTAAAATTACTGACTCTGGGACTTTTAAATAGTTGATAACGAATTTGAAGTCAAAATTCCAAATAGCAGATCAAATATCATAAATATAAAAATTCTTTTTTTATTTATGGTTAACTATATTGGCTCAATCATTGTCATTGTGCAGAATTTGTATCATATATTAATAATGGCTTATGTGAATTGCCTTTTCTTTTTATATTCTTGTTTGACATAAGCATATAAACCATTTGTTCCTAGTTCATATTAAAAAGCTAAATATTAATTAAAATAGAGCCCATTCAATTTTTGGTGAATTCTTTCTGTTTTTAAAATATTTTTTCAAGAACAGTTGTAGATATTGTAAAAACGACTTGGTATTTAAAATTCGCATTACAAACGTATCAAAATGACCTGAAGCATCTTTAAAAAATATTTTATTATTGGCGTAAGTTTTTAGACCAGGGAAATTAATTAATAGTTTAAGATGTTAATTTTGTTTGTCTACTTGGTCATAATCAATATTATTAATATATTGATTAATTTTTTAACATTGCGAAACAAACGCTCTCTATCTCCGCTGGGATATGAGCCCAGGTCCTTCAGATTGCCGGTCTGATGACCTGGACTCATATCACAGCGGAGCTAGAGTGTTTTTTTTTCGCAATCTTAAAAAATTAATCAATATTTTAATAATATTGATTATGAACAAGTAGACAAATTAAATTAACATCTTAAAATTAACATCTTTTGGACTAGCTGAAAGTGTCATATTTATAAACGGACTTCTTCAGTTAAACTATTTCAATATTATGTCAATGTTGAGGTTATGTATCTCTTTGTCTCGAGATGGCCACTGCCATTTTAAATTGACAGTTAAATTTCACAAGAGGAACGTAAAATTACACTATCTGAAAGTGACGTCACGGGAACTTTCCTGCCTGCATGTGATTTTATAGTAACACATTTATTTTCAATCATTGCAGTAAAATTCCCACTTTAATCACTGGTATTTTTATGTACACTGATTAATGCGGTAATTTTCAACCACATTTTTTACAGTGTACAACTAGTTAAAGAAGGACACCTAGATCTATCGAACTGTAAAGTTAAAATTCAATCGCCCCTTTAGAAACCTGAAATAATTAACATCAAAGTCAATACTTTTTGCAAGTTGGATATACCTTACACAGAAAAAAGAGAAGTACAAGTAAATAAACTCCTTTAGGGACTAAATGGTATTACACAATTTCATGAAAAATTATTTAACAGTCAAGAAAAATATCATGAACCTTGTAAGCAAATAAAGGATCATTTTACCCACACAGTTTTCGCAAAAAATCCAATCCAAACAACAAATTTCACGTAATCATAATTTCACCTTTCATTAAAAAAAATGACAGTGATTCTTCTAAATTCCTAGACGCCCTTTCGACTCAATGGGTGTTTTGAATCCTCAGTAGACAAATATTATCACATCTTATTTCCGTTAGAAGCTTATTAATAGTTTTATTGTTTCACATGCATACAAAAATGAATTAAGCACTGCCATCAAATGCCTACATATATAATAACGCTCTAAAAAATCATAAATACATTCTGAGTAAGTTTTCTGACTCATTACATATCGGAGTGATTCCTTAATGAGTTTCACTAGCATTTGACTGTTAAAGTATTCGTTTAGAAATGTTCTGTATGTATAATTCAAACGATTCCGTGGAAGTAGATTATTTACTATACTGTATTGCTTTGTCACCGATTGGCATAAAAGAGTGAAAGCTTCTTGTACCTGTGACCGCTTGACCGTTGCTAAAGCGACTCTTTAAACTTCGAGATTTTTTGGTGTTCTTTCTTGGAACACAAAAGCAACTTACTACCTTACACTACCAACTTACACTACCTCAGCCAGCTTGTCAATAAAGAGTTCCCCCAGTACCATCACATAGACTTTTATGTACCATGACAAGTAGCAAAGAACTCATAGCGTGCGTCAATTCGAAATCACGCTGATAATATGAGAGATTGGTACAATTGATCTTGTTCATGAAACTGAGAGGTTGCACCGTCTGCGAAATGAATTATTTTTCGAACTTGTGTGTGCGTTTCCTTTAACTCAGCTATAATTATCTCCATAAAAAGATCAATTGTCCTAGTATGTTGCTCTAAATCTTCGGAAGTAGTTGCATAATTTTCGAAAACAACTTTGCCATCCTTTTTAAAGTGAACCACATAGGGCTGGATAGTAATCTGTTGTTTACATCGATATACATTCTGCACTGCGTTTTGGCTAAGAGCTTTGTGATTCAGCGCAAAATCATCATCAAGAGAATCTTTGGAGTCCTTAAGAAATTGGCTTTGACTTTTTATCTGTCGCAATCTAGCAATTATAGGTAACGCTTTGAATAAGGTTGTTTACTGGAAGTTTTCGCATATTTTCCTGCCTGGAAATGATCTAGAAGAGTCATCACCAATTTTTTCTTTAATAAAAGGTGAAGCTATAAGCAAATTTTATATCATGACTAGAAAAAAAATAAAAAGGTGAGTTATGGAACAAAAAATGAAGTTAAAAAATTCTTGATAGTAACCGTAATTTTGAAATTTGTTTATAAATCCTTTGGATAAGAAATGTCTCTTATAGAACACTATGATTTCGCTAAGGCCACAATTAACATTTTTTTTTTTTTTTTTGTTAAAGATAAGAATAATTTAAAATAGGACTGCCCCGCTAGGGGAAATTCCTGGCATTTTTATTTTCGTGAATTAATGTAAATAACACGAGAAAATAAGTTCCAAAAAATGGCTGGGTTGGTTCAAACTCAGCCTCGAATTATTCTTTATCGCCTGCTACGCGGAAACGAGGAATCGCACCTCGCACGCAACTGTTGCAAAAAGGTATTTTCAGAATGCAATCATAAAAATGGCGGGATTCCATGCTACCATAGACAAACGCAAAAGAACGCGTATTGAGTGATGTCTGGCGGTGCTTTGGATAAGTTCCAAATGAGGGATCAGTATGCTTTCACATCATTCTTGACTTTATAATGAAAACTTTCGTGAATTTATTCAGCGACTCATAACACGATTTTACGTTTGTCTATGGAGGCATGAAAACACGCCGCTTATGATTTCCTTCTGGAAAGTATCGTGTGAGACTCCTGTGAACTGAGAGTTTTTTTTTTAACAAGCAATATACTATTTATCACTTCACCCCCGTCCACACCAAAAAAAAGAAGTACAAAGAAAAAGAATTTGTTCCCCTTTAAAACGATTTACATACATGTGCTCCTCGAAGAACAGCTAATTGAGCTTCACGTTGCTCCAAGAGGCGTTTCTGCTGAGCAATTTCTCGTTGCTGCCGGGATGCCATGCTTTCTAGTTCGCTTAGCACCAGCACCGCAGCTCCAGCTCCTACTGGTAACTGAAATATTGCAAGCAGAAAATTATTTAGAAAGTAAATTCTTAATGAGAAAATTGCATAATTCTAAATAATATATAATTTAAATAAGGCCTAAAATAGTAGTTTAAAAAAATGTAGAATACTTTACTTTTAAGAAGTTTGTGGTATAGATGGTATGAAGGCTGAAATGCTTAAATACACTGGAGAATATATTGTATGCAAGTCTCGTGTTTAAAAAAACAATCCTCACAAAATAAAAGGTGAAATTACTTTAAATGGCAAAATATTAAAAATGGAATGCAGTTGCAAAGCTGGTCTAAACGAACCGATCGATTAACAACGTGGCCAACCGATTACATTTTCATTCTTTTAATCTGCAGATGACAGATACGACATTCAAACCGACTCGCTTTCTATTGGTTCTTTTTTCTTGGGTATTATAATATGAATGAGCTTAAATTATTATTTCTTTTATCTTTAATATATGCACAATAGAAAGCGTTACTTTTAGTATCTCTTAATTCAAAACGCATTCCACTTTCAATATTCATTTTGAAAAATACTAGAATTACGCGAAATAATAAAAAAAAAAATATTATTTTTGAACATAGGTCTTTTCCGGGTATCTCTAACGTGTTTACTAGTAGAAAGTTAACCGTATAGAAAACTTCGAAATTTTATTACCAGGTGGCGTATTCGACCTAAACGGTTCCCAATACTCCACAGGCTGTGCGAGTTCATTTTATATATCGAAATGGGGGGCAGTTCTAGATGACTGAAAAAAGGCGATTATCGTACCAATATACAAAAGAGAAGAAGATAAAAGCAACTGTAATAATTACAGAGATATCAGCTTATTACGTACCGTAAGCAAGCTATATTCAAAAATGCCAGGAAGATCATGCGCGAATAAGATATTTAGCTTAAAACAGATCACAGAAAATAGTGTGAAGGTAAACAAGAGTTTTCTGTGCATTTGTTGCCGTGGAAAAAGCTTTATGTATTTGAAATGTATTTGAAAACGTGGATACAAGTAAACTTGGGAAAGTTCTAAAAGAGTAAGGAGTCAATGGATGGATCTTAAAAGCAATAAAAACAATATATGCAGGTAACAAACCTAGTGTAAGGGCAAACGGGCTACTCTTTGACTGGTTCGATATTAGATAAGGTGTTCGACAAGGATGATTTATAACCTCTTTAATGTTTATTTTATTAATGGATAAGTATCTAATAATGGCCCTCTTCGACAAAGAATGTGTGTACCTTGGGACAATGAACGTGCATGTGTAGCGTTTACTGATGACAAGGTTAATACAGGCGAATCAATCGAAGTTTTGCTGTGAATTTTGAGCAGACTGAATACTAACATAAAGAAAGCGGGGTTTAAAATGAACATAAGTAAAACAAAAATTATAATGTTTAAAGGAAAGGATCAGAAAACACTATGGAACATTGCATTAGACGATGAGAGTATATCACAAGTTGATAAATACGAGTATCTTGGAAGTTCATTTATTATTGACGGGAAGATCAATGGAGAGATAGCTAGATGTATACACGAGGGTAGGAAGGTTGTCGGCAGTGAAGGCACCATTAACAGAAGTCAAAGTAAAGTAAAAAGCTAAACTTGTACTTGCACCCACTGCGCTGTACGGTAGCGGTTCCATCTCGGGACGACGAAATTAGAAAGTTCCATCTCGGAACGACCGAATGAAAAGGTGCTAAGTCAATTTTTGGCATATTTGGAATGAAATATGCATAATTTTCATTAATTGACAATTATTTCAGTTATAATATTTCTGTATATGTTTTTAAAAAGAAAAAATTAGAAATATCATAACAAAAATACGAACGATTCGATTTTCAGGAATTTTTTGAACAACAGATTGCTATCTAGCTAGCGCATGCGCGTCTCTTTATGCAAGGAAAGCAGCTGATTCACAGCCGGCTCGTGTGACCTATAATTATTCATTTACGAATAAATATGTAATCAAAATGGGCGGACATCGACGTATAGCTCCGAATTGTAAATCAGGTTATGACTCAGCCTGCTCAAGTAGAGTAAAAAAAGTATTTTCTGCGTTCTAAAAAATTAGATTTTATTGTTAAACCTGGACACGTAGTGTGTGAAGATAACTTTTTAAAGGATCAGATCATTTGAAAAAAGGAAGTTTTAGCTCCTGGTGGAACGGTTATTGCGGTAAGTGTTGCGATTTGTTGACACTGATGTCATTTAACCTAAATTAATCAAGTGGGTCTGACGATTTCATGACATTGATTTTCATATTTTAATATATTCTTCTTGTTACTGAACTTTTAGATTATTGTGATAGTGTGTAAAATTATAGTTTCAATAGTTTTTGAAATTTAGCAAATATTTTAAGACTCTTACTATCGGTAAGAAAAATGTAAAAGTAACATTAATGACAGCGTTGAATTATCGCTGTGTTTCAACATTTATGTACAATTACATTAATTTATAAATGAATTCAAGTATTAAATTAAAATTGTAACATACTTATTTTTTACAGTAAGAATGGTATGATAAACCTAAATTAAAGCCAGGGGTTTCGAAATCTCAATTTCCAAACTGCCCCGAGCATTGATCGAAGGCTGCTAAGAAAAACCCGTCGTCTAATAAAGCGCAATTTTTTGACAAAGGATTCTGAAAGACTTCGAAGAATGATCAACGCAGTTTGAAAATTGAGATGGCAAAACCCCTAGTTTTAATTTAGGTTTCTTTAAACCATTATGACTGCAAGAAAATCATTATTTTAAAATTATAATATAGTTTAATACTTGCATTTGTTAATAAATTAATGTAATTATACATAAATACCGAAACTCTACGGTAATTAAAAATTGTTATTAATGTTACTTTTAAATTTTTCTTAAAGATAGTAAGGGTCTTAAAATATTTTTAAAACTTCAAAACTATTAAAACTAGCATTTTACACACTATCAAAATAATCTAAAAATTCGACAACAACAAGAACATCTCAAAAATGAAAAATCAATGTATACATGAAACCGTCAGAGCCATTCGTTTATTTTAGATTAAAGGACATCGGTGTAAACAAATCCTAATATTTACCGCCATAACCGTTCAATCAAGAGCTAAACATTCCTTTTTCCAAATTATCTGATCCTTTAAAAAGTGATCTTCACACACTAAATGTTAAAGTTTAACAATGAAATCCTCTTTTTCACGTTTAATTTCTTGTTGCCAACGTTCAACCTCAACAATACATTAGCATCATTCAAGTAATTAAAAATAGAAAAACTATTGTTTATATTAACATTTTAGAACTTTAAGTTTATTTGCTTTAAACCTTGAAGACGTATTGCTTATATTTCACCATTTTACTCTGCTTAAATATTAAAATCCTTAAAAAGACATTTCCAGTGTTTTTAAGGTCTATTTTTTAAATTCTAGAAACAGTTAATCTTGGCTTAATTCAAGCTCAAAGTTTTTAAAATATCCACAAATGTTCAAAATATTACAAAAACTGAGAAAAATACTACATCTCCCATGTTTCTTATTAGCTGTCATTCAAATGTAGGGCGTGGCGCTCGTGGCGCCAGTGTTTCATCTTCTGCCGTCCTTCACTAAACTGATTTCAGCATTTTCCCACTCGCCATAACCGGTCCAACCAAGCAGTAGAGGAATCAGGGGG
>NC_046662.1:132641984-132689153 GCF_010883055.1 Belonocnema kinseyi
CTGTCCAATTTCTCCCTCCGCTCGTTCCAAGTGAGAAGAACACATCTGCCGCAGGAGTATCGAAAACCCGATCCCGAATCGATGTATCGACATCCCGATCCAAAGTCGATTCGAGGTAAAACCGACACGATGCAAACCCGACACCAAAGGCTGGGATCGTGGAGATATCGGGAAATATCACACGATGGCATCACTACTCGCAAAGTATAATTGTGCGTTAAAATTGCTTGCCTTTAACGTCAAAATGACACTTGATTATGAAAATTTGTCACTTGATAGTGGTTTATATATTTTTTAAACAAATTATATAAACAAATGCCTATTATCGGGCATTATGGGCAAAACAGAATCGTTTTTTCTTCTTATTCTGTATAAACTATCTTCTCTGTGACTTTAATTAAAGAAAATTTGTCAGCCGATGTTTGTTTATGATTTTGTTCAACAAATCATATAAACAAATGCCTATTATCGGCATCTATAGGCAAAAAAGAATAGTTATTTCTTTTTATTCTGTGCAAACTATTTTTTCAGTGATTTTATTTAAAGAAAATTTGTTAACCGATATTGTTTTACAATTTTTATATATAAATTACATAAACAAATGTATATTATCGGAATTTACTGGCAAAGAATGTCCTTTTTTGCTAATTGTCTTCAAATAAATTTGGCCATGTTGTTCAGTGACGCAAAGGCCGTAGCTGGGTAAGCATGGTTGGTTTGCTTTGGAAGATATTTGGCTTATATTTAGGTGGTAAGTTTCACCCATTATAAGACTAATTTGACCCAAGTGCCAACTTCAAAAAAAATTTTTTACACAAATTATAAAAGTTTTTTGAAAAATAAATTGTCCATTTTTTCGAAAATGGCTAAATTAATTTTTATGGTTTGAATATATATTGTAATTTTGTTATTATAAAGAGAAGCCCACCCTTATTAACAACATATATTTTTGCCAGCATGCTCCCAATGATGCTTCATAGTGAAAACAAAGAAAATTGTTTTATTGGCCCTTTTTCGTTTGCTAATACACACGCCATACACGTACATACTACATACACCTCTGCCGTCCCAAAAAGAAAATTCGTAACTACATTTCGCATGCGTCCCTTGTCAACCTAACCGAAATTGGGATAGCAGGGGAATCATCGGAAATGTAGTTACGACTTTTCTTATTGGGACGGCAGACCTATGTTATACGATAAACGCAATATGTATTAGCCACAACAACTACTTCGATTGTAACAGTAATTAACCAGTTTTGTATGGGAACAAGTCGCCGTTAATCCTCATATAAAGGTTATATTACTGAGGATAGTAATTGTAGTCACAACAAATAAATTAGTTACATTTACCAGCAATTTATTTTCCAAGAAATAAAAGTAGTAAAGGTTACAAGTTTCGCCTTTTAGCGATATTGGCAGACTTGAAATCGGAGCATTGCTGCCAACATTCGCATCGAAAAATCGCGTCATGCTTTCGATGATCACCATTTTAATCTGAACCTTTACGTATAATGTGCAAACACGTGGAGAATATTAAAGAGCATCGTATAGATCCTTAGGGCGTCCTTTTCTACGGCCTACGTTTGGGTACATTTTAACGGAGGTCCGTTTTGAAATAATCGTGGAATTAATATTTTCCATAGGATTTATTTCTAGTTTCTTAGTTAGGTTATGGCAACTTTGGTTGATTGAGAACCTAGAAGCGAACTCGATGTGTCAAATAAATTCAACTAATACTTCAAAACAGGCCTCCATGAAAAGGTACCCTAATTTTTTGTATAAATACATCATCGTGATAATTCAGCTTGCCAGCGGGATGAATATAATTATATAAATAGTAAGAAAATATAAGATTTAATAGTAATATTATATAAGATTATGTAATAGTAAGGATCCCAGTGGGCACAACATTTGGCGACGTCTTTACGTCATCGTTACGATACCTTTACGACAATTTTACGGCATCCTATGTCCATGTCGTTAAGGTATCTTTACGATATCGTAAATAAGTCGTATGATCTGACGATTTCTTTATGATATCGCAAAGACACCGAAACTACATGGACATAGCATGTCCTAAAGTTGTCGTAAAGATGTCGTAAAGACGTCGCCAAATTTTGGGCCCACTGGGATTACTACTTTAAGTAGTAAGATCAACTAATTTATTTGTAAAAGAACTAATTTAATAGTAAGACTTACAATTGAACTAGTAACGCTTACTATTTAAAGTAGTAAACACACCTACCTGAAAATAGTATCTACCATCGAAACTTGTAGCAGGAACAAATAAAGTAGTAAGGAAAACTACTACCAATCTTGCGAATAAAAGTAGCAGCCTCCCCTAGCGGACCAAAGGAACCGAATGGAGCCTCTAAAAAGTACCCGTAAAGACCCCATTGGTTCCCCATTCTGTTCTTTTTTAAAAAACTCAAAAAAAACAGCAAAATCAACTTTTAAATTGTTGAAATTAGGATTCTACGTTAAAATTTGCATTAGAAATTCTAGAAGTAACCGCAATTCTATTTCGTGCAACATTACAAACTAACAAATAAATAAAATACCTGTCATTTACATGGGCTGTAGGCGCCTTAAAGTGCATCTTCTTTTAGTAACAGTTGATAAGCATTCCGTCAGTAAGTTTAAGAATTTTGTCTGGATGCTAGCGCCATGCAGTGGAAACCTCAGACAACAACGCTGGGATGCAAGTGCGAAAGAATTTTATTTTTAAACTTCGCGCGCAACATACTACTTGAGCCATTATGGATGCGCTTGAAGTCACCTTCAGCAGAACTTAATGACATTTTTAAACAATTTTAACACTGCCAATAAAGTATTGCGATTACTCCGTGAGTTTCTAATAAAACTTTTAACGTAGAATCCGAATTTCAACATTTTGAAAGTTGATCTTGCTGTTTTTTTGAGTTTTTGAAAGATGAACCGAATGGGTTATTTACGGGTAATTTGTGGAGGCTCCTTTCGGTTTATTCGGGCCGCCAGGGTCAACCACTTTAATAGCAGCGGCCAATATTACAAACTAAAACGCTTGGGCCTACTACTTTGTTAGTTGTCCCAACCAACTAGGTTTTTCAGTGTACTGCAATGCTAACAATCGATGGCGGGATTAATCTAAAAAAAACTACATTTTGCGAAATCGCTTGATTCATAGTAAAAACAGGAGATTAGGAAAAGTATAGATAGAATCTTAGAAAAAGTCATAGTTAAAATATAGGAAGAATATTTTTCTCATGAAGTGCGAACAATCGCCAAACTATAATTTTTAAGTTTGCCCAAGGTATATCACGCGGAGTTTTTCAGTCAGGTTTGTACACAGAAAAATAAGTCTTGATTCGAAACCAAAAGTGGGCTTGTTTCAAGGTGTAACATAAAGAATACCAGCTCCGCTAAAAACTAGCATGGCTTGAAACCTTTAAAACGAACTACTTATCGAACTACAAGTTAGACCCGATGTAGTCTAGAAAGTAGTCGGTACCCTACCGAAAGAAATCTCTGAGTGTATTCTAAAGATTCTTTAGAGTCAGAGAAGCTCAGAGAAATTTTCCGCAGGCACTCAGGTAGATATATTCAAAGGTCAGTTAGTTCTTTTAAATGTTTTAAAGGCTTTCAAATGTCCTTTCCGAAATTGAAATACGATCATAAATAAAAAGCAGAGAGGCTGAAATTGAAATAAGAATTCGATCATAAATATCAAGCAGAGGGGATATATCAATAGAGTAGCCGAAACTCAAGGGTCCTTTGTTAAGCTTTCGGATTAAAATTAAGAAGTAGATTTTTTTAAATTTCATAGGTAACAGCCTAAAACATAATAATTCGGAATCTACGGGTTTCGGTGATTTCATATATCTAACTTTTTTTTAAATCCTTAAAATTGGAATTAATACGACGTTTTTCGTAAATGGAATTAGATACGCCCAAAAAGACAACATTTTTTAATTCAACTAGGAAATTGTACATTAGCATATAAGTTATAATTATAAATAAGTATAATGAGAAAATTCATTAAATTAAAAAAAAGTGTTAATAATTTGAAGAGAAATTTAAAAAGGGAGAGTAGGATTAGCGACGGCCAACTACTGTAAATAACTCTGCCCGCCCGGTACGTGACGAATACAAAAGGAACATTATATTACCGTAGCACCACTCTTAAAAGGACCACTAAAAGGACCTTGAAAAGGACCCAAATCTCTTAGACTATCTCTCAGTCTAAATTGTTTCAAATCGACTCTGCTTATAGACTCAAATGGGCCAGGCTATTTCGCTCGAGAAAACTCAAGAGATTTATATCGGTACGGTAGCGACAATATGGGCTAACATGAAGCCACTGCATGGTTTAAACTAGTTGTTAACTAGACGGTAGGCTAACATCAATCTTCTGCATAATCTTAAAAGCAGTATGTAGTCAGCCTGTGGGCTTTATATAAAGTCACTTTATAAATTTGAAATAAGTGCTAAATATATCCTAAATAAAGCCTATATTATAAATCAAATTACGCCCAGAAAACAGTTTTTTTTTAAATAAAAGCAACTATGGAAGCCTTTCTTAGAAACTTGACACGCACACTCCCTCAACCTCATAAAATTTGAGTGCTGGCTCCAATATTGGACACTTTCGTCCAGAAAACTCCTTCTTTGACAGTATCATCGTGCTCGGGACGGTCGAACCGGTTCCTTCGAAGAACCGAGTCTTAGTGCCTGAGAATCGATTCCTTGGAAACAGTTCCGAGCAGTCGGTTCTCGGTTCCGGAACCGAGTCTCCAAATGGTTCTTCGGTTTTATTCTCCCACCAAACTTGTATCCGGTAGCACGGTGCGACAAACTTGCGAGGTCGCGAGCAATTTGACTTCACTGCAGGCAGTATCAAGTCAACGCATGCGCGTTTTGATGCGCACTATTAGGTATTTCACGTAGTGACGTCAGTTGGCAAGACCCTACCCACCGAAGGCCAAGCTATTATACTAATTGCATGCGAAGAAACTTTTTTTCAACAAAAGATGCATGCCTGTAGGTTATTCCATGGTCTAGTTATTCTCTCGGTGAACAGAGTATCTACTCAAACAATTAAGAAACAGATAGGTGCGACGAGTATACGACGCGTCTCACTCGGCTCGCTCAGCTGTTGTGACATCGCAATTCTTTCAAGTTGGTTATAGCTGTTCAGGGTCAGAGGTCTAACAGCTAGACCTTGACGGCTAAAGCAAGCCTCATAGCCTTCTTCTTTTGAGCCCAAATCTTGCTGCCTCGGGTGGAAGACCAGGTGGGGCTTGTTTTAAATACAAAAGACTAAGGGTTAGCCATAATTATGTTTTGTTTTAAATTCAATACCCTTAATGGCTCTTTTTAAGACATAATTATTGCTACAAATTTTAATCATCAGCTTCATTTAAGGTAAAAATAAAAAGAAGACCACCATAGAAGTAAGACTTTTTTTCTGTGTTCCTTTAAAGACCATATACACCATAAAAAAGACATACACTATACAAACCACATACATCTTGTTCTAAATATGTACTGTCATAAACAAAATTTTTTTATAATCTAATTTCACCCGGTCAAGTATATACCACCGCAGGGTCTTACTAGAAGCAAATCCCATTTATAAAAATAACACCAGCCTCCAGTAGAACTGCGACAAATCACACCTATGACCACACCTCATAACCGTGAGCACATTGTATCAATCATGTCAATTTACGTATAATATTTCTCCATGATATTTAGTGAGAGAAACCATTTTCTTCAGATTGGCCTTGACGGTATTTTTTTACTACTTAGTTGTTTGAATACAACATTTCACAAAAAACTGTTAAACTTATTAATAGAATTAGACACTTCTACATATTTCCACTTTCACCTACATAGTTTTGCGAGTATTATTTATGTACGCTCTGTACCTCTGAATTCTATAATGTACTTTGAAGAAGCTTCAACCTGTGTAAAAAAAGTATACTCTTTGTTTTTAACAGATTTAGGATGTAAGAGTGTAAAAACCACGAAGATTCGCGAAGGAGAACGAAGGCCAATCGCTTTTGTCTGATGAAATCGCGTGAATTGAATATAATACACGAGAGCGTCTTTAGAATTTCAAATATATGGCCAAAATCTGTTAAAAAGAGTATAATTTTTTACACAGGTTGTAGCTTCTTCAAAATAGACTGAAGAATTCAGTGGTACAGACCGTACATAAATAATACTAGCAAAACTATAGGTGAAAGTTAAAATATGTAAAAGTGTCTAATTCTATTAATAAGTTCAACAATATAAACTGACATGTTTGATACAATGTGCTCACGGTTATTAGACGTGGCCATAGGTGTTATTTACCGCAACTCTACTGGGGGCTGTTATTTTTATAAACAAGATTAGCTTCCAAGTTAAACGTTGCTAAATCTTCGATATTAGAAAATCCAAGACAGTTCCAGAAAACAATCCGAGCTAACCTCCCCCTCGCCACCGAGGACAGATCATTTACTTTCCTTGCGGGAGCTATTCGATCCTCTTCGTAGAGTTTTTTACAAGAAATTTTGGAGAGTTTCCGGGTCCCTGTTTCTACGAGTCTTCGGATGAAGAAGCTGATTCCGACCCTGAACCAGTTTTCTTGGGGGGTCTGTCCCTCTGACTCCTGACTGTGTCCTTTGCCTCAAGAAATGTATTTTCAGAACTGTAAGGGGGGCCAGCAAACATGGCACTAATGTCATCAGATAGTAGCACATTGTTGTAAAGGAATTCGATTTTTGAAAGACCTGAAACCTTTGAGATGGAGACCCCAGTCTAATCAACACCGATCTGGCACCAGGCTCCTTTCCCAAACGAAAAGAAGATTCAACCACAACAGATTCTGCTTTAGCTTTCGAGAACAACCCTCAAACAAATAAGACTAGGACCTTATTGCTGCAAAACCTCTTCATTCAACAGATTGATTCCGTTTTCCAAATCCGAATTATTCTTCTCCAGATCATCATTTCTTAATTTCAAAGATTCCGTTTCTCTTCTCAGAAGGTCTAATTCGCTCTAAATCTGAGCGACCGGACCCTTCAGGGCAGCTACATCACTTTTGGTGATCGACGTATCTTGCTTTATGGAAGTTAGCAGGGTCTCAAATCGCGACACGTCAGCAGAAGTCAAACCAGGAGCACCCATTCTTAGTACGAGCCGGGTCCGGTAAGCTGTTCGCCAGACTGAGAGTCAATGTTTGATGTACTCTGACAGTAGCCAGATAGTCAGCTCTCGATTTTCACCAAGCAACAAACAACAAAATTTAGGCAAAAACCTCACCACTAAAAAAAAATTCAGCCTAACACCAGCCTCGCACTTCACCTTCAAAAACTTAGACTCAATTCCGGTCAGAAAAAAACCACCACAGGCGAAATCAGACAGAGAAAAAACGCGCGCGACCTGTAGGCTCGACGCCATATTTCATCCTCCGATAATAGGAATTTGTTGAAAAAAATTATAAACAAACATCACTTGACAAATTTTCTGCATTTAAAATCACTGACAAGATGGTATGTACAGAATAAGAAAAAACGATTCTTTTTTGCCCATAAATGACGATAATAGGCATTTGTTTATATAATTTGTTGAAAAAAATTATACACAAACAGCGGTTGACAAATTTTCTTCAATTAAAATCACTGACAAGATAGCTTGTACAGAATAAGAAGAAAAAACTATTCTTTTTTGTCCGTAAATGCCGATAAGAAGCATTTATTTAAATAATTTCTTTAACAAAATTATAAACAAATATTGGTTGAGAAATTTGCTTTAATTAAAATCACTGATAAGATAGTTGGTACAGAATCAGAAGAAAAAACGATTCTTTTTTAATAATAGTTTGTTTATAACCATCAACGTAACAAGTCAACTTTTTTTATATATGTACCTCTGTGCATCCAATTCAAGCGATATTGAGCACGGGGAAATTTTTTAAGAAGATAAAAAATTAAACCAACAAAATCGACATTGTTTCCTCTTTTGGCATTAACATAAAAGTTTAAATAAACAAAAATTTAAAAATCGGTTGTCATAAGTTCTGGTTTTATTCGGGAAAAATGACATTAAAAAACAAATTGGACTTTTGTTTTCGGCATGAAAGTATGAAGTAGCGGTAACTGTTGATGTTAAGTTTATCTGATATTTGTCTCAGAATTTGAGGTGAGTGGATTGTGGAAGTGTGTAGAAGGGTTTATCTAGGAGCGATGATGTTAGGTTGGCTTGAAATTCTTGACAGGGTTGGGAGATTGAGTTGATCGCACAGTCATCAGTTCGCCGACGACTGTCTGCGACCTCTTCCACTTCTACAGCACTTGTCGACGACGAATTCCCCTCCTGCGCTGCCGACTGGAAGCGCAGTCGGTGTATTCGCCGACACCGTGCTTCTTCTTACTGCGCATGTGTCGTTGAGCGCGGGCTTATTTAAAATGAACGAATTACTTGTTTTTTTTTCTCTTTTGACATAAAATTATAGTTGGAGGATAGAATTACCAACAAATTAACATTTCCCAAGTACAAACTAAAAATTAAATATGTAAAACTTTGCAAAATAAATTAATTTATAAGCAAATACTTAAATTTTCCACACAAAAAAATCAATTTTGTGCCAAAAATGGAACAGTTAAACTTTCAATAGAAAGAATGATGAATTTTCAAATCAAATTATAAATCTTCAACTAGTATAGTTAAATTTTGCACAGAAAAGATGAATTTTCAACGAAAATTATGTGTATTTAACAGGAATACTTGAATTTTTAACCAAAAAGATTAATTTTAAACAAGATTAATTTTAAAATAGAAAAATTATCTTTCTACCAAAAAATACAATTTTTCAACAAAATACATGAGTTCTTAACGGAACAGTTGAACTTTAATTGAAGAAGACAACTTTTCAACCAAATAGTTAAATTTTGAACTAAACAAAAAATAATAATTTTTAAACAAAAATATACTAACATTTTAGGTTAAAAAATATTAAAATGAAACATAAGAATTCTCAACTAAAACAATGAAAATTTAACTGGAATAGTTAAATTCTCAAACAAAAAAATCACTTTTAACTAAAAAGATAAATTGTCAATCAAAACTGGAACGATTACATTCTAGGTTAAAAAAATTATTGTTTAACCAAACAGATGATTTTTTAACTACAACTATCGAATTTTCAATTATTAAATTTTTAACTAAAAAAAGATGAATTTGAAACAAATAATGTAAACATTTTTTATTATAATTCGGAAATATTTCGTTTTTGAAATACTACTACTACTCTAAAACTGCTTGAAGTACATTCTTTATTTAAAATTTACAAGAGGGAACTGAAATTCTGACGAATTCTGACTTGGACTGACCTGCTTTCGAATGCAACAGCGTTAGTTCGCCTTGCAAGTTTCCAAACTCTCATTCGAAAAAGAAGCATGAGTTCACCGAAAGAGAAATAAAAGATTTTTTAAACTAAAAAATTATTATATTTATAAATTAGAGAAAATATAAATAATATAAAATGATGCAAAAATATAATAACTGTGATTAATAGTAAAACATTAAATATACATAATATTAAAGTTTATGAAACAGTTGCAAAAAATTTTATAACAAATCGTATAAACGGAGTTGATCTTGCAATTTGGTTAAAAATTTCCTCCATTACTCAGAACTCAACTATTTCATTGAAAATTTCATTATTGATTGGTTTAAAATTAACTTTTTAAAATAAAAAATGTACATGTTTTATTTTTAGTTAAAAACTTTTCTTTTTACATTCTTATCACAGAAGGTATTAGATTTATGTAAAATTTGCCCCCCCCCCCCTCTTTTTGGTTAAACGTCCACGTTTTAAGACCCCCTGAATCCGAAAACATATTTTTACGAATATGTCTGTATTTCTGTATGCATGTATGTCTGTCTGTGAGCACGATCACTTGTCAAAAAATTATTCTATTAGTTTGGCCTTTAGTACACTCTTTTAGTGTCCTAAACTAAAGTTCAAGTTCGCTAGCCCGCCATTTTTGATAAAAATTTAAAAATTGAGCGCCTTTTTAATATTTTGCAGACCACTTTTTTTCAAATTTCCAAAATTCTCTGTACGGATATTTATAGTCTCCAAAAAGATCCTTTCAACTTTTTTCACAAAACCAAAAATTACCAGAGATTATAGCCTGTACAAAGTTCCAAATAAAAAAACGAAAATGAACATTTTAAGCTAAATAAAGCACGATATGAAAAAAAGCCAAGAGAAGAAAAATATTGCCTTTTGAACGGCCTACAAGATTATCATAACAACTTTTTGAATTTTCTTGAAATATCGAAAATTCAAATTTTGAGAGCATACCAAATAAAAGAAAATCCAAAAATTACATTTTTCGATCAAACTATGCAAAATGCGATAAAAAATATGCAGACAAAAATTGTGCATTTAAAAAAGATCTATAAATTTTTTATCAATCACTTTTGAATAGGATGCGTAATTTCTGTTTAAATCGTGAAAAACATCATTAACAGTAATAAAAGCTGCCCGCTGCGTGGGCACACTCTCATCACAACTTTTGTCTTTTAATTTCTTTTTCGTCCCGTGAGAGGGGTCTAAGAAAATTTAATTTTTTATGATTTTAATGCTATTTTTTACGATTAAATCCCAAAAAGGAACTATCAAAAAATTGTTCATGACAAATTAATTCATTTTTACATCCTCATCAGAGAAGGTATTAGATTTGTGTAAAATTTTCCCCACCCAGTTTTTGTCAAATGTTCACGTTATGAGGCCCCCTCAATCCGAAAAACACGTTTTTACGAATCTGTATGTATGTATGTATGTATGTATGTATGTATGTCTGGCTGAGTACACAATGACTTTTGAAAAAATTAATCTATTAGATTGGCCCTTGGTACACTCTTTTAATTTCCTAAAGGTCAAGTTCGGTAGCCAGCTATTTTGGATAAAAATTCGAAAAGTTAGCGCATTTTGAATATTTTTGAGCCCACTTTTTCCAAAGTACAAAAATTCTCTGTAGGGATATTCATATTGTTCAAAAAGACGAGCAAATTATTCTAATGACTTTTTTTTTACAAAACCAAAAATTACCCGAGTTATGGCATTTACAAAATTACAAAAGACATTGTAATATTAGAAATTTATTGAAATGACATACAATTTGAGGGAAAAACTCTAGTGAGCATTCACAATTACCAAATTACTGTTGTCGATGCTTTGACATTTAGTTTTAGAAATTTTGTGCAAGAGTGTGGTGAATATACAAAGACCAAGCTAAGCTTAATAAATAATAATTAAAATTATATTATGATTATGTTAATATTATATATATATATATATATATATAATATTAAAATAAAAGTTAATTGATAAATTAATCATTATTAATTTAATTTAATAAAAATTTAACATTTAACTAAAATTTGACAGCACAAGAGAAAAAAAGTAATTCATTTATTTTACATAAGGCTGCGCTCAAGGATACATGTGCAGTAAGAAGAAGCATTGCGTCGGCGAATATACCGAACATGCTTGCGCCTTCCAGTCAGCAATGCAAGAGGGAAATTCGCCGCCGACAAGCGTAGTAGAAGTGGAAGAGGTCCCAGGTATTCGTCGGCGAATTGACGATCGCCCGTTTGATCGGTTTGGTAATAGCAGGGCGGGGTAGATACGGATAAAGGCAAGATAGGTACCAGAATTCGACAATAGATAGAGACAGGGAAAGATAGAAGGCGGGAGTGTTTAAATTTGATTCATGGTTAGTGGAGCGAGTAACATCGAGGAAAAAGCGGATTTAGAACAGAAAGTTTTTTTTAGTACACTGAAAGGGGAGAACAAAGTAAGGCAGGTAAGATGAAAGTACTGGGAAACGGAAAAAACAGGAGAGATTGAGAGCAAAAAGCGTGGGATCGATTGAGGCTTCCATCAAAAGGAAGAGAGGGAAGAGGGGAATCAGTGAAGAAAAGGAAGATATCGGTTCAAGATTAAAATACCCAGGAATGTTCGAATCGTAGCCGGAAAAGCATAGTTCAGTAGAGAAGGATGGGAATAGTAAGAGGACTGAAGAAAAAAGAGATGAAACTGAAGATCCGATAAAAGAGGGAAGAGTGAAAGAAATTCGCGAAATTATGACAGAAGTAATGGGGATTTATGAAGAAAAGCAGAGAAAAAGGGAAGAGGAAATAAGGAAACAAATTAAGCAGGAAATGGCTGAAATAAGGAAAGAAATGAAGAAATGGGAAGAATTTTGGGAAAAGTTAGAGGAGAGGATGCAGAAATTCGAACAAAAACTAGAAAAGCAGAAAGATACTAAAAAAGGGGAGAGGAGATGCAAGATAAGATTAAGAAAACAGAAAGCTCAAACCGGCAGCTTGGAGTAGGGACAGCGGGAATACGGAGAAGAAGAGGCTGAGAAAAATAGAACAAAGAATGGAAAAGAAAGAGAGGGAAGAAATAAAAAGAAGCTCGGAGAGAATAGAGGATGATTTGACATGGGAAAGAAGGAAGGTGCAGGATAAGTTAAGGGACATAGCAGAAGAGGAAAGAAAAAAGAAAAGAACATGGGTTAAGTATGGTAGAATACAGATAGACAGAGTATAGTGGGATTGGGTCGTATAAAGGGAAGAGACAGTAAGAAATGAGGTGCCCGGAAACTAGGAGAGAAAGGAGCGGGAAATAGGAAAATAAGAAATAGTAAAAAACAAAATGAAACGAGAAACGAATGTAGACAAAAATAGAGGATATGTTACCGGAATATAGTAGGACTGCAGAGAAAGGGTAAGAAGTTTATAAGAAATTTGAGATAGTGGGATGTAGCAATATTGATATAAACGTGGCTAGATGAAAAGGGATGGGAAAGTGTAAGAGGAAGGTTATCAAGAGGTTACAAATAGCAAGCTCGAGATGCAAAGAGGAAAAACAAAAAGGGCAGAGCAATGGGGGGAATGGTAATGGGAGCAAGGAAAGAATGTATAACAGGGAATGATAAGAGAGAAAAGAACAAAAAGGGGGATTCATAGTAGAAGAGGTGAAGATGGGCGGAGATAAGTTGATTATAGTGGGGGTTTATGTAAACAGTGATATGCAGGAAAAAGCAGGGAAGATGATAGAAACGATTGAAGAAAGTAAAGAAGAGATTAGGCTTATTTAGGTGGTAATTTCAATGCGAGAACAGCAGATAGAGGAACGGTGATTGACTATGTGATAGTGCATGATAAGGTAAAAGAGGAGGCCCAGAAACTAGATGTAAAAGATTATATTGATTTGGATCACTTTCCCTTAATAGTGACATTAGAGGGGGAAAAAGTAATAGCAATATGGATAAAAACGGAGCAAAAGTAAAATGAGCAGGAAAAGAGGATTGTTCAAGGCAAGGCAAAGAACACTTTAGAGAAAAGGTCAGAATATTGTAGAGAAAGAGACGAGGAAAGGACATTTCAAGGGAAGAAACAATCAAGGTGTTAGGAATAATGAAAGATGGAAAGGCACCTGGTATTGATGAGATTCAAAATAAAGTTTTGAAATATAGAGGGACGGAATTATCGCAATGCACATGGATAATGTTTAATATTGTATGGATAGGAGAGCGGTGGTCAGAGTAGTTGAAAGAAGGAATAGTGATACCAATAGTAAAGAAATGCAATGGAGAGGAGGTTAAAGATATAGGAGTGTGAAGCTGATGCCAACATTGTATAAAGTATATACTGCTTTTGTCTGAGAGGTTGATTGATGGACAACATATATGTTCTGAACTATCTAGTAAATAAGAGGATCAGAAGGTAAAAAGGGGCAACGATAGCAATGTTCGTGGACATAAATGCGGCGTTTGACTCAATACACCGAGACGAAATAGAAAAAGTTATGGTGAAAACGGATATGAGACAGGGATTAATAAAGATTATCGAAAATGCTTACAGATACAAAAAGCAGGGTAAAGGCAGGAGAGCAAGTAGGGGATAGTTTCTGGTTGGTGAGAAGAGTGAAGCAAGGATGTCCTGTAAACCCAAATTTATTGAATATATTAACATCAGGCTTGGAAGAAGAAATTAGGAGAAAAGATTTAGGAGGTGTTAGGGTAGGTAAGAAAAAGATACATACACTGGCATACGCAGACGATATAGTTTTGATGGAAAATGATGAAGACGGGATGGCGGGCTTTATTAAAGGATTAGAGAAATACTCAGTTAGGAAAAAGTAAAATTTAATCACAGAAAAGCTCAAGATATTGAATCGAAGAAAGCAAGAATGGACGGTGAGTTGAAGGGAATAAATGTAGAAGAAGTAAATTAAACATAGTGATAAGATTAGAGGGACAGGAGCTGAAAGAAGGGGTGGACGACGTACTAAAAAGGATTGTTGCTAAGGTAGAGGTAGAGGAAATGCGAAATGTAGGAAGGGAAGAGCGAAGAGGAGAGATAGTAGTGCTGGTGAAACTAAAGAAATGGGAACATAAGGGGGAGGTGATGGCAAAGAAGAGGTTATTATATGGAACTCCAGAAAGAATAGAGGATGATTTGACATGGGTAGAAAGGAAGATGCAATATAAATTAAGGAAAACAGCGGAAGAGGAAAGTAAAAAAGGAAAGAGAACATGGGTTAAGTATGGGAGAATACAGATAGATGGAGTATGGTGGGATTGAGATGAAGAAAGAGAACAGATAGTAAGAAATGAGGTGCTGGGAAACTAGGTGAGAAAGGAACGGAAAATGGGAAAATAAGAAATAGTAGGAAGGAAAAAATATAAGAAACCAAAGTAGAGAAGAATGGAAGATTTATTACTGGAATATAGCAGGATTGGAGAGAACGGATAGGGAGTTTATGATAAATTTGACACAATGAGATGTAGTCATAATCATGTAGACGTGGCTAGATGAAAAGGGATGAGAAAGAGTAAGGGGAAGGTTACCAAGAGGATACAAATGGCAAGTGCAAAATGTAAAGAGGAAGAACAAAAAGGGCATAGCAATGGGAGGAATGGTGATGGGAGTAAGGAATGAATGTATAACAGGGAAAGCTAAGAAAGATAGGAAAGGGCAAAAAGGGTAGAAGAGAGAGAGGAAAAAATTCAAAGATTAGGCACTAAATAGGGAGGGCAAAAGGTTGCTGAAGAGCTTGGAGAAGTTGGAATAGTATATCTTAAACGGAAATATAGGAAGAGATGAGAAAGGAGAATATACACGCTCAGGAGGTGAAAGGGAGTAATTGATTATATGATAGTGGATGATGAGGTAAGAGAGAAGGTTAAGAAACTAGAGGTAGGTGATTATACTGATTCGGATCACTTTCCCTTAATAGTGATATTAGAGGGACAAAAAAGCAACATCAATATAAATAAAAGGAGAGCAAATGTGAAAAGTGTAGGAAAAGGGGATTGGTCAAGGGAAGAAAAAGAACAGTTTAGAGAGAAAGTCAGAAATATCAAAATGGGAAAGGGAAATGTGTAAATGTAAATGTAAATAAAGAAAGAAAAAGAAGAAAACGAGTAAACCAAGATATTGAAATAATAGAATGGAAGAAATTTTTTTGGGATTTGCTAGGAGGAGTAGAGAGAAAAGTTATAAAGGAAAGAAAATATGGTAGAGAACGAGATGAAGAAGAGGACATATCAAGGGAAGAAATAGTTAAGGTTTTAGGAATAATAAAGGATGGAAAGGCACCTGGTATAGATGAGATTCCAATTTAAGTATGGAAATATGGAGGGAAGACACTAGAGGAATGGGCATGGATAATGTGTAATAGAGTACGGAGAGGAGAGGGTGGTCAGAATTATGGAAAGAAGGAGTAGTTATACCAATAGTAAAGAAAGGCAAAGGACATGAGGTTAAAGCTTATAAGGAGGTGACGTTGATGCCAACACTGTATAAAGTATATGTAACTATTTTGTCGGAGAGATTGAAGATAGAAGTTGAAGAAAAAAGATCGAGTCACCGAATCAGACAAGGTTTAGAAAAGAAATGGGGGGTAATGGACAACATATATGTTTTGAACTATCTAGTAAATAAGAGAATTAAAAGGGGAAAGGGGGCAATGATAGCAATATTCGTGGGCTTAAAGACGGCGTTTGACTAATTAGACCGAAACGAAATAGAAAAACTTATGGTAAAAAAGGGGATAAGAGAGCGGTTAATAAATCGAGTATCGGAAATTTCTAGAGAGACAAAAACCAGGGTAAAGTTAGGAGATCAAGTAGGAGATAGTTTCTGGTTGGTGAGAGGTGTGAGACAAGGATGTCCTCTGAGCCCACTTTTATTTGATTTATTAATATCAGACTTGGAAGAAGAAATTAGAAGAAAAGGTTGGGGAGGAGTTAGGATAGGGAAGGCAAAGATATATACACTGACATACGCAGATGACATAGTGTTGATGGCAGAGGATGAAGAAGGGATGGTGGGATTAATTACAGGATTAGAAAAATACTTAGATGGGAAAAAGCTGAATGTAAATGTAGAAAAGACAAAGATAATGAGGTTTAGAAAATGAGGGGAAAGGAAGAAAGAATGGACAGGGAGATGGAAGGGAATAAAGTTAGAAGAAGTAAAAGAGTATAAATATTGGGATATATCTTGAAAATGAATGGATATCATACAGCTCATATAAGAGAAAACATAAAACAGCAGCAGGGGTAATGAAACAGATATGAGAAATAGGAAAAAAAAAGGTTAAAAAAATTGAAGAAGGAGAATGCTGTTATTCGATACGCTGGTATGGCCGGTATTAGGTTATGGAGCAGAGATATAGGGATGGAAAGAGAGGAAAGATGTTGAGAATTTACAAGAAAGGTATATAAGGTGGATACTAGGGGCAGATTGGAGGACGCCGGGGTATATGGTGAGAGAAGAAGCACAAAGGGATAAATTAAGTATTACAGCGGGGAAGAGGGCATGGAAATTTGAGACGAAGCTGAGGGAGGGAAAGGGAGGGGAGTTAGCGAGAAAGTGTTTGATGGAGGTAGAAGAGAGGAGAGGGTGGGCGATTGAATTAACGAGATTGGGAAGAAGAGTGGAGGGAGTTCTTTAATGACAGAGAAATAGAAAACGGGACTGGAGTAAACTATAAAGAATTGGAAAAAGGAGAGGGAAAGACAATTAATAGGAAGATGGGGGATGATTGCGATTAAAATACAATAAATGGTATAAGATGATGAAAAAGGAAGGAGTGCCAAAGTATTTAGAAAAGGGATGGGGAGAGAGAAGGTGGACCAGAATAGCAATATTTCGATTGGGAAACGAGGTAAGGGAGGGGGTGTACTGGGAAGAAGAAAACAGAAAGTGTAGAATATGTCAATGGGAGGAGGAAACATGGGAGCATGTACGGGAAGGATGTACGAGAGGAATGGAAGATAAAGGAAGCTGGTAAAAGAACGTGGTTAAGATTCTAGGGGAGGATGGATTAGGAGAAGAATGGATGAAGGAGTTGGTGGGTGCGCTAGAGGAGCGAATCAGAGAGAATGAAAGAATTCACGTGAAAAAAGGCAAATGGAGGTACAAAAAGTGTAAGAAAAAGGTAACGGAAGTCGCTTGGATTAGAAACGTAAAGATTGTAAGTAATTGAAAGGTAAAAGTTAAATAGACTAAGATGCGTTTGCGTTCTCATGTCCTCTCTCTCTCGCTTGCACTCTCGCTTTCGTTCGCTCGCTCACTCGTTTGCTAATAAGACCTGAATTGCGCTATCACAGGAAATAGAGATAATGAACTAGATATAAGACTTTATGTAAATAGTTGTAAATAATTGTATATATGGAAAGGATAAGATTGTAAAAAATATAGCTATACGCGGAAAAATTATATGAAATAGAAGTCCCAGGGGACACATTATGAAAAAAGAAGTCTAAGGTTGCTATATCACAGGAAATACAAATAAGGTTCTAGGTATAAGACTTCATGTAAATAGTTGTAAATAAAATAACCTTAAATAGTAAGGACAAGATTTTATAAAAGCGAGTAGGCGAAAATAAGGTCCCGGAAGCTGGAATTACAACATTGTCATATTGATGTGGGCATTATGCCATAATTTAGTGCTTATTTAGTGCTAATTTATGCTGCAAAAAAAAATTTTGTGTCCGGTAATTTTGGCCAAAAACATGTAGTAATGCTAGCTTCAGCTGAAGCCACAACTCCGGTATGCGAAATTCGGAAACTATTAGTGGCATCAAATCCTCCTTTGCGCAGGAATTTAGTGCTGATTAAGTGCTCTGGATTTATGCCTTTCAAAAAAACCGGGCACTTTTTTTTTACCAAAAACGTGTGGTAATGCTGGCTTCAGGTGACTCTGATATGCGAAACTCGGAAACTATTAGTGGTATCAAGATCTGCCTTGCGGAGGAATTTAGTGCTAATATATTCTGCAAAAATTAAATTTTGTGCCCGGTAATTTTGCCCAAAAACATGTAGTAATACTAGCTTCAGGTAACTCTGGTATGCGAAACTCAGAAACTATTAGTGACATCAAATTCTTCTTTGCGCAGGAATTTAGTGCTAATTAAGTGCTCTGGATTTATGCCTTTCAAAAAAACCGGGCACTTTTTTTTTACCAAAAACGTGTGGTAATGCTGGCTTCAGGTGACTCTGATATGCGAAACTCGGAAACTATTAGTGGTATCAAGATCTGCTTTGCGCAGGAATTTAGTGCTAATATATTCTGCAAAAACTAAATTTTGTGCCCGGTAATTTTGATCAAAAACATGTAGTAATGCTAGCTTCAGGTGACTCTGGTATGCGAAACTCGGAAACTATTAACGGTATCAAGATCTGCGTTGCGCAGGAATTTAGTGCTAATTAAGTGCTTTGGATTTATGCCTTGCAAAAAATCCGGGGACTTTTTTTCCAAAAAACGTATAGTAATGCTGGCTTCAGGTGACTCTGGTATGCGAAACTCGGAAACTATTAGTGGTATCAAGATCTGCTTTGCGCAGGAATTTAGTGCTAATTAAGTGCTAATATATTCTGCAAAAACTAAATTTTGTGCCCGATAATTTTGATCAAACACATGTAGTAATGCTAGCTTCAGGTGACTCTGGTATGCGAAACTCGGAAATTATTAGTGGTATCAAGATCAGCTTTGCGCAGGAATTTAGTGCTAATTAAGTGCTCTGGATTTATGCCTTCCCAAAATTCCGGGCACTTTTTTTTTACCAAAAACGTGTAGTAATGCTGGCTTCAGGTGACTCTGGTACGATATTTTTCCTTCAAAATATTATCTCAGGGGGTTTCGAGGGTGCCCTTTCTATTGCCGGTGTCAGTTTCTTGTTATAATCCCTAGAAGATCCAATATGGTGGCCACAATTTAGGGCTTTAAAAAAGAACAAAGGATCCCGCACAAAATACCAATAAAAAAGCGTGCAGTCGCTTGGAACCAAACTTCGCACATTGATAAAACAAAAGAAGACGGATTGCGCGGAATGCTACTGCGCACTCTGTGTGCATTCTAATGTTCATATTCGCTGTTCACCAAAAAGAGCAACATTATCAAGGTCGATGCAATGTGAGAATGATGGCTGACTATTGCTGGTCTTTGCAAAGAAATCATAATGACCCTACTAGTCATAAACGAAAGTCTCTTCAACGATCGTTTGACATGAAGCGCGAACGTTTCCATAAGAAACCGAGCAATTAGTTCCACCTTTATTGGACATACAATCGTAAGTCTTGCCTTAACTGGCTGGGCAATCGTAAGTCTTGCCTTGACTGGCTGGACGATTCAAAGTTTTGCCTTGACTGGCCGGGCGATACAAAGTCTTGCCTTTATCAGCTGGGCAATTCAAAGTCTTTCCTTGATTGACTGGGCACAATTCAAAGTCTTTCCTTGATTGGCTTGGCAATCTAATGTCTTGCCTTAATTAGCTGGAAAATATTAAGTACTTCCTTGCGTAGTTGGACAATCCCAAGTCTTGCCCTAACTGAATGGGAAATCGTAAGTCTTGCCTTGACTGCCTGGACGATTCGAAGTCTTGCCTTGACTGACTGGGCAATCTAAAGTCTTGCCTTAATTGGCTGTAAAATATTAAGTACTTCCTTGCGTAGCTGGACAATCCCAAGTTTTGCCTTAAATGAATGGGCAATCGTAAGTCTTTCCTTGATTGGCTGGACAATCTTAAGTCTTGCCTCAATTGACTGGAAAATATTAAGTACTTCCTTGCTTAGCTGGACAATCCCAAGTCTTGCCTTAACTGGCTGGGCAATCGTAAGTCTTGCCTTGCCTGGCTGGACAATTCAAAGTCTTGTTTTGACTGGCTGGAAAATATTATGTACTTTCTTGCTTTGCTGGATAATCCCAAGTCCAGCCCTAAGTAGCTGGAAAATATTGAGTTTTGCCTTAGTAAGCTGGAAAACACTAAGTAAATTTACAATATTAAATTAACCATAATAGTAAAATTTGTTTATTTTTTTTAAAGTCCTAACTATTTTCCATATTCGCTCTTCTAGGAGTTATAACAAAAAACTGAGCCAATCGAAAAGGAACCCCCGCAAACCCCTCAGATAACATTTTAAAGGGACAATGGCATACCATCTCGGCGTTAATGGGTTAATACGCTAAATTGAAAAATTTCATTTCAAGGTTAGCCCACTTGTAGTGTGGAATTCAATTATTTCACGAAATGTAAACGACTAAATTCGCTGCTCTCAGGGCTAGGTGGGTTAGCCTGCTTATGATTTGGTAGGGGTGATTTCTGGGTTTAGGTGGACTAGCAGGTACGTGGGTTAACCCACTTGTGGCGTGGAACTTCATTATTCCAAAAAAAATATGCGACTAAACTTATTATTCCCAAAGTCAGGTGGGTTAGCATGCTTGTGGCTTGTTAAGGGTGGTTTCTACCCCTAGCAAAGTTTGGTTCCAAACGACTGTACGCTTTTTTGTTGGTATTTTGTACAGGATCCTTTGTTCTTCTTTAAAACCCTAAATTGTGGCAGCCGTAGTGGATGTTCTAGGGGTTATAATAAAAAAACTGACACTGGCAATAGAAAGAAAACCCCTGAGATAATATTTTGAAGAAAAAATATCGTACCGTCAGCAATAGAGAATGCGTTGTATAAACCTAAACACCTCAGCGTTAATGGGTTAAAACGCTAAAACAAAAAATTTCAAATTACAATATTTTGGTAAAAAATAAAGATATCCTAATACATCCAAGTAGGTTTGAAAGGGGGAGATTAGTACTTTCAAATTCCATATTAGCTTTGTGGCAGACATTTTTCTTGTACAATTAGGTAACCTCAAAAACAGCTAAAAAATGCGTTTTTTCACTTTTAGTTTAGGATATCTTGAAAACCTGACGTGCAGGAGCAATTTTGAGTTCGGATTCAGCGCATCAAAATCCTTCGAAAATGTTTGGTCTGCTTTCTGGCTTTTGACTTTTGTCAAATTTTGTCGGCCTGTGTTATTAAACAAAAATTGAGCGCCTAAAACACATCTACAAACTTTGAAGTGTTTGAAGTTCTGAACGTTCAAATGAACGAGATTTTTTAATGATGACTTTGCAAACCAGGAAAAGTGCAAAAATGTTCGATAATTTATATTGGAAATAAGTTATTATTGATAAAGAATTATAATGCATAATTCAAATTGAAGTTGGAACAATATTTATGAGTAAAATAGAAGTGTCGACAAATATTTTGTTTAGTTGAACGTTTAAAACTTCAGGTACATCAAATATTAAGAATCACTTTTTGCTAGGACGCATGGTTTTGATTTCAATCACAGAAATTACATTAAAAATAAAAAGGAAAAATTTGTACTATAATAATATATTATATTTGGTTTGAAACAATTAAAATTTAGTTCTTATTGCGTAACTACTTAATAATAATTGCAATCATTAGAATAATTATGTATTGAAAATTTATTATTCGGGTGATAAATAAATATACAGTTTCAAGCTTATGTTCATGGTAACTCCTGTGATTGTAACTAAGGTTGTAACTCATTTAAAAGTTTCTCTGACTTAAGTCCGTCGGCCAAGTGGGTACATTTAGCAGTCTGATATTGACAAAGTCTTGTATTCCATTGTTTTCGTAATCTCCCACCTCATATCTGGTAAAACTTACCACCTCGGCAGCGTTGCCAGAACTTTCCCTCATTCCATAGTTTTCCGTGCGCACTCCTAAAAATAAAAAAAACTATAGTCAATAGATGCCTCAAAACAGAGCAGTTTCAAATTGTGTCATTTGCATATTTTTCATTCATTCCATTTTTTACATTTTTCTCGTGTATTTTTGTCAGTAAGAACATTCCATGCATTTGCAATATTTTTTGTAAATTATTAGAAATTGGTGAACTGCGATCTGGTGACGGAATTGTGGGCTAATACAAATAGAGTAGATGGGCAGGAAGAGTTATGGACCATTTTTTCCGTACGATTAGCAAACTTGCGGCTAGACCGCAGAAGGCTGAGATTGATTTCGCTTCTTGTGCTGATTTGTTCATCTTGTTCAGGTGGGCCTGAACTGCAGATGACTTGTACACACGTCATGAAGGAAAGTTCCTAATGAATTGACTCAATCCGGATCTGGCATCAGAATTCCAAAATTCAAAATAGCGGATCCAACATGCTAGATCGAATTCACGTAAAATTGGCCGACTTTCATTAAATTTGCTGTGTTAAAGTTTTTTTCTGTCTCTAAATCCAAGTACGGTATCAGAATTCTAAAATTTAAAATGGCGGAACCAATATGGTGACCAAAAGTTTTTATAAATCTATCGAGTTGGCGGTCTTTGAGAAAATGCAAACTTGGACGTTGAATTCCTATTCAGCGTCCTAAATAACTCCCTTTTACTAATTTTCATCCAAATCTTAGCCTTGAATTCGTATTCAGTAACCGAAATAACCACTTAGTGCCAGTTTTAGTGAAATACATTTAGTAGGACGTACGACATATTTTGGGCCCACAGTGAAGGGTTTAATGTATATCGCAATAGTGTCATCTTACATTGAAAATTGTCAAGATCTACTAACTTCTCAATGACTAATAGCTGGCTTTATTGCGCGCCGACACCATTCGTCAGAGATGAAATTAGGTATATATTTTAATATCAATGAAGAAACGTTAGGCGTACGATAATCAGACTTTGCTTTTATAAACGAATGAATTGTTTAGACATTCCACAACTATGCGTCGCCCGTTTAACTTAAATTCTTGGTTACTTTCAATATTAAATTCCTTATCGGTTTTATTTAGATTCGCGGTACTGACTTTAATATTTGCCGACAGGAAGCTGACGTCATATCTTTCCAAGAATTAAACAAAAACATAAGTCTAGAGTTTCTCAGTCTCTGATTTTATCAAAAAATTCATTGTTTGTACATTCCTTTGATATTCTCAAGAATAAAATTCTCTTTGATGTTTGTCGACATCATGCGCTAGAGAGGCGTCATTTCATATAATGTTAAATGATTCCGGGTAAGCAAAATTTCATTCTAATGCTATTATGGTAGTTCCTGGAATCCTGTTATCTACAGAATTACCATATTTTGTCAAGGTTGAAAGAGTTGACACAGATGAAGAAGGGAAAGATTAATTGAAATAAAATTTAGTAAACGTTTAAAAAAGTATTTTTTAACTCTCATGTTAATTATTTCATCAGATAGTGCAATACTACACAAAAACTTTCTAAACATTTGGTAGAGGGGATAAGCGTCTATAAGGAAGGGGGCAGTTCTTCTCTTTCTTCAGTTTGTTGCCAAATGTCATACTGTGAAGAAGAAAAATAGCAAGAGCTAAAAAGTCATTTAAACGTATTCCTAAAGAATATTCAAGAACGTATTCCTGAAGAATATTCAAGAACTAAAACAAGTGATACAAGTGCGAACAGATTTACAAATTATAACAAGGAAATTTAAAACTGTGAATCTTGAAGATACAAAGCAGTGAAAAAAGAAATGGATTTCTTGATATTAAACAAAACCACTCTCAGTCAAGATCAACATCATCATGTCTCATACTCCTCGAAATCAAATGCTACACGCAACTACGTACAATCTGAACTCGTAATTTACGGAACAAATTATCGTCGGCGCTGAATTTAAAAAAGACGAAAAGCTCGCCTCATCAGTGAAACTGCAGACCAGTCATCCTCGTGTAAGTGTAACCCTGAATCCTGAAGATCAGTATCTTCTGGAACAGAGTGTTGTGCCGTTTCAACGCACAAAAAATGCAATAATTGAAACCATCGCTGAAGGTGTTTGATGTAATGTGAAATCACCGTGTGTGAAAATTATGTAAGTTTAAAGAGTAATGTAATTAAACAACTTATATTTACTAATTCCATGCGATTTGAAAGTCTGTTTCTAGGAATGATTACTTTTCATAATCAGAATGTGTGTGAAGATGTGATTGAGAAATTAGCAGAACTCATACGTGTGAATGGTGCCTTTATACATTAAAATTTCATATATGCTATTAGTAAGAAAATCGGAATACATATAGATTAAGGGTAGGTAGATGTGTAAGTAAAAAGATATGTATGTTTCAAAATCATCAACTTTATCCAGAAAAAACTTAAAATTAATAAAAAAGATACTTATAAACTAGACTTATCTATACAACTATTTTGCTATTCGTCAAAACCTAATCATTTTACAGATAATTTCCACGTTTTTTCAGTACTCTTTACACAAGATAAATGTCTGTTTCTCATTCGACCCAGTTCTTGCACACAAAAACTGCCTGCAATAGCTTTACCTTGATAATCTTTAAACATATACGTCACTGGTTCGATATTCTCAACGTGACTTATAGTAGATATTCCTGTTGCCCAATTCAGTGTGTAGCTTTTCTAAAAAAAACTACTATCTATCCACTTATAATTATCCTGCAAGCTAAACTGCATCTAAACGTTATTCTTTAAGGCACTATTAAATCGATCGCAAATTGATGCTTTCAAATCTATAAATGTCGAGTACAAATTCACCTTATATCGTCTAAGCAGATTTTCAAAATGCGAGTTGTGAAATTCTTTACCTCTATTAACACGTACATTTTTTAGTACGCGTCCTTTGTCAAGTATAGATTCCATGGCTGCAGCTACATCTTCACTCTTTTTGGATTTAACAGGAACAGGCAAGCAAATTTTGAAAATGTATCCATGACAGTTAAGATTTACTTGTATCCTTCGTTTATTGTCTCATATCGCTGTATTTTAACAAGATCAGCTTGCCAGGTAGCTTCTCAACATCCATTTTTGAGTACGTTCAGTCAGTTGTCTACTTGATTGATGATCTCTGACTTTCGATACAATAGTTTTTTAATTGATTCAGCATCAATTTTCACAATTTTAAAAAGTTTATATGTGGAATGTTCCAAAGTTTCAGTCATCATATGTGACGGTCCGCGAAGAAAGGGGCCTTACGCGCCAAAAATCGATTTTTAAGTTTTTACACCAATCGGTGGTTTTTGAGTTGCTCTTTCATTTGCAAAAGTCAGAAATTTTTTAAGTTGATTACTTTTTTTGTTATTAAGCTGCAAATATAGGCATGATAAACGTAGTCGGAGACCGAACGAGAGGTTTACGAAATCCAGCCCCACTACTTACCGCTACAGCTGTTATGCGCTGTGTCCGTGAGCACCACTGGCTCGCGCTTAAAGATGTAGTGGTAAGTGGTGGTGGTGCTTTTCGTTGACGCCTCGTCCACTACTAAAATTCCTGCTTATGGACTCGGCTACGATCACCCGTACTGTAAAGTTCAGCTTTGGCGCGTAAGGTCCCTTTCTCCGCGGACGGCCACATTTTATTATTAACTACTTTAGTTCGCAAAGCAGCTATAATGTCGTAGATAGTCTAAAGTTCACGTTGTATCAAATTTTGTATCATATTCAGATTTACAGCATCAAGCTACTCTTTAGCTTCAGCTTTTCGTAGTTTTTCAATAATTGATATAATTTCATTTGTGAGACTTGTATTTCCAGCTGCTTGAGATGATAGCGGTAAGCGTAATAGACCTACCAAATAATTCGTGACCTCCCAGTAAACGTAATCCATCCGACTTCCCTCTCTAGAAATCATGTGTTGCGGGATCATACCTTCGCCTGATATGGAATTGCGGCTTTTACTTCGTCTATCTATATATCTTGGTTTATCTAGTTTATAATTTTTTTTATAAGCTATTGTTTTAATGATAATTTGTCTATAATTGTCAAATTCAATGTCAGTTATGTAGGCCTCTTTGGGAACTTTTTAAAATAAAAGTTTAAGCAAGGCTTTACTTTTAAGAAAATTAAAATTACCATGAATATAGGTCTGACTAAAACTTATGCTTTAGTTTCATTTCATCTTTTTTAAATACCACTAGCAAATTAATATTATTGCGTGCAAGATGTTTAGGAATATGGGAATGTCTGACTCAGGTCAAAAGAGTCAACATCCTTGCCTAACCATTGAGAAGAATGCTCTTGTATTATCTTGTTTGTTACAAGCCACATCATCATATACAATTACTGAATTTGGTTTTTCTTCACTTGGTATTATAACCAATTCATACTTATTGAAAGGTCAGTACTCAACGCCATCTACTGATTGAAGGGTTTTGCCAAAAATTCCTACTTTCGTTGTTTTAGAGATTTTGAGTAGACATAAATATTTTTAAATCTTAGTCCATTTTGATGTATCATTAGAACCAGCAAAGCATTTGTCTTTCCACAGTTATAAAGTCCACAACCATTGCTTTTTACCAAAAACACTTTTCTCAATTCTGGTTTTGAACAAGCGAATCAAAATTCTGGATAGGTTAGTTTGAAAGGTTGTGCTTCAAACTGCATATCACATCTCTTACATAGATATGATCGTTCGCATTATCATAACAACTTTTTGAATTTTGTTACAAAATCGAAAATTCAAATTTTTGTCGCACAAAAATGATGTATTATTACATTCTCATCATAATGAAAAGGCATTAGTGTTCTGTGAAAACTGTCTATTGCTAAATAATCTGAATAAATGTATTATTAGTTTGATACAGAAGTGTTAAACATAATATAAAAAAGTTAACATTTTGGACAAAATCGAGTGCGAAGCACGAGATACGTGATGAGAATGTGTTCGTTAAAGCCGAAGAAGCCTTAACAAAGGAGAATTCACAATCACCAAATTACAGTTGTCGATGTTCGGTTCGTTAACCTTAATAGGTCTGTGCTGAAATGTGCGGCAAATACAAAGACCGAGCGCAAAGAGCGAGACAAATGCAGCATCGAGTGCGAAGCGCGAGAACCAACAGTCGCGCTCAAACTTGCGAACGAAGCTAGCCGCGCTAGCTCATAACTCATAACATGAGCAACAGATACCTCATTTTTCTGAACTCATATTTAAAAAATATATATTTTATATGTACCTGAAGTTCCGAACGTTCAAATCAACGAAATGAAAAAAAAAAAATATTTTTTTTTCTGAAATTAGAATAGCGGAATTAGTTCAGCTAAGCATAAAAATGAGTATTATACGAAAAAATCACAAAAAAAAATTTTTTACGGGCAAAACACCCTAAAATGTAATGCAGATAGGGGCAACACAGAATATGCCGAACGACCGTCTTTATACACTTTTTTATCCAAAAAAAGATAAGTGTTAATTTACCATGTCGCAAAACAAGTTTTTTCAGTGGGGCAAGCGCCGCCGGAAAGAAAATGTAAAACGACCCCTTGAGTATCAAAATCAGAAAATCGTCAAAATGAACGCCTTCATACAGTTTTTTTCAAGTTAAAAATACTTTTAATTTACCTTGTTATAGAACAAGATTTTTCAGTGGGGTAAGGGCCACCGGAAAGAAAATTTAAAACCACTCCCAGTGTATCAAAATCAGAAAATCGTCAAAATGAACGCCTTTATACAGTCTTTTTTCGTGTTAAAAATACTTTTAATTTACCTTGTTATAGAACAAGTTTTTTCAGTGGGGTAAGAGCCGCCGGAAAGAAAATGTAAAACCACCCTTAGTGTATCAAAATCAGAAAATCGTCGAAATGACCGTTTTTATACAGTTTGTTCTTCGAATTAAAAATACATTCAATTCACCTTGTTATAAAACAAGTTTTTCCAGTAGGGTGAAAGCCGCCGGAAAGAAAATGTAAAACGACCCCTTGAGTATCAAAATCAGAAAATCGTCAAAATGAACGCCTTCATACAGTTTTTTTCAAGTTAAAAATACTTTTAATTTACCTTGTTATAGAACAAGTTTTTTCAGGGGGGCAAGAGTCGCCGGAAAGAATATTTAAAACCACCCCTAGCGTAACAAAGTCAGAAAATCGTCGAAAAGAACGCCTTTATACAGTTTTTTTTAGTTAAAAACACTTTTAACTTGACTTGTTATAGAACAAGTTTTTTCAGTGGGGTAACAGCCACCGGAAAGAATATTTAAAACCACCCCCATTGTATAAACATGAGAAAATCGTCAAAATGAATGCCTTTCTACAGTCTTTTTTCGTATTAAAAATACTTTTAATTCACCTTGTTATAGAAAAAGTTTTTGCAGTGGGGTAAGAGCCGCCGGAAAGAAAATGTAAAACCACCCCTAGTATATCAAAATCAGAATATCGTCGAACTGACCGCCTTTATACAGTTTTTTATCGAGATGAAAATACTTTCAATTTACCTTGTTGTAGAAAAAGTTTTTTCAGTGGCGTAAAATCCGCCGGAAAGAATATTTAAAACCACCCCTAGTGCATCAAAATCAGAATATCGTCGAAAAGACCGCCTTTATAGTGTTTTTTTTTCAAGCAAAAATTCTTTTAATTTACCTTGTTATAGAACTAGTTTTTTCAGTGGGGTAAGAGCCGCCGGAAAGAATACGTAAAACCACCCCTAGTGTATCAAAATCATAAAATCGTAACAATGAACGCCTTTATACAGTTTTTTTCGGTTTAAAAATACGGTTAATTTACCTTGTTATAGAACAAGTTTTTTCAGGGGTGTAAGAGCCGCCGGAAAGAATATGTAAAACCACTCCTAGTGTATCAAAATCAGAATATCGTCGAAATGACCGCCTTTATACAGTTTTTTAGCGAGATAAAAATACTTTCAATTTACCTAATTATATAACAAGTTTTTTCAGTGGCGTAAGAGCCGCCGGAAAGAATATTTAAAACCACCGCTAGCGGAACAAAGTCAGAAAATCGTCGAAAAGACCGCCTTTATACAGTTTTTTATCGAGACAAAAATACTTTCAATTTACCTAGTTATAGAACAAGTTTTTCCAATCGCGTGAGAGCCACCGGAAAGAATATTTAAAACCACCCCTAGCGTATCAAAATCAGAAAATCGCCGAAAAGACCGCCTTTATACAGTTTTTTTTCAAGTGAAAAATACTTTTAATTTACCTTGCTATAGAACCAGCTTTTTCAGTGGGGTAAGAGCCTTCGAAAAGAATAATGAAAACCACCCCTAGTGTATCAAAATCAGAATATCGTCGAAATGACCGCCTTTATACAGTAGTTTATCCACATAAAAATACTTTTAATATAGCTTGTTATAGAACAAGTTTTTTCAGTGGGGTAAGAGCCGCCGGAAAGAAAATGTAAAACCACCCCAAGTGTATCAAAATCAGAAAATCGTCGAAAAGACCGCCTATATACAGTTTATTTTTAAGTTTAAAATACTTTTAATTTACCTTGTTATAGAACAACTTTCTTCAGGGGGGTAAGAGCCACCGGAAAGAAATTTTAAAACCACCGCTAGTGTATCAAAATCAGAGAATAGTCAAAATGAACTCCTTTATACAGTTTTTTTTCAAGTGAAAAATACTTTTAATTTCCCTTGTTATAGAACAGTTTTTCCAGTGGGGTAAGAGCCGCCGGAAACAAAATGTAAAACGACCCCTAGAGTATCAAAATCAGAAAATCGTAAAAATGAACGCATTTATACATTTTTTTCAGGTTAAAAATACTTTTAATTTACCTTGTTATAAAACAAGTTTTTTCAGTGGGGTAAGAGCGGCCGGAAAGAAAATGTAAAACCACCCCTAATGTATCAAAATCAGAAAACCGTCAAAATGAACGCCTTTATACAGTTTTTTATTGAGTTATAATTACTTTTAATTTACCGTGTTATAAAACAAGGTTTTTTCAGTGGGGTAAGAGCCACCGGAAAGAAAATGTAAAACCACACCTAGTGTATCAAAATCAAAAGATCGTAACAATGAATGGCCATTTTGCTAGTTTGTTTCCCAGACTAAAGCCGTGGAAAAATGTTATTTCTGTGACCAGTCACAGAGGTGCCTTCTAGTCCGACAACACGTTGTTCGAAAAGGGTAAGTATTTTGATCAAAATTATTTCTGTGAACAGCCACAGGGGTGTCTTCTAGTCCCCCTCCCCATGAGATGTTGAAGAAAAGTTATAAAAATTTCAATTCCATGAATTCCTTGGATTTCGTGAATACCACGAATTCTTTAAAGACGTAAATTATTTCTGTGACCAGTGACAGGGGTGCCTTCCCGCCCTTATGTGGCGTTGGAATAAGGTAGGGAAGCAACCTTACATTATTTCTGTGACCAGTCACAAGGGTACGTACCCGTCCCCACGTGGCGTTGGAAAAAGGGTAGGGGTGCGAACTTAAATTATTTCTTTGACCAGTCATAAGGGCGCTTACCTGCCCCCACGAGATGTTGAAAAAGGGGTAGGGGTGCGACCTTTCATTATTTCTGCGACCAGTCACAGGGGTGCCTACCTGCCCTTACGAGGCATTGGAATAGGAGTAGGCGTGCGATCTTACATTATTTCTGCTAATAGACACATGGATGCATTTCCGCCCCTACGAGACGTCAATAGTAATTCTCGAGTCGAAAATCGACGATAAAGTGTGATTTATACATAGAACGTTTCGTTCAACGCGTCAAAAGCCAAAAACTATCAAAATAACTCCTCAATTACATGGCCTTACTCTAAAATGTGTAAAAGTCCCTTTCATATGCTTAAAATATGCTTTATAATAATAAATATGTTTTATAATCAGCGCATCAACATACATCAGTATACGATTACAAAAAAATGTAAAAAAAAGAAAAAGGAAAAAAGCCGGCAACATGCAATGTTGCCGGCACCAGCAGGGTAGTCACAACGTTCCTTAAATTGCATAATTCCTTGAATGCCATGATTTCATTGACTTGCAAGAATTCCATGAATTCATTGAATTGCAATAATTCCTTGAATTGCAATAATTCCTTGAATTTAATGAATTCCCTGAATTTCATGAATTCCACGAATTCCATGAATATGCGCGCTCTGCCGCTATCTTGCTAGAAATATACTTTCTAAAAAACCGGAAAAAAAAATTGTCGGTACCGGTAATTTTTTTACCGGTATCGACAGTGTATACACTTCGTTTTGAAAAACCGGCATGTTTGTTCATTTATATTGGAATTCACTTATTATTGAAACAGAATTATAATGCATACTTTAAAATGCAGTTGAAAGAATATTGATGGATTAAATAAAAATGGAGAAAAATATTTCGTTCATTTGAACGTTCGGAACTTCAGCTACATAAAATATGTAT
Organism: Belonocnema kinseyi; assembly: GCF_010883055.1. Taxonomy (NCBI): domain Eukaryota; kingdom Metazoa; phylum Arthropoda; class Insecta; order Hymenoptera; family Cynipidae; genus Belonocnema; species Belonocnema kinseyi. The sequence goes on from NC_046662.1 coordinate 132,673,453, forward strand.
ACAGGAGTCACTAATGTGCATGCCAGAGATATCCGCGTTCTCCCATCACTGACATCTTGAGAGAAAAGGGTCATATTTGAGGTTAAGTATCGTAAAATACACTGAAATATTTCCAATATTTTGTATACACTTTTAGTTTATGCAATTCTCATTCTAATTGTTTATTGCAATCATAGGTCCGTCTTGTAGATTCGGCTAGTTATTTCGCCCGTCAGGGCGAAATAACGTATTCTCCTCCTCATTATGCCAGACGTGTCGATCGATTTAGCTACTCCGCAAAAAATTACCTTTTTTTATGAACCGGCAAAAACTCGGATATCTTCGTTTCTCCCGCGTAATCCAGATTTTAAGGAGACAGCCTATCCAGAACTCTATTGTAGTTTTTGTCTTCATCAACAAGGAATTTCACTTTACTTCAGAACTAACACTTTGAACTTTATTTTACGCATCCAATTCACCTCCATTACTCATTTATCATTTTTAATCGTGTGTTTCATAACAAAGAAAAAAATCACTGCGCGCACGTTAGTTCTATCGTTTTAGCCTGCAATTTCTTTCATTGGACCATTAATATGCTGCGCGTGCCTAAAAATTGGATAAGTGACATGCAGGTAAATACACATAGGGCATCATGGAAAGATAGACAGTTGCCAGCAACTGTATTTTATTACTTTCTATGTCACTGAAAGTCTTATTCGCTTTGACAATAAATGCTACCGAAAAAGACTTTTGCAATAGACAAATAGCGTCTCATAAAATAGAATGTTCTTCAGTAGCAATGCAACATCTTTGATTCTGATTTTCACTGCTCGGATAACGAATAAGTACACCCTGATCAGAAAAAGTATAATTTTTCAAAATGCCACGCCACGAATGCACACACTTGCTCAACCTTTGGTAGCCAGCATCAGTCAGTCGTTTAAAACTCCCGTCGTATCATCTTCACAAAGTAATGAAACCGTCCTACAGATCACGATCCAATCGAGATTAAGTTAGATTATTAAAACTGATATATTCCACGACGAGAAAGTAAATTGCAACCAATAGTCAATAAAAGGTGACTTTCTTTCGGTAGCCACTTTAGAAAATGTCTTCCGCTCGTAACTTTAAATTTGAACCTTCCATAAGGCCACATGCATGGACATAGGAAACAAGGGACTAGGCATGCCATTGCGGGGGTGATCCAATGAGGGGGAGGTCCGCCACCTTTTGATGTCCCGCGACAAATATGGCAGCGCCCACATGTTTATATTTCCATGCACAGTTTGTCGGCAAAAATGCTCATGCGCATAATCAAATGTCACATCGTAAGATGGCGGCTCTCCCCGCTCATGGAATTCTCCCCGCTCGCCTAAGTTATGATGGCATGCCTAGTCCCGTGTTTCCTATGCCCATTGTAACACGTAATGCATGATGTAAGGTAATTTACAGGGATGGGTAAGTAAAATACCCCAGGTAATTTACGTAGTTGTTTGCGTTAAATTACTAGGTACTTTAAATGTCTAGTTTCTTACACGATGTAAATTACGCGTATATGTAGCCCATTGTAAACATCCCTTGAAATGAATGAAATAAATTAACAAAATCACATAGTTACATAAGTTTATTATGATGAAATTGGTTTATCAGTGTATATTTTGATGATTTTTATTTGCTTGTATACGTTTCAAATTAATCTCATCACATGGAATATATGGCAGCCCGAAGTATTTTTATGTTTGCTCTGTTTCAGTTTAGTTGACATTATTATCTTGTAATTAAAAATATTGGCATTGGAAAAAGAAATCCTACGACTGCCTGTACCAGAAATTCAAAAAGTGAGGTTATGCACAGTTCTACTGGTCGGCCATTTTGGCATATAATTTATTAGGTATTTTACCTGTTTTCTACGTAAAATACTTGAATCATGTATTTCACGTAAAAAAAACACCAATTACGCGTAAGGGTGGCATCTCAGGAGTCCGGAATGCGTTGCCTTTTGCAGATTGCGTTAAATTACTAGCTAGTTTCAGCTAACGTGTAGAGAGTGTGTAGTTTTTGTACCGGCCTTAATCATTTTCTGATGGCGTCGTTCCGCGGTCCGCGTGTTCATGCCCCTGTTGTCAATGAAGTCTGTATTTGGAGTGAAAAATTGGTTACTTTCAATAATTTTTGTTCGAAGCTATAAAGTTTCTTTTCTTTCTATGATCTTGAAGGTTATAAGTTGTTAATTTCTTAAGTATATGAATGTATTTCTGAAAGACTATAAGGAAAATGTATGCATTGATAAAAGAATACCTTTTACGTTCTATCCTATATCATACAATAAAAATTTCGTCAAACAATACGTATAATTTTCCTGAATCTCAATGAAGAAAAAAAATGTTGTGAACAAATTATTTTTGTAAAAATGTTTTCTACGATTTTAAGTAATTATACGTTTTTTCAAGTTATATTGCATTTCAGAAAAATTCATCATTTGTTTATCAATTTTATGATTTTTTAAAACAAATTTAACAAAAAAATCTGTCCGCTATGCGGGCACATTCTCATCGTGCGCGCGCGGCTCGTTTCGCTCGCAAGTTGGAGCGCCCCTAGTGCGCGTAACTGTTAGTTCTCGCGCTTCGCGCTCGATGTTGTATTTATCTCGCACTTCGCGCTGGATTCTGTATTAACCTCGCGCTACGCGCTCGGTCTTTATATTTTCGCACATTCTTGCGCAAACATTTTAAAATTAAGACTCGAAACATCCACCACTGTGATTTTGTAATTGTGAATTGTCTTTTGTTAAAAGAGAGTTTGAGCGCACCTACGGCACGCGACTGATGACATTCGCACTCCGCACTTGGTCTTTGCATGTCTTCCGCAATCGGGCACAGACCTTTTAAAATCAAAGGTAAACGGACCGACAACTGTAATTTTGTGATTTTGAACTCTCTTTTATTAAAACTCTTTTGGCTTTAACGAACACATTCTCATCACGTATCTCGTGCTTCGTACTTGATTTTGTCCAACATGTAAACTTTTCTACATTATACACAACACTTTTATATCAATTATAATACATTTTTATGTAACTCTGCCTGGTATGACTTATTAAAAAATTGCAAAATAAAAAGAAAATTGTATTTATCATGATTATTTTGGTATTTCTTTCTTATTTTGCTTTAAATTGTATTCTAAGCTGCTGTGAAACATGTATCATTTCAATAAATATATATCATTACAATTCATAATATGCATAAAAATTAAATCATACTAATTCTTATTTCCTTGTTTTTACAATTTTTTGTTTTTAATGTTGTTTTTACGATTAAATAAAAACTACTGCCCATCTGCATAGGGTCTAATACAGGTACTTATATAGAAGCCTATGTCCTCTTTCGTCTTTTCTGTGCTTTTTCCAAACAGTTCATTTTTGCATTTTTTATCTTATATTTTACGATTAAAAGAAGATCTACTCGTCCAATCGAAAAATGATTAATAATAAATTTATAGATCTTTTTAGGCGAACAACTTTTGTCTGGTAATTTAAGTTCATACCTTGTATCGTTTTTTCAAACAAATTTAATATTTTTATTTTGAATGATATTTTTTATTCACGAAAAACTTGAATAAGTCTATTTCTTTTTTTCATAGCTTGCGTTGTCTGTCAAAAAATTAATCTTTTTAGTTTGATTCATTTACGGATAAGCAAAAACTACACATCCTATAAAACCGTAATAATAAACATTTGTAGCCTTTTTTTGGATAGACAAGTTTTTTTGTAGCTTATGTCATTAGTCCAAAAATTTAATTAAGTTGTAATATTCCTTTTTACGACTTAAAACAAAAACTATGCGTCCTATCTAAAAGTGTTCCTTAAAAAATTTGTAGATCTTTTTAGGGCGCGTAATTTTAGTTTATTGAATTTTTTTGTATCTTGCATAGTTTGACCAAAAAGCGGACTTTTTGGATTTTTCATTATTTTTCGTACGATAAAACTCTAAATTTTTGACCAAATCAAAAAATTTGTTATGATAATTTTGTAGGGCTTTCAAAAATTAACGTTTGTTTTCTCTTGACTTTTGTTCATATCGTGCGTTCTTTGGCTTGAAATGTTCATTTTAGTTGTTTTTTTATTTGAAAAAATTCTCTAATTCTGGTAATTTTCTTTTAATAGAAAAAAGTCACAAGAATAAATTGTTTAAGTTTCTGAGCACTATAAATAGCAGCACATCGAATTTTAAAATCTTGAAAAATGTGGTTTTAAAGATTTTTGGTATGATGAAATTTTTAATTTTCATCTTTTCGTCCAAATGAGAAAAGTTGTTATGATAATATGGCAGGGCTTTCAAAAATCAACCTTTTTCTTCCCTTGACTTTTTTTCACATCATGCGTTGTTTGGCTTAAAATGTTCATTTTATTTATTTATTTTTTTATTTTGAAAATTCTCTAACTGATAATTTACTTTTTACAGAAAAAAGTCATGAGGATAAATTGTTTAAGTTAATGAGTACGATGAATAACCGTTCATAGAATTTTGAAATCCTGAAAAAAATTTGGTTTCGAAAAGTTAAATACGATCAAATTTTGAATTTTCAACTTTTCAACCAAATTAAAAAATTTGTTATAACCATTTTGTAGGGCTTTCAAAAATCAACGTTTTTCTTCTCTTGACTTTTTTTCATATCATGCGTTGTTTGGCCTAAAATGTTCATTTTAGTTGTTTTTTTTTTTTTTTGATTTTGAAAATGCTTTAACTCTGATAATTTCCTTTTTATAGAAAAGCCATTAGGATAAATTGTTTGGGTTTCTGAGTACTTAAATAACCGTTCATATAATTTTAAAATCTTGAAAAAATGTGGTTTCAAAAAGTTGAGGTACGATCAAACTTTGAATTTTCAACTTTTCGACCAAATCAAAAAATTTGTTATGACGATCTTGTAGGGCTTTTAAAAATCAACGTTTTTGTTCTTTTTACTTTTTTTCATAGCATGCGTTGTTTGGCTTCAAATGTTCATTTTAGTTTTTTTATTTTTTTATTTTGAAAATACTCTAGTTCTAATTATTTTCTTTTTATAGAAAAAAATCATTAGGATAAATTGTTTAGGATTTTGAGTACTATGAATGGTTATTCATAGTACATAGTACTCATAGAATTTTGAAATATTGAAAAAATGTGGTCTTCAAAATTTTGAAAACGTGCTCACTTTTTTAATTTTGATCCAAAATAGCTGGTTCACGAACTTGTTCTTTCTTTTTAGGCCTTGAAAAAGTGTGCCAAAGCAGAATCCAATCTGATCAATTTTTTGAAAATGATTTTAACTACAGACAGACAGACAAACACCTTCGTAAAAATCGTTTTTTCTGACTCAGTTGGTCTCAAAACGTGAACATTTTATGAAAACCTAAAAATTGAAATATTACATAAAACCAATACCTTCTCATTAGATGAGAATGTGAAAATGCATTATTCGGGCATCTGTGGACGGAAAAATTCGTTTTTTTTCGATGCCAGTCTTTTTAATTGGGAACTTCATGATGATTTCAGCAAAATTAATTATTGGTTGATAAATTTTATATTAAAAAAAAAAAATTAATTCATAAATGCGTTAATCAGACATCTATCGATAGAAGATTTTTTTTCAATTTCAGTCTTTGTAATTGTAAACTTAATGCAAAATTCATTACCAATCATACTTAGTTGATCAATTCTATGATTTTTTGAATTTGTTTCAAAAAATCATAAAATTTATCAACTCATCACGATTTTTGCTGAATTTATTATAGATACCAATTAAAAGTCTGACATGGAAAGAAAGGAAGTTTGCCATCGACAGATGCCCCAATAATGCACTTCTTTATTGAATTTGTTTTAAAATATCTAAAAATTATGAATTTTCTGAAGTTATCATAAAGTTTCTAATTAAAAAAGTTGAACTAGAAAAAACGCCTTTTTCTGTAGACAAATGCCTGAATAATGCATCCGTTTCTTTAGTTTATTTAAAAAATCAGCAAGTTAATAAATAAATGATGAATTTTGCTGAAGTTATCATGAACTTCTTAATTAAAAAGTTTACACAGAAAAAAAACGAATTTTTCTGTAGCAAAGTCCTGATTAATGCATTTTTAAATAAAATTTGTTTATATAAAACTTAAAACTAATCATCTTCAGGGTTGTGCAGTGACGCGTCACTCGAGGTTTCTGACGTATTGTACGTAAAAAATGTATTATATGTAAAAAAAACCTGTAAAAAACGTAATAAGCGTAATAAAGGTGGTGGACTCGTATAGAGCATAATATAACCTCACTTTTTTATAATTATGCTTATATGTACCGACTTACATTGTTTTTGTTTATCCGAACTTCATTTGACATAAAAATATCACCAAGAATATCAAAACTGACACCACTCATTTTAGAATTATTATTTTGACTGCTTTCATCTAATTGCATCAGATTTTCTTCAGATGCGTTCATAATTATAACGCACTTTTTTCTGAAAAAAGGTGTTGAAATCAGCGAAAATTCTTGAATGATTTGTTTTTCTATTTTTAAGATATTTGCAGTTCGGATGGTTTGAAAATTCACCTGTGGCTTCTCAACCTTTCTTTAGCCGTATTCGATAATACGCGGTTGCATCCTTGACAAAACGCAACATTTTTACCATTTTTTTAAAAAGAAGGATAATTTTTAAAATTAATTTAAAAGGAAGGATATTTTTCCGCGGTGTGCCACCCCTATTCATTGTGGAAGATGTAGAATAATAACTTTATTTCATTCACTTTAAATTTCATGCATGCAACATAATACCGCATACCGCAACGGCGCTATTTTACAGTTTTGGAATGAAATGTGATAATGTCGACGCCATCTTGAAAACGTATATTACCTTTTGTACAAAACTGAGGACGTAATATACGTGCGTAAATTACGTCAAAAACCTCATTTAATTTACCTCACACTGTTTCTCTGAATACCTAGGAGAATATTATTGGCTAAAATGTCTAGAGAATTGACGCATTACGCAAAACACAACGCATTCCGGACTCATGAGAAGCCACCCTGACAATTTGGACCCCCCTCCTGTCGCTTTTGTATATAAGGTTTATGTAAGTTTAACCAGAGATGGTCTAACATTCAAGTGAACTTCGTGGTGCCCCGACCCCCCAGGGCGTTACACATTTTTTTAAACGGCCTCGTATGTAATATTTATTTTTCTCTAGAGCTTATTGAATCACCGAGTGATTAGGAATGAGCATTGTTATTAAATAATTAAATCCCCAAGATTAACTATTTTTTGAAGATCTTTAAGATGATATTGCGAAAAAAATTGAAATATTTCGATGTATCCTCTGGCAGAACGAAGGAACCGAATGGAGCTTCTACAAAGCACCCGTAAAGACCCCATTCGGTTCCTTAAAAAAAAAAACTTAAAAAACAAAAAAGAAAGATCAACTTCTAAACCGTTGAAATTCGGATTCTACATTAAATTTTTTATTGGGAACTCACCTAGTAATCGCAATACTTTTTTTTCAGCGGAAAAAGTTTAAAATATATACAAGATCTATAACGCCTGCTGACTGCTACCTACAGATGATGCGTTTTAAATGTAGCAGGCAACAGACGTTATACGTCTTATATTTTTTTAAACTTTTTACCGTTGCAAAAAAAAAAGTATTGCTATTATTTCATGCTCTTCTATAGGGAATTTTAACGTAGAATCCGAATTTTAACAATTTAATAGTTGATCTTGCTGTTTTTTCGAGTTTTTTAAAAAGGAACCGAATAGAGACCCAATGGGGTCTTTACGTGTACTTTGTAGAGACTCCATTCGGTTCCTTCGGTTCTATAGGGACGTCATGAGCAATCAATAAAGAAATAAATATTAATAAAAGTTGAACAAATTTGCATTTAATTTCAACTGTAAATATTTATGAAAATATCAGAAAAATATTTGCCTTGAACTAAAGATACAGTTCCTTTAACATATTTTTCTTTATTCATCCAAAATATACTTCCAAATGAAGTTAATCATCTTCAATTAAAAAAAGATCTGTATTCAAACAAAAAATTATTGCTCTGAACTAAAGAAATGTCTTTGGATCAAATAAGACCGTAGCTACAGTTACTGAAATTTAGATACAAATAGGTGGATTTTTGGTACAAATGGAGCTGGTAAAGGGTCTACTTGTGCCCAAATTTCGATTTAACCGATTTTTTCGGTACTTGAAGACACTTCTATCAAATATACTTTCTTTCGACTGAAAGGCCCTTGAATGTATTTCTTTAATTTACAGAACTTTTCTTTGCATTGAAGAATATTTTTCCCGATTTTTGATAGTGACATTTTTGTTTTTAATCTGAAAATTATACTGTTTGGCAAAAAATATAATTTTTTTTATGAAAAATATACTATATTATGAAAAATCGAGTGGTTAAAGAGCCATATTTTTTAGCTGAAAATTTATAACGTTTGTTGAACAGAGAATTTATCCTTTTCGCTTGGTAAGAGATGAAACTTTTTTCTTAAAAATTCGTAATTTTTTATTGAAACTTCAACTATTTGGTTTTACATGTAACTATTTCATTCAAAATTAATTACTTTGTTTTGGAAAATCAACTATTTGGTTGAAAATTGATCTCGTTTGTTTAAAAATTCAACTTTACGGTTTAAGAAACTCGATTTAAAAAAAAATCCCTATTTAGCTACAAAACTCAACTCTTTTATTGAAAACACAATATCATTTAGCTTTAAATCTTAGGAATGTGGTTCTAACTATACTTCGAAATTTTAAACCTCAATTTTTCAGCGGATCCTAACGTTTTGAGGCCGACAGTTATGGTTTTATCCATCGAAAATTCGATGCAAAAATTGAAAATTCGAATTTTAAGGCAAACGACGACAGATGCGTACAAAAGTTGAAAGGAATAATAATACTTTTTAAAAGGCACAATTTTTTTATTAACCATTTTCAAATAAGACTTGATATTTTGGTTTAATTTTAGAAAATATCATAAAAAATTCAAATTTTGAGCTATACGACGTAAAATACGAGAAGAAGTCTCAAGGACTCTGGCGCACCGAAGGAACCGAAAGGAGCCTCTACAAAGTACCCTTAAAGACCTCATTGGGTTTCCATTCGGCTCCTTCTTAAAAAACTCAACAAAAAATAAACAGCAAGATCAACTTTTAAGTAGTTAAAATTCGGATTCTACGTTAAAATTTGCGTTAGAAACTCACGGAGTGATCGCAATACTTTTTCTTGCAGCCTTCAAAGCTTTAAAAAATAAAATACCTGTCATTTACATGGGCTGAAGGCGCCTTCAAGTGCATTTTCTTCTAGTAGCAGTTTATAAGCGTTCCGTCGGTTATTAACGCAGAATCCGAATTTCAACAATTTCAAAGTTTATCTTGCTGTTTTTTGGAGTTTTTTTTTTAAAGGAACCGAAGAGGGTCTCGGTGGGGTCTTTAAGGGTACTTTGTAGAGGCTCCTTTCGGTTCCTTCCGCCCGCCAGGGGAGGAATTATAGTTTTTGAAAATTGCTACAATATTTCTTTTAAACATTTTTTATCTGACTTTTCATTATCGTCTTCCCTGTAACAAGCGTTGAATTTAAAAAAAATTATGAATTTGTATTCCTATGAATACGATATTTTTCCTCCGCCTAAAAATCGCCCAGCGGCAATAGAAAAAGAGAAAATCCTATTCCTCTCAATCGACTTAGTAAAATTTAACGAAAGCATTTATTTAACCTCATTTCATTATTTGATCTTTTTATTACTTATAAATTAAAAAATGCATTAAAGAAATCTGTTTAAATGTGTGAATTACAATAATTTTAACTCTAGAGAGGCGGACTTGAATTGATTAAAATTAAATTTTCAAAACTTATATTCCACATGGAAGAATTAGAACAATTAATCACACATATTTTGTGAACTTATTAGAAGAAATTAAATAATCTCAAAATATGAACACTTTTGGGTAATAGACGACATCTCTGTGAGGTTATGTGTAGGTACAATTACAAGGAATTAAATATATTGAAAACACGTTCTCTTTTGGGGAATAGGAATTCATGCGGCGGCCGCTATGGAAATAGAAATAAATAAGTTTCTGATATATCCTATTCTTACGATGAAATTTTAGACAGATGGAAAAATCGCGCATTAAAAATAATAGAATAAATTTCACTTTTACGCTGAAATCTGAAAATATTAATTTCTCTCTATTCAACGCTTATTGCCGGTTTATTTATCAAAAATATTACGAAAAAAGTAACAAATTCAAAGTCTGAGCCAAACGACGTTAGATGCGAAAAACAGTTTCACGTGGGGGAATTGCAGCTTTTAAAAAGTAATTTAAAAATTTTAAGATCATTTCTGAGTAGGACTTTTTTAGACGGTTTTATTAATCAAAAAAGGTGTGCAAAAAACGAACATTCAAATTTCTAACCAAACGCCGAATGATACACGGAGAAAAATAGATCGAGAAGCTTCACCAAACTCAGTGGGGTAAACTCGGGACATATGGACACTTCGATAAAGTTTCATTTCTAGTTCGGTAAAACGAAATTCGGTAATACCTTATTCACAAAGATGAAAGTATGACAAATTAATACTAATGTTTACCCAACTGTACTTTAATTAATACTGTACTTGGTAGTTGACATTTTAATAGACATCATTGTAAAATATACAGGGTGGACACGCTGGGGCTTACATACATGGCGAGTTGAATGCTACCCGAATTGCATAACAGCAGAGCAGAAGCCATTATACAGGGGTATTTTCATATTTCGCGCCTTTAAAGTTTCATTCGGATTGGCCATTCCGTCAAGTCCGTGCATATTCGGATCAAGTTTATTATAGTTTCCATGGTTGCGTTCGAAACTTCAAACGGATACAAGTGTCAAAACAATATTGGTTATGTTATATGGTAATTACAAATAATAAAAGTGTTTAATTAATAATGAAGTGAGACATGTGAACTGAGAAGCAAACGTAATTTTTTTTCTTTGCTAATACCATTATAGAATAGCTGCTCAGTGACGCATACTATAAAATAGTAATAATATTCTGCGCTTCCAGTGGGCGAAGAGTGAATGGCGTTTAAAGCTTATTTTTACTGCATAAAAAAGGTACATTATGAATAGACAGGATATTTTTTAAGTAAAGTGAATGAAATAATACATGCGTAAACTTTAAATTGACATTGCCTATATTTACTGACAGCGACTAGGGCAAACAGGTGAATCTGAACATAACCGTTTGAAGTTTCGAACGCAACCATGGAAACTCTCATAAACTTGATCCGAAGATGCACGGACTTGGCCGAATGGCCGAACCGAATGCCACTTTAAAGGCGCGAAATATGAAAATACCCCTGTATAATGGCTTCTCATCTGCTATTGTGCAATTCAGGTAGCATTCAACTGGCCATGTATGTAATTCCCAGCGTGTCCACCCTGTATAAAACATTAAATAAAGGTTAATGAAAATTTGGGTAAAACGCGGTCGAGGACTCTGTAGAAAATATAAGAGGGTTTAGAGGAAAGTACACATCGTTGTATTTTAAACGTATATGTGTTGTAAGGTGCTTAAAATATACTTTGGGTCCGCATGGGAAAATTGTGGGTTCATGCAGCGTAGACTTCGAAGTTTGCCCAACAACAATACGATAACCGTCAAATTTTTAAAAATGATGGAATGTTCTTAAGCTTAAGACAGTCTTAAATTCTTTGAGTGTAACTTGTACTTTTAAAACATTATTCCATCTCGCATCAAGGAATTTTTGATTCTCTAAGGTATCTTTAGTCGGTACATAAAAGCGGTCGTTTTTAAAACATTTTTTCGCAACAAGATAATAATCTTTAGCGGATTCGGTCATCTGCTCTTTTTTAGGAACTAATGCCATTATCTGTAAAAAAAGTCCAAAAATTATATTTTAAGTTTCAGTGAAATAGCCTAGTCAGAAAATTATATGATAATATGTTTACATTAATGTAAATCACAGTATGATAAATGTGTTTATAACTTACCAAAACATGGATCAAATAAGGTCAGAACAACGAAGAATAATTATTTCACAACTTCACTGAGTTCAAAAAGAAACTAGAAAGTTTGCATCAGCTCACTAACAGAGTTCTGGCATTCGTAAAATTAAGATGTACTCTTATATAGGTTTCAATCCCTTTGCAAATAGATTAACTTATTAGGAATAATGTATTTAATTTAATACCTACGGTGTTCCTTGAATCCTGTAAGTACAATTTGACCGAATTTTAATAGTTAAGAATATCCTTGTCATTCAAGTTCTTAAACATTTATAAACCACTTTAACTACAAAATGTTTGAAGTAATTTCAAAATTCTTTCGCTTCTCTTCTGCAGAATTCACAATGCAAATTTACAATCTTTTAAATGCCGTCATAAGGGTAATGGTCAGACGAAGAGCTTTGAAATGCCAAATGTCCCATCCGTTACCACCCTCCTATGTTTCGAAACACTTAACCGACGTTTAACGCGTTCTATCGCTAACAACGTAAGCCTCATGGCTAACCTAACGGTTGGAATACCGCAGAAAATCTCGATTATAAAGTTAAAGTACGAGTACGTCAGGGCCGTGCAAAAATATCTGGGGCTCCTTTCGGCAACATTTTTTATTGGAACATTTAATTGATGAGCGTTTTTTTTTTAATTTATGAGAAGTAAATAAAAACATTGGATAATTTTTTATTTAAAATTTTCTAACCTTGAAACCCTAAATTATTTAATTTTTAATATTTTTAATGTTTGCATCGCCTACTTTTTAAAAATCTTTTTGATGTAAAATATTCAAGCCATTAAAATTGAGCATTAAAAACCTGAATATTAAGTTTATATAAAATCTCTGAAATTAAATTAGGTTAGAATTTCAGGAATTAAATCGAATATGCAAGCTAATACGCTTTACATGATTTATTAATTATATTGCATGAAACTTATGTATATGAAAATATGAATAACATACATAACTTGAGAAAATTTTGAATATCTCTTCTTGAAATAAGTCTTGATTCAAGATTTGCAATTGAAAATACTTTAATTTTTAATATGTGCAATTTATAATGCATTTCGAATGTCTTTTTTTACATAATTCAATTTCAGATACTCACAATTGAGGCTTCGGATTCAAAAAGGAGATATACAATTATTTTGCTCAAGGGGGGAGGCCTTTGAGGACTTGAAAATAAAGTCTCGAATTTTAGTTTTTAAGATATATATCCACAATGAAAATTTAATTCCGCATCTTTTTTTGTCATAAAAAAATTGTGGCTTTTTTATTTTTTGAATTATTTATGAAAAACTGTTTGTTCTCTGATTAAAATATTTTGCATTTCTTCACTTTAACTCGCAACGAAATGGGAAGTTTTTGATATTTTGTAATAAAACTGATCACAAATGTGCATTATCAAGTTCTGCAATGGATGACTTTAGCGAAAGTTCGAAGTGTTTATTAAAAAATTTGTTAATATTTTTTTTTCGAGACTGCATAATTCGTGCACAAACAACTTCCAACGTTTCGGGAGTCGAGCGAATTTTGAGCAAGCGAAAACTGTGAGTGAGAAAGTTGTTGAGGAAGGTTCAAGGAAGTTTTCTGGACAATCTTAGCTCAATTGGAATAGTATTTGACAAACTATTGATGTTTTAATTTTCTAGCGCAATGGAGTTTCTCCAGCGTAGACTACGGGCCGGCCGGTAAACAGCTACCCCAGCGTTACGTCTCACAGCCAGCCGAGTTTTTGTAATTAAAATACGAGAAATATGAAAAATAACAGTTTATAATAAGTATTTCTTTTTCTCTGATGAAAATATTTCAATGTTGCCATTTCCAGAAATATGAACTTCATAAAAGTCCTAAAAATAAAGAGTCTCTCTGCATTTCTTTTTTTTTGTACTCGGCGTGTCCTTCGTCTGACCTCTATTTTTAAATGTACTTACATAGGTTTTTGGATTGTTTCTTTACCAAAAATGAAATATATCAGTTTAGTTAAGTATGTTCCGATTAGCAGAGCACATCGTTAAAATATTATGTGATATATAAAAGTTGTTCGATTAAAATATCATAAAAGCTATACAAAATTCTATGATATAAATATAGTGAAATTTTCCAATTACAAAATGGAAAATAATTTGAAAGCTACTAATCGTAGAAAACGAGAAAGCATGTCAGTTTCTAGGAAAGAAATGTTCTTAAATGTAGCAGAAATGCGGTATGTCATAATAAATTAATGAATTATTTCTTGCTTAATATACATGAAAAATATCTTGAAAAAAAGATAAAAATATATTTCGAAGTATCGCAGTAATGATAATGATGATATTATTAAATAGATACATTATTATTGTGCACAGAAAAATGTGAATCATTTAGGAAAATAATTATTTGAAGAATATTCTATTTTTGCTGCAACTATTTTTGAAAGCGCTTTTTACAAAATTGAAAGAATAAAATAAAACAGCGTGATTTTATAAAATAGGGTGAGTGACCCAGTGAATGAACACTTAAGGAAATCATTGATTACAACTAGTCCCTTTCACGTTATAATAATTGATTATTGTTACAAAACTTTTGAAAATAGATTCTTAAGTGTTAAAATTTCATAATCCGATAAACAAATGTTGTTTTTACCAAAAAGCTTTATAAAAAAGAATTAAATAGTGAAAAATTAACGAAAACATTAGTGAATGAACACTATGAGCCAATGAATGAACACTATAATCACTACAAATTAGAATTAGGATTTGGGTATAAAATCACATAGATACATTACAAAATGAGCAATTAAATAATGTAAAATATTAGAAAGCGTTGCGAAATTCATTAAATATATTATTTCAATAAAAACCACAAGACATTTAGATATAAAAAGAAAGGAGGGAATAAAAAAGTTGAACACAGAACTAGGTTAACTTTTCCTAATTTTTTATTGCAATATTTATTTTTAAAACATTTCTATCAGTTCTTTTAACCTTACAAAAAATACAACTTCTCGTTTAAAAATAGATAACTCTTATCTAGTGACTACAATAGAAAACTGCGATTTTTAGGACACATAAAATTTGAAATACAACACCTTACCATGTTGCTTTAGGTTAAATTAGCAAATACAATTATAAATCACAGTGTTGTAAAAATGGAAATTCTTTAAACATTTATAAATATATATTGACTAGTACGCAGTAGTACTTAGCACGAATTAATGTTTTTTTTGTAGTTAAACAACATTTTCTATATGCAAAAAAGCATTAAATTTTTAACCTCAAAGTTGCCTAACCTTTAATTTAGTTCGTGCGTACTTTTTTGATGTTCTAACCACAAAAATATACATTTAAAATATAACTATTTATAGTTTTTATTTATATTTATAGCTTGGACATTTATAGTCCGTTCACTGGAACACGGGCAATTTAAAGGTCCAGTACGTGAACACTCATTTATTAATAAAAAAAACGTACTTTTTGTGAAAAAACATTGTGGGAAATTGAATAATAATATCTTACAACTATAGCAGCACAACTTTGATGCAGAAAAGATGAAGAATTTTTTTGTAAAAGCAGTGTAAACAAGGAGTTGCTCAGGCACGTACCTTATTCGCTATGTGCATACCTCGTGGCGTCTCCTGGTGGCCAGGAGCTTGTACTTTTTCCGGCTCTAATAACATCGAGTCTTATGCAAGCAAACTTTAACACC
>NC_046662.1:132689253-132692015 GCF_010883055.1 Belonocnema kinseyi
GCGTTTGCTCTCAGCTGAGAATAAACGCAATAGAGTGGTCGCCTCTGAGGCTCTTTTGGCGCGCATAAGTCGGAATTGTGAGGAATTTTTTCGTCGATTTGTTACTGTGGATGAAACATGGACACACCATTACACTCCTGAGACAAAGGAACAATCCAAACAGTGGATTTCCACAGGCGAACCAGCTCCAAAGAAGCCAAAGACCGTAAAGTTAGCTGGTAAGGTTATGGCTACAGTTTTTTGGGATGCACGTGGAATTATACTTATTGACTACTTGGAAAAGGGTGAAACAATCACTGGTGAATATTATGCATCATTATTAGAGCAGCTGAAAGAAGAAATTAAAAAAAAACGACCACATTTGGCGAGAAAAAAAATACTGGAAAACTGGGTTTAATTAATTTATGAAGAAATTTATTATTTCTAAGAAATGAAAAACATTGTTCAATAAAATAAATTCTTTACATTCCCAAAACCTTATATCCTCGTGATCATCACTTTTTCGTTAAATTTTAAAAACTATCCTAGATATCGAAAAAAATTTTAGCATGTAATAACAATATGTGCGCAAACTTCTCAGTAAAATACATTATAATCAGTTGGATGAATAAAGCTGCAGAGGTGAGCATAGGTAAAAAATTAAAATTAGACAATCAGACAACAATTATACATTTCTTATTCAAGATAATGAAATATATTTCTATAAAATCTTACAGAAAATGTAGTATCGGCCAAGACCAATGAATTTAGCCACTCTTCGATTAAGAATTTAAATGGCAAAATCAAAATTTTAGTTGAATAATACGGTATCATTTAACTGAATTGAAAAATTAATCAATTTAATAAATTATTAGAAAAAATTATTCCGACAAATTAATTAAATTTTTTATAATTTGCAAATTGGTATTTATCTAATTTCGAAGAATTAGAATTTAAAACTTTACTTATTATCTTAAAAATCATGCAAATTTAAGAATTTTTATTTATACATCTTTAAAATTGAAAATTTCTTAATTTTAAAAATAAAATGTTGAAAATTATGTAAGTTTCATCATTAAAAAAGTTTTAATTCTGATTAAGTTTAGATCTTCAAAATTATCCAGAAATTTTATTTATACATTTTTAATATTGTAAAGTATTCAATTGAGGCTCCAGGTGCAAAAAGGAGATACAGAATTATTTTGCTGGAGTAAGGAGGCCCCTGAGCACTTGAAAATAAAGTCTCAAATTTTATTTTTTAAGAGATATATGTACAATGAAAATTTAATGCCGCATCTTTTCTTCCCGTAAAAAAAGTTGTACCCTTTTTATATTTCGAATTCTTTACGAAAAGCTAATTTTTTTCTGCTAAAATATTTTGAAATTTTTCACTTCAACTCGCAGCAGAATGGGAAGTTTTCTATATTTTGCATTAAAATTGATTAAAAATATCTATGATCATGTTCTGCGACGAATGACGTAAGCGAAAGTTCAGAATGTTCATTAAAAAAATTGTTAATAATTTTTTTCTGAGACGGTGCATAATTCGTGCACAAACAACTTCCAACAATTCGGGAGTCGAGTGAATTTTGAGCAAGCGAAAACTGTTACTGAGAAAGTCCTCAGGAAGGTTCAAGGAAGTTTTCTAGAAAGTTTTAGATCAATTGGAATAGTATTTAACAAACTGTTGATGTTTTATTTTGCTGGCGCAATGGATTTTCTCCCGCGTAGTCTACGGCCAGGGCGGTCGGTAGTCCGCTGCCCCAGCGTTAGGTACAAGTGTACCTCTCCGTATTAAAAAATAATTAAACAGATTTCTCAAAGAAATAATGTATTAAAATTTATAAAATTAAAGTTTTCTTCTTTCTCCAAACGATATTTATTTCACTGAAATGTTTCTAATGTAAAAAACAACAATTTAGTTTGTTCACTGAAAATATAAAATTTTAAAATACTATTTAGACTGCTACAAATTTTTTTATTTCCAAGCGTTTCTTAGAAGAATTTCTAACAATAGGGTGAGTGATCTAGTGGATGAACAGTCACCAATGAATGAACACTAATGCGAAAAATATAGAATTATAACCTTTCAAAGTTAAAGTCTTTATGAATTTCTATATATTTGAAATCTTGAAGAAATTTTGAAGAGTTTAATATACAATTCATTGCAGTAAATTCTTGTAAATAATTTTAAAAATTTCTTGAATGTGAAGCATCATCGATTACGGTGTGTGATGGTGAGAAAGTCGTCGACCACTATTCGCTGTGTGCAGACGGAGGGAGGGGATAGGCGAAACTATCTGAGCGCGCGTAGTGGCGATTTTGTCGTTTTCTCCGGCTGCTGCCTATGCATATTAAACGGCTAATATGGGACACGATAGTTGTTGTGTAGTTAATTGTAACAATATCGGAAGGAACAATAAGAAAGTGAAATATTATCAGTTTCCCACTGCAAGCCACAAAATAAATCAAAAGAAAAAATGGATTACAGCTGTGAAAAAGGCCAAGTAAGTGTCCTAACCTCTATTGCTCCACAACAAGGATGCATCACATACAATATATTTGTGTGTAGCTTTTTGATTAGTTGATCTTTAAATTGAGTATAATAATAGTTTTAGCTCCAATGGATCAGTTTGGAAACCAAAGGGCAGAGACATAATATGTAGAGAACATTTTGTAAGCAACGAGAAAGCAGACTCAGATCTGAGCCCAAGCTATGTTCCTACAATATTTCCTTCAATTAATGAATCAAAAAAGGTTAATCCAGTGAATGCAGCTAATAG
>NC_046662.1:132692115-132701874 GCF_010883055.1 Belonocnema kinseyi
ATATATCTCGTCGGGAGTGGTGCTGACTGAAAACAGATGATTTGGAGCGATTCGCGCGCCATCTGTTGGTCATTCTAAGGACTTATTGAACTACCCTCGTATATATAATTTGTAATGCTTTCATGTTGAAACTGGTTGTATTTAAAGTTATTAAATTGTGAACAGTTTTATTTATATGATTATAAATTTTGAAACATTATGTACCTTTCAATGATTGCAGTGCAGAACTAGATAACCAAATAAACATATACCTTTCTTCTCTTATACGTCTTTCAGCGACAATTCATATGTTACAGTGCAAGCGAGACCGCTAAAAAAAATCTTTATTTTCCCGGAATGGTTTAATTTGTTTGCATGAACACTTTTTTTATTTCTATCCGGCTCCCCTATATATCCGGAGCAAGTTTTTATTATTTTTTTAAATTACAAAATTGATTGTAGTCTTTATCCAAAGACGATTTTCAAACTTCATAGAATTTGAACCTCCAAATTCTTGAATGATTTACTCGGAATTGGTTAACTTTTTCTAATCAAAATCATCTTCTCTCAATTTAGCAACTCAACATTTCAGAAGCAAGATTTTATTTCTTATTTAGACTGAAAATTGTACTTTTTATCGTTTTTTACAACCGAGCATTTTCCAGTTTTAGTCTCCTGTCACTTTAAAATAGTAAACCTCTACATTGTGTTTCTCGAAACTGAGTTTTTTTTAATCATACATTTTCATGTTTTAATTTAAAAACACTTCATCTCGGATCCAAAGATTTTTTTTATCTTCAAATGGTGATTTCGATTTTACAGAATGTTATTTCGTTCTTCTGAAAATTCCGCTTTTATTGCTTATTTTGTACTGCACTGCAGTCCTTCATTTATGAATGACATTGAAAATAAAAAGATTACGATACAAATACAAAATAACTTTGTCATTTGGTTGAGAATACCCGTGTAGAAATATTTCTATGGCCCAGACCGGGTTCGATCACAGCCAGATCTGACGCCCGATCTGGCCGCCGGACCAGTACTTGACCTGGCCCTGACCAATTTCCGGTTAAGAGCCATTTTTTAAAATTATCATTTTTTCGTAATTTTGTTTACAATAATAATATGATAACGCGGAAAATGAGTAAATTGGACTTTATTTTTTGAGTAGGTGCCAAATATTAGCACAAATACGAAAAACAACTCCATACATTATTTATTCTTTTTGACTTCGTTCTTTACGAAATCCGCTCCAGTACTTTAGTTACAGCTAAAATACGCAGTTGTCTCATTTAAATAGGTTCATCTTCAAGCAATTCTACTACGTCTTAAATGTACTCTTTTTCTGAATCCGTTATATCAGAATTTGACTCTCCTGAATTCGCTGAATCAAAATTTGGTTTGCTTGAATCTAATGATGCATTATTATCCTCTGAACATAGAAGTGCAATTTCTTGTATTAATATTATTCTTTTTTCGATAATGTGTGCTTAGACTTATTAGTCAAAAATGTTGGATCAAAGTTCTAATCCGAAATTCGGTTTCTTGATTTTAATTTATGAAAAATTTGTAATTCGATATTAATTCGCTCTATAGCGCAATACACATTTTAGATAGAAATACGCATACCGAGCGAATAAATTTATAACTTTATCATTTTTTTTGTAAAGTGAAGATTGCATTTCGAGGTTATATTTAGAATTTCTAATATTAAGGAAAAGGCATTCAAAATTAAAAAATCGCTCTATAGACCCTACAGTGCACTCATGTTCAAGGATTTTATCGAAACGGGCCAACATTTTTAGGGATTGAAGAGGAGTGTCTACGAAATAAAACCATACTTATGACATTTATTTCCAACTCACCCTTAACCTCCTCACATCGCCATAAATATTAACAAAAAATCAAAGAACTACATTTATTCGAATTATTGGTACTTTTTAGCAATTTCCGTCGTCTTTTTTATACAAATAATGACTAATGGACAATTTAAATATTTTTTATGACTTTTTAACAATATTTAATTGTTTAAACAAATTTAAATTATTCAAACAATTATTTATTCCAAAGGAATGTAAAAAATAATTGTAATTTCTTATTAAAATGCAATATTTTGACACTGTTTAGGGTAGTAAAATTTTCAAAACACATTATGTAATTTTTCACATAATTATTTGTTGTTTATTTAAAAAAAAATTTTAACTGAGCCCAAGATATTGAATAATTACATAATTTTGATCCATTTCTTCTAATGTTTAACAAATTTCTAGTTGTTTAAACAATTTTTATTTGCTCAAGCAGTTATTTTTCAATAAATAAAAAAAAAATAAAGTAAGGTAAAAGTCCCCTGGCGGATCGAAGGAACCGAATTGAGCCTCTACAAAGTACCCGTAAAGACCCTATTGGATCCCATTCGTTTCCTTTTTAAAAAACTCGAAAAAATAGCAAAATCAACTTCTAAATTGTTCAAATTTAGATTCTACGTTAAAATTCCCTATAGAAGGTCACGGAATAATCGCAATAGATTTTTTGCAACGGTAAAAAGTTTAAAAAAATATAAGAAGTATAACGCCTGTTGACTGCTACTTACAGGCGATGCGTTTGAAGTGTAGCAGTCAACAGGCGTTATACGCCTTTAATTTTTTGTTACTTTTTACCGTTGCAAAAAAAAAACTATTGAGATTATTCCATGACCTTCTATAGGGAATTTTAACGTAGAATCCGAATTTCAAAAATTCAAAAGTTTATTTTGCTGTTTTTTCAAGTTTTTTAAAATGGAACCGAATGGGGACCCAATTGGGTCTTTACGGGTACTTTGTAGATGCTCCATTCGGTTCCTTCAGTCCGACAGGATCCCCATTATGAGACAATGTCCCCATTTATGATAAACGACGTAAATATACGATTAGGAAAAAAGCGCAACTAAACTTTTAAGAAATAGAATAAATACATATTTCTACAAGTTTTAAAAGCTATTCTTTAATCTTGCTGTTGATTTATTCTATATTGTAATAAAAAAAGAATGTTTAAGTGCGGAGTTTACAATCAGCGCTCAAATTCACGCTTGAAGAGAGTGAAACGATAACGACTATCCAATTTTTAATACTGACTGAATAACATGATTTTTGCGATTTCTATAAATATATTAGATACTAATTTAAGGGCATGTGATACTTACAGTTTCCCCGGCTTTATTTTCCACAATAATGAAAATTTTTAAAAACTGAATTCGGAGATGCTATAAAATATCATAACGGACGTCCCCGGACTCTTTTTTGAGGGATAATAACAAAAAAATTTATTGTACTAAATAAGAATTTTATGCATATGTATTATTTTGAGGTTACGTCGTTTTTCATCTCTGCCTTTCCGATAATCTGGAAATTATTTATGAAATAAACTTTTTTGATTGTCTGCAAAAAGGGTTAGTTCCGGGAGATTAGTTACTATGTTTATTTGCAAGTCCAAAGTTTTCGGCCAAAAATATTGTGTAGTCTGGAAGTAACGCACAAGAGAATTGTAACATACATAACCTCCAAATGTACACACGTTGTTATTAATATCAAAAAATTTTTTGAAAAAAAAACACAAATAAAGTGTGTGGGGACGTCCGTTAGCATCGTCGCTATCATGTCCCAAATTTTTAAGACAAAATATTGATTATTAAAGAAAAAAAGCCGTCTGACCACAATATTTTATATTCGAGTGTCTCGCAATACGCACAGTTATAGGTTTGGATGTACCGCTCTATGAGACACTTTATTCAGTTTATTGCGCAACAGAGTCACATGTGCTGTCTCCATCGTCTCAATTCGATGAGACAGCGAATATTTAAATTGTTTTTTATTGATACACAACAATATTTATTAATAAAACAGTGCAAATTTATATAATGAAGCATCATTAATCGACATAGCTCTAAATTTTTATTTGTAAGTAAGCACATCAACTTAAATAGAGTAAAATATTATATTATTATTGAATTAATATTAAATAGAGTAAAAATTATGATATTGAACACTGATTTCACAAAGCATTTTTTTACTTGTTTTATGTAACTATTTAAAGTGAAAATTTCAACATTTCTGTATATATCCACTTGTGATATGTTTCAGAATAAATTTCAACGATTAATCATAGCATATAATTTTATGTAAAAACGGTAAAAATGTCAAAAAACGGACACAAACGGGGACAAGAAAGCAATCAAAGTCGACCACGAAAAGCGTGTTTTGCTCTAATAATAGTGATAATAACTCTAAAAAAACAAAAATTAAACCGATTAATTGTAATACGGAAAATATTGAAAAAGCATTGAAATCTATGTATGATACTAGACTTTCTATGAGAAAAGTTGCAGCTACTTATGGCATACCTGTAGCCACACTAGATAGAAAAAAATATTAATCCCGAGAAAACTAAAATTAAAACAGGTCCAGAAAGAGTTTTATCAATGGAAGAAGAGAATAATATTGTTAAGTTGGTATTATATCGAGCAAAAATGGGAGCACCGGTTACAAAAACTGAAGTATTAGACTGTGCCCTACCGAAAGAAATTTCTGCAGAGTATATTCTAAAGATTCTCTAGGGTTAGAGAAGCTCAGAGAAATTCTCCGCAGGCACTCAGGTAGGTATATTCAAAGTTCCAGGTAGTTCTTTTAAATGTTTTAAAGGCTTTAAAATGTCCTTTCCGAAATTGAAATAGAAATACGATTATAAATAAAAAGCAGAGGAACTATATCAATAGAGTAGCCGACACTCAAGGGCCCTTTGTTAAGCTTTCGGATTAAAATTTAGGAGTAGATTTTTTTAAATGTCATAGTTAATTTGGAATCGACGGGTTTCGATGATTTCAAATGGTTATAATAATAAATAAGTATAATGAGAAAATTCATTAAATTAAAAAAAAATGGTTAATAACTTGAAAAGAAATTTAAAAAGGGAGAGTCGGATTAGCGACGGCCCACTACTGTAAATCAGTTAACCCAGATTTGAAACGACGTTCACTCCAATGCTATCACAGGTCTTGCCTGTGTGAAATATAGTAGGAGACGATGTACATGACTGGGTTGCGCGCGCAATACATTTCTCCTCTTCTGAATTTGAAAACTCGAAGGTGCACGATTGTCGGTCGGAACACTTCGGCGGTTCTATTTATATATCTATCTGCTAACTGCTTTGCAATAAAATCAAGAGAATGGGATTTTAATATTTCCAGATTTCGATGCTGGCGATTCTCATGATTTTAATACTTCGCGCGACTCTTTATATGCGTATATTTTGAGGTTAGGTTATTTCAAGTATAAAATATAAATGATATAAATATCTATACTATTATACATACACACACACACATTATTAATGATAATGTTATAAATATGTTACATTGTAATAGTCTTATTTATATCTTGATCCGCATTTGGAAGAAATTAAAGAAATTGGCGATTTTGGAATTCATCTCGTTTGGATAAAAACTCCATTATTTGGTTGAAAAATAAATTATTTTGTTGAAAGTGTAACTATTTTGTAAAAAAAGTCCTCTTTTCTATCAAAAGTTCAACTACTTTGTTTAAATGTATTTGTTTTTCTTTGAAGGTTCATCTCTTTCGTTAAAAATACAGTATTGAAACTGAAAATTTAACAAATTTAACTATTTAGTTGAAAGTTAAACTCTTTGATTGAAAACTCATATTTTTCGCTTAAAAAATTCAACTTTTTGTAAATAATTGTTCTTTTTGACTTGAAAATTAAATAATTTTGTTGAAAATTCGTGTATTTTGTTTAAAATTTGTCTGTTTTGTAGATCATTAATTATTTATCTTTATCTGAAAATGTAACTATTATACGATTGATTAAAAATTAATCGTATATATTGGTTGAGCTAAAAAATCTTTTTCTTTTTTTAAAACATTAATCTTCTTGGTCGAAAATTCACATTTTCTCTTGAAAATTGAATAATTTTGTTGAAAATTCGTTTTTTTTCTTGTTACATTCAATTTTTTATCACAGTTTTTATCTGGAATTTACACTATTCTATTTTAGTTTGAAATTTTATCCTGTACATTGTATTAGTTAAAACACGAATTATTTGATAGAAAATTAATTTATTTCTTTTCGATTATGATTTTTTTTAATTGAAAGAATTTTTAAATAAAATTTTTTAAATTGAACTTAAGGTATTAAAAATGGAAAAGTAATTGATTTTACAAGATGATTTTTAATCCGTTGAAAATTAAAGAATGAATAGATATTAGTTTTTAAAATTATTTGCAATGATGACTTCAAATATTATTTCAGTCTAAACAAATTTTATTCTTAACCCATTCAATTTGAAATCTTTTAATTGAAAAAAAAAAATTTCGTTAATTATTAGCAATATTTGACCGTTCATTTAAAACAATCCATTATAAACAACTATTAAAAACTATACAAATTTGAACACATTGGTTCAAAATAGAAAGCCTTGAATTGTTAAAATTGTAATGAGGTAAATTTGAAATTTGAACGCTACAATTTTAATTTAAAAAAGTTTCAAAATTAATTTGAAACTTGAAATTATTTCAAATAATTTGAAAGACGATGTAGATTTTTGCAGATTAAAAAAAAATTAAGCTTTTTCAGATTTAACAAATATTTAAAAAGAGTAACATTGGCTTTAATTCGGATTTGAATATTTCTTGAAAATTGGTCTTTTTTGGTTTTTTTATTTTTTTCTGGATTTACATTTTATGTTTCTTCAATTTCGCACATTTGCATTTTCGCACACTCTTGAATATGACGTAGTTGTAAGTCGACCCTTACAATATCTTGTGTTTTCTGTAACAGTTACGTGGCAACTCTAAAAGAGAGCGGTCTTTTATATACTCGGTTGGGGAAAAAGCCAAATAGAAAATTTTAAATTTGGTATAAATGCACTTTCTTAAAATTGTGCTTCGATATGCAGTTACCGGTTCAAAATCTGGGCGTTATTTTTAGTTTGTAGGTTTAAATTTCTTCTTTGCTTTTTTTTTATCGTAAAATTATAATGAATTGCTATGAATTACTTATCTTTAAGTACGTTTCCGGATTTCCTAGTAACTGCATATCGAAGCACAATTTTAAGAAAGTGCATTTATACCAAATTTAAAATTTTCTATTTGGCTTTTTCCCCAACCGAGTATATAAAAGAGCGCTCTCTTTTAGAGTTGCCACGAAACTGTTACAGAAAACACAAGATATTGTAAGGGTCGACTTACAACTACGTCATATTCAAGAGTGTGCGAAAATGCAAATGTGCAAAATAGAAGAAACATAAAATGTAAATCCAGAAAAAAATAAAAAAACCAAAAAAGACCAATTTTCAAGAAATATTCAAATCCGAATTAAAGCCAATGTTACTCTTTTTAAATATTTGTTAAATCTGAAAAAGCTTAATTTTTTTTTAATCTGCAAAAATCTACATCGTCTTTCAAATTATTTGAAATAATTTCAAGTTTCAAATTAATTTTGTATCTTTTTTTAAATTAAAATTGTAGCGTTCAAATTTCAAATTTACCTCATTACAATTTTATCAATTCAAGGCTTTCTATTTTGAACCAATGTGTTCAAATTTGTATAGTTTTTAACAGTTCTTTATAATGGATTGTTTTAAATGAACGGTCAAATATTGCTAATAATTAACGAAATTTTTTTTTCAATTAAAAGATTTCAAATTGAATTGGTTAAGAATAAAATTTGTTTAGACTGAAATAATACTTGAAGTCATCATTGCAAATAATTTTAAAAACTAATATCTATTCATTCTTTAATTTTCAACGGATTAAAAATCATCTTGTAAAATCAATTACTTTTCTATTTTTAATACCTTAAGTTCAGTTTAAAAAATTTTATTTAAAAATTCTTTCAATTAAAAAAAATCATAATCGAAAAGAAATAAATTAATTTTCTATCAAATAATTCGTGTTTTAACTAATACAATGTACAGGATAAAATTTCAACCAAAAATAGAATAATTTAAATTCCAGATAAAAACTGTGATAAAAAATTGAATTTAACAAGAAAAAAAACGAATTTTCAAAAAAATTATTCAATTTTCAAGGGAAAATGTGAATTTTCGACCAAGAAGATTAATGTTTTTAAAAAAAAAAAAAAAGATTTTTTAGCTCAACCAATATATACGATTAATTTTTAATCAATCATATAATAGTTACATTTTCAGATAAAGATAAATAATTTTTAGCAGGAAAAATGAATTTTCAACAAAGTTGTTGAATTGTCAACCAATAAGATGAATTTTCGACCAAGAAAATTAATGATCTACAAAACAGACAAATTTTAAACAAAATACACGAATTTTCAACAAAATTATTTAATTTTCAAGTCAAAAAGACCAATTATTTACAAAAAGTTGAATTTTTTAAGCGAAAAATATGAGTTTTCAATCAAAGAGTTGAACTTTCAACCAAATAGTTAAATTTGTTTAATTTTCAGTTTCAAAAATGTATTTTTAACGAAAGAGATGAACCTTCAAAGAAAAAAAAAATACATTTAAACAAAGTAGTTGAACTTTTGATAGAAAAGAAATGGGTTGCGCGCGCTACCCAGTCATGTACATCGTCTCCTACTATATTTTACACGGACAAGACCTGTGATAGCATTGAAGTGAACGTCGTTTCAAATCTGGGATTACTGCTGTAAATAACTCTGCCTGGCGGAGCGAAGGAACCGAATGGAGCCTCTACAAACTACCCGTAAAGATCCCAGTGGGTCCCCATTCGGTTCCTTTTTAAAAAACTCAAAAAAACCGCAAAATCAACTTTTAAATTGTTGAAATTCGGATTCGACGTTCAAATTTGCTATACAAGGTCACGGAATAATCTCAATAGTTTTTTTGCAACGGTAAAAAGTTTTAAAAAATAGTAGACATATAACGCCTGTTGACTGGTACTCAAAGGCGATGCGTTTGAAGTGTAGCAGTCAACAGGCGTTATACGTCTTGTATTTTTTTAAACTTTTCGGTCCGCCAGGGCTGCCCGCCCGGTACGTGACGAATACAAAAGGAACATTATATTACCGTCGCACCACTCTTAAAACGACCACTAAAAGGACCTTGAAAAGGACCCAAATCTCTCAGACTATTTCTCAGACTAAATTGTTTCAAATCGACTCTGCTTATAGTCTCAAATGGGCCCGGCTATTTCGCTAGAGAAAACTCAGAGATTTCTATCGGTAGGGTGGTCAAAAATATGTTGAAGCTACAGAAAAAAAGACTCCATTCACAGATAATCGTCCAAGTCGTCATTGGTACGAAGGATTCCGAAAACGTCATCCTGATCTGTCAATTAGAAAACCCCAGCATTTAAGTTCGAGCAGAGTAGCATCCTATTAGCACAGAATATTGTCTCAATATTGCACCCATATTTCCTGCAACATCCGCAATATTGGACGAAATATTGAGGCAATATAGATGCAATATAATAATGGCCGCTTTTTGAAATATTGGGGACATGGATTTGATGACCGTAGTATGCAAAACGATAGCTAGGTATCGCTACTCGCCAAGGTCTAATAGAATGATGCGGTGGAAATCTGCAGTATCGGCCCTTTGACAGGTGATACGTCAGCGTGCTGCCTTATCGACTGAGCAGAGTGCAGGAATCGTTGTTCTGTGAAAATGAATAGATGGCGCTAACTACCATCTTTTGTAATGAGCGGATATAATTCGCATTCTCGCTGCTAGGAACAGCACAGTCAGTGACGCAAATTCGCGGTTTCAGTTTGAATAAAAAGAAACTCAAATTT
>NC_046662.1:132701974-132703171 GCF_010883055.1 Belonocnema kinseyi
GTATTTGATAAAACTGCAAACAGAGTTAGCACCCTTCTTTACAATTCCCTCAAGAATAGGGAACATGTAACTCTGGTTCGTAGTATGTACATGTACGTTAAAAAGAAAAAGCCATGCTAAACTTAGGTAAAACTGCGCGGACACGGGTATTTTTGGTAGTGGAAAATTCTTTGCAAAATCAAATTCACAGCATAGACTATTATTTTTAGAGAATATTTGCTTTTTTAACTTCAAATAAATTTCAGCATTGTTTTTGTTGGTAGAATTTCGTTTGTAATGTGAACTGTGATGTGGAATTGATTCGCAATGCTCTTTAATCATTTTTTTTTAAATTTTCTGTTAATTTAAGACAACTTCCGCGTACTCCAACTGCCAAATTTTTTAAAGGCTGCTTATTTAAAATCTTTTTTTGAACATTTTCAACTTTTCTTTTCCCCAAACATAGAAAATCACAAAAAAATTTCTTACAAATGGGAACATTTTCTTCGTCAGTAGGAAATAAATATATCCAATGAATTAACCGTCCTAGTTTTTCACCTGCATTCGTTTGAATAGGATCTTTGAATTTTAACAATCCTCTGAGAAACACATTTTGTTCATTATAGTTCCCGAGATTCCAAAAATTTGTATGTACTTTTTCTTGTTGCACATTTGAAAACTTTTGGTAACATTTTTCTCCACAGCAGGATTCAATAGGCTTGAAAGATCTCTCTGGGATTAGAATATCTTTAGCAATACCGTCTTTTTTAGTTTTAGACTTTGTAATGTATTCTTTTTCCAGCCACGAATCTTCATTTCTAGTTCTTTTTCTACCTTGTTTCATTTTAATATCTTTTTCTTTTTAATTAATATTCTCAAAAATATCTCAAAAATATCAATAATTTCAAAAAAAATGCTTTTCCAACTATTATAAGAAACATTCACTTCGCTGATTCTATGCTTTATTTGTAGAATTTCATAGAAGATGACAAAAAAAGTTACTGTTGTGCATTTATTTTGGTAAGATTGACTTCACCTTCACGTCGTTCGCTGCAGCGCGTACGTAGCCGGCTAGGCACGTTTTTGGGCAACGTGCCTGGCCTATTGGGCAACGTGTCCTGATGGAAAAGTGGATGTTTTTGACAACTATGAGTTGCAAAATCCAACCACTTTTTTCTTTAAACCTACGCTTAAACTAGAAAATCTTTCGAAAAGTCC
>NC_046662.1:132703271-132705874 GCF_010883055.1 Belonocnema kinseyi
TTGGATTCGACTTGGATTTGATTTGGATTTGATTTGGATTTGATTTGGATTTGATTTGGATTCGACTTGGATTTGATTTGGATTTGATTTGGATTTGATTTGATTTGGATTTGATTTGGATTTGATTTGATTTGGATTTGATTTGGATTTGATTTGGATTTGATTTGGATTTGATTTGGATTTGATTTGATTTGGATTTGATTTGATTTGGATTTAATTTGGATTTGATTCGATTTGATTTGGATTTGATTTGGATTTGATTTGGATTTGATTTGGATTTGATTTGGATTTGATTTGGATTTGGATTTGATTTGGATTTGATTTGGATTTGATTAGGATTTGATTTAATTTGGATTTTATTTGAATTGGATTTGATTTGGATTTGATTTGGATTTGGTTTTGATTTGGATTTGATTTAATTTGGATTTGATTTGGATTTGATTTGATTTGATTTGGATTTGATTTGGATTTGATTTGGATTTGATTTAAATTGGATTTGATTTGGATTTGGTTTGGATTTCATTTGATTTGGATGTGATTTGATTTGGATTTGATTTGGATTTGATTTGGATTTGATTTGGATTTGATTTGGATTTGATTTGATTTGATTTGGATTTGATTTGGATTTGACTTGATTTGGATTTTATTTGGATTTGATTTGGATTTGATTTGATTTGGATTTGATTTGGATTTGATTTGGATTTGATTTGGATTTGATTTGATTTGGATTTGATTTGGATTTAATTTGGATTTGATTCGATTTGATTTGGATTTGATTTGGATTTGATTTGGATTTGATTTGGATTTGATTTGGATTTGATTTGATTTGGATTTGATTTGGATTTGATTTGGATTTGATTTGATTTGGATTTGATTTGATTTGGATTTGATTTGATTTGGATTTGATTTGGATTTGATTTGGATTTGATTTGATTTGGATTTGATTTGGATTTGATTTGGATTTGATTTGGATTTGATTTGATTTGGATTTGAGTTGATTTGGTCTAAGAGACTTTTTTTATAGATATACGCAGATTTTTGTAGACTTTATTTCATCCTCTGGCACAATCAGCATAAACTGAACTTGGCAGGATTTATTTGGAAAAAACTGAAGTGAACTTTTTTGCCCGTAAAAACAGGATAAAATGGCACACTTTGAGGGATCATAACTCATGACCTATCACGGGTAGGATATTGTTCTTTTTTGGTAATTACAGGAAATTGAGTCTAGTTTCACTCACATGTGGAACAATTTTCCGTGCAGTAATTATTTGCAAAGATATACAGTGTTTTTTTAAACTTAGTGATTTTTCGCTGAAAACAAAAAATGGGGACTTTTCAATGTATCATAACTTGGAACCAATAGAAGTTAGCGGATTTTTTTAAAACAAAATTCGTTTATAATGTTATTTTCGTTCTTTTTTCTGTTGGACATTTTGCTCTAAAGTGTAATGGGAATTATCCGTCTACGCAAAAGTAACTTTTGGAACTGTTTTTAAAAAAACCGGGTTTGGCAACTGATCTGTTCTAGCATTTTTGATATGTCAAAAAGGACCCAAAAACGAAACTTTCTCATTAAAAACATTGCTGGTTGGATTTATTGTGGAATTTCACACTTTTTTCCGACGTAATTCCTGGACTATTGTCGCATTTCATTATCTTGGTACTGAAAGTTTTCAGATTGCGCGGGATTAGATATTTTTTACATACCGCATATGTGAATTTAAGTATCCCAGAAAAGACTTTAAGACATCCTTGGGATATCCAAATGCCCCCCTGTCAGAATAACCTGACGAGTTATCGCCAGGATAACCCGGAAAATCAGTGTATTAATCCGAGATAGACTTATGATACATCATGACATTTT
Organism: Belonocnema kinseyi; assembly: GCF_010883055.1. Lineage (NCBI taxonomy): Eukaryota > Metazoa > Arthropoda > Insecta > Hymenoptera > Cynipidae > Belonocnema > Belonocnema kinseyi. Next base: position 132,705,139 of record NC_046662.1, read on the forward strand.
CAGGCTCTTTGCAATTTAGTGATGTCGTGCCAGTGGATATCCAGACGATAATCCTCAATAATGTTGAGGAAAATAAGCGGGAAGAAAGGGTCCAGGAGATAGAGGAAAGGATACCCAGTGGGTAGGTAGGTGGAATGGCATGGGTAGGCGGAATGGCTGGGGTGGGTGGAATGGCTGCGATGTGTGGAATGGGTGGAATGGTGGGGGTGAGGGGAATTGAAGGGGAAATGGAAGAGGCAAAGAAACGAAAGAAGATATGGAAGGGGAAAAAGGTACAATAATAGAGAAGGTGGAAACGAGGGCTTTGGGAAAAAGCAGGTTAAATATGCATATAACCATAAAACGTATAAGTAAAATTGAACCGCTGGCGACCAAAAGGGGACACGGCCGGATTTAGCCTGAGAAGTATTGTCCTGAGTGTCAATTTTAAAAATCTTTCTAATTTCAATTATAAAGACTGATACTTGTAGAGAATTTCAAGGCGCATCTTTTTTTCCTCCTGCAAAAATTTATAGGTTTTGTAGTTTTTGAGATAATTGGGAAAAAGTGGATTTTTTGAAAACGAAAAATTTCCATCTTTTTTTACTTCAACTCACGCTAATTTAGCCAATTTTCATCATTTCCCGATTTCCCCAATACAAAGTACGTGTTTAAGTCTTCTGAAACTATCTAAGAAGGAAAAACGAGAATATTGTAATACACAAAAAAGTTATTAATTTTTTTTTGAAGCAATGCA
>NC_046662.1:132705974-132707043 GCF_010883055.1 Belonocnema kinseyi
ATAATATACATGTATAGTAAAATAGAGTGCATAAAAGTTGAAAGTTCTTTGATGTATTCAAGTCTTGTAAAATATTTAAAACCACAATAATAACCTACAATTCATCAACTAAATTCTTATTTATAATCAAAGTGCGACGTACGGGTGGGGTTTAAACTTCCAAACATTTTTTAAAATGCACCTAAGTTGCATGGAACAACATTAGTTAAAAATGTCCCCACATTAGAGAAGAAACCAAAAAAAATGGTAGAAACGAAGGATTTCTAGATTAAATCTTGTATTGCAAGAATTATATTGCAAGCCGTATTGCATGAAAAATTGGACATTAATTAGACATTAATTTTTAAGAAATAAAAAAAAATCATGAAAATGGTTCAATTCTAATTGAACAAGATAAGATTTTAACAAAGAAAAACAAATTTCTACCAGAAAAAAAAACAAATTTCCAAATGAAAAAATTAATTTTTAATTAAAAATATAATTTTTCATCCTGAATTTGGGCAGTTGAATTTTTAATAAATTTTTAACAATATAGTTGAACCCTAATCAAAAAGATCAATTTTCAAACAAATAGTGCAGTTTTCAACTAAAAAAGATAAATTTTTAATTAAACATATTAAGATATAAAACCAGAAATAGGATAATTCCTTTTTGGTTAAAAGAATTAATATTTAACAACAAACAATTCAATTTTCAAGGAAGTAGTTTTATATTTCTAACACAATAGAATCCTCGAAACAAAGATGAAATTTCAATTAAGAAGTTTATTTTTCTGCCAAATATAACGATTTTTTAACAAAATTCTGAATTTCTAAAAACTGCATCAAAACAGATAAATTTATTTCCAAATAGTTCAATCTTTAACGAAAAAGAACGATTTTAAACCAAAAGGATTAATTTTCTACCTAAATTTTTAAAAAATAACTCAATTCTTAATGAAAATTATTCGTTTTCATGCAATAATATTACGTTTCTATAAAAAATTACGAATTTTCTACAAAATCTAGAAAGTTTCAAACAAATATATGATTTTTATCTAAAAAAATATCATTTTTAAGCCAAAAGTAAT
>NC_046662.1:132707143-132727652 GCF_010883055.1 Belonocnema kinseyi
TGCATTGCTTCAAAAAAAAATTAATAACTTTTTTGTGTATTACAATATTCTCGTTTTTCCTTCTTAGATAGTTTCAGAAGACTTAAACACGTACTTTGTATTAGGGAAATCGGGAAATGATGAAAATTGGCTAAATTAGCGTGAGTTGAAGTAAAAAAAGATGGCAATTTTTCGTTTTAAAAAAATCCACTTTTTCCCAATTATCTCAAAAACTACAAAACCTATAAATTTTTGCAGGAGGAAAAAAAGATGCGCTTTGAAATTCTCTACAAGTATCAGTCTTTAAAATTGAAATTAGAAAGGTTTTTAAAATTGACACTCAGGACAATACTTCTCAGGCTGAATCCGGCCGTGTCTCCTTTTGGTCGCCAACGGTTCAATTATAATATGTAGTATCTGTACACCCGGACAGTCCGTACGTCATGTACGCTTCTTCTTCTTTGTGCCACAAGTATCAATCGACACCGTGGCGTCGGCTTTTTGTAGAACTTGGAGCCATGTCAGTTATGTAAACTTATAACGCGGCCGAGTCTAAACGTACGCACCTTCTCCTTTCCAGCTTCCCCTTCCTTTTTATAAACGTGTGGACTGTCCACACTTTTATAATTGGCCTAGATAATAATATATAGTATTGTAATTTTGCTTATATTGTGATATCAGGTTGTTTTAGATTTGCAAGATATTACATAATTGAGCAAAAAGTACACAGATAAATCTACTTCTATTGTTTAATAATATATAATGTGGGTGCGTGTAATGTTTTTGCCCATTAAACTGAGTACAAAGGTATTTATGTATTCTTTTTTTCTCAACAAAGTTTGCTTTCCCCGATCATTATTTTACCGAAATTCATTTGGTCGAATCTTTAGTCCAAATAAATTACCATTTGGCGTTATTTTTCCGAATTGCCCATTGTAATGATTGTTCTTCTCCGGATCCATATAATCTAAAACTCCTCTACGCGAATTCTTATTTGTCATAATCCCCACTTCACTGAACAATCATAAAAAGAGAGAATAACAGCATAAGCTTGGAAAAGCTGTCCCGAGAATAGCGTTTACATATATTTGTAAGAATAAATGTATGCTTACACTGCAGATCATTTTGCATTACCCAGGGTGCACCAACGAGGAGGCGATCTACACTACACCCCATAATTTTGTGTTTTTGTGCATTGTTTTATTTTTGGCTTGGCTTCAAAAATTGTTTTATCTCTAAACGAGTAGCATATTCTTTTGCGTTAATCTCAACACAAGCAGGTGCACATCTTTTCAAGTACATGACATTTATTTTACTTTATTTATATTTAAACGGTTTCATTGCGCTTATGACAACGCAAGCACGTTTGCATATTATCCAATAATTATGAATTACATATATATTGTCTGTGTATCATATTCCTTTGCGTTAATCTAAACGCTAGCAGGTGCACATTTTTTCAGATACATGACATTTATTTTACTTTGTTTATATTTGAACGTTTTCATTGCGCTTATAAAAACGCAAGCACGTTTGCATATTATCTAATAACTCTGAATTACACATATTATCTGTGCATCATATTCTTTTGCATTAATCTGTACGCAAGCAGATGCAGATCTTTTCAGGTACATAACGTTTATTTTACTTTATTTACATTGAAATGTTTTCATGGCGCTTATAAAAACGCAAGCACGTTTGCATTAGGGTCAGTGGCGGATCCAGGGGAGGTGTTTAGGGGGTTCAACCCCCCTTCCTCCACTTTTGGCCTATCGTATTAATAGTCCGAGAGCTAGGTACCTTCCCGTATGCAATAATATGTCCAGAGAAAGTTAAGGGTTATTCTTATGTATTTTGAACCGCTGAATCCGAATGTGTCAGTCGCTTGCCCGAAAAATGGTACGTTTTGTTTAAATCACAATTGTTTAAACAAATTATAAAAAAATTATTTTATCCTGTCGGACAATTTTTTTCTGAATATATGGATCATTTAAAGAAAAAATCTCTAGTAATTTTTTCGTTAATTGCGTATTTCATAAGTTATGATTTTTTGAATGAAGAAAATGTAACGTTTTTTGCCAACTTTCGATGTTAATAATTTTTTACCTAATGAATATTTCTTGAAAATTAAAAAACGTACTTGTTCCTTCAGATATACCCTGCAGCCTGATATGCGCTAATACTGAGCCCCCGGCCTAAAAACCCTATTTCTCGACGTCGACAATTTGTTATTTTGCCGTGTTCACAAGGCACTTTTGCTGGTCGAGCGCCGAGCGAGCTGCGAGCCCGATATATTTCGCGCTCGCGGGTGTTCGTTCTTCACCGTTTCTTCTCAATGATATTGATATTAAACAGCGCAACAGAAACTATTCAATTTGTTCATAGAAACTACGCATTCTGCATTTAATGCGAAGCGCTCATCGCGACGAACGCATATCCGAGGAGCATAACCGAGGAGGTTCTTAACCATTTTTTTGTTCTCATGCTAGATGCTTGGAATATTTGTCAGGTAGAAATTTTTCAATATATATACCCAAGTGCGAAGTCACATACGGCCCAACATTGGCCCATAGTCGGCAAAAATATTGCCGAAGCTCGGCTGCCATTATCGCGCCAATGACGGTTCTTTAACTTTTCTGAACTTCAGCTAATGAGGATGGCTTTTTCACAGAGATTTAATTTGTCGGTTTAGCGCAGTGGCTAGCACTCCCGACTGCTAGGCGATAGATTTAGGTATATAGATGTAGGTTTGATATCCCGTAGCGTTAGAAATTTTATTTGTAATATAATGTTCAAAATTTAATATATGTATTCAATCTAAACAGGGCCATTAATATTTATATTCAAAGTACTCGCAATCAATTAATATTTATTTTTAAATATCTTTTTTGACATATCCTTAGACTTTATACTATAGCAGTATTGGTACCCAGTGTTGAGCCGACAATGGCAGCCAATCCCTGGCTGCCAAGTTAAGGCCATAGTTATCAATCCAACAATAGCGCGACGATGGCAGCTAGTTTTGGTCCAATACTGGTACCCAGTGTTGGTCTGACAATGGCAGTCAAACCTTGGCTGCCAAGTGCAGGCCATAGTTATCATTCCGTCATTGGCACGATAATGGCAGGCGAGCTTCGGCGATATTTTTGCCGACTATGGGCGCTCGACCAGCAAAAGTGCCTTGTGAGCACTGCAAAATAACAAATTGTCGACGTCGAAAATAGGGTTTTTAGGCCGGGGACTCAACATTAGCCCATATTAGCCTGTGGGGTGTATCTCAAGGAATAAGTACGTTTTTTAATTTTTTTTAAATATTCATTAGGTAAAAAATTATTAACTTCGAAAGTTGGCAAAAAACGTTACATTTTCGTCATTCAAAAAATCATAACTTATGAAATGGACAATTAACGAAAAAATTACTAGAGATCTTTTCTTCTTCAAATGAACCATATATTCAGAAAAAAAATTGTCCGACACGATAAAATAATTTTTTTTATAATTTGTTCAAACAATTGCGATTTAAACAAAACATACCCTTTTTCGGGCAAGCGGCCGACATATTCGGATTCAGCGGCTCAAAAATACATAAGAATAACCCTTAACTTTCCTTGGACATATTATTGCATACGGGAAGGTACCCAGCTCCCGGACTATAAAGGCCGACGCCCCTAAGCTATGCATGGGATATACATACATATATTTTGAACCCCCCCCCCCTGAATTATTTTTCTGGGTTCGCCCCTGATTAGAGTGGTCCAAAAAATGCTTTTCGAACTACAGGGCAGAAGACCCCGCCAAAAGTTTCTATTTCCGGAAAAAGAAAATCTGTTAATATGGGGAAACTTTGAATTTTCAATCAATTGAACTCATGTTCCAGGGTTTCATCAAAACGCGCCACGTTTTTCAGGGATTTAGGAGGAGTAGCTACGAAATAAAACCATACTAATAACTTTTATGTCGAACTCACCCCCACCCTCCCCGCAGCACCCCTAAAATTACTCAAAATTAAAAAAACTACATTTTTTAGCATCATCGTTACTATTTAGCAATTTCCGTCGTCTTTTATGTAAAAATAATTACTAATGGACAATTTTAATATTTACCATGACTTTTTAAACAATTTTGAATTGCTTAAACAAATGTAAATTATTTAAAAAATTATTTATTCCCAACAAATTAAAAAAAATAGTATTTTCAAATTGAAATGTAATTGTTTATGATCGTTTGGATCAGTAAATTCTTCTTGAAAGATTATGTAATTATTTAAATAATTATTTCTTCTATACTTCAAAGTTTGTGAACATTGAGCCAGAGCTATTTACTTTCTTTTTCAATAAGTATCCTATGCTTCCTTTCGTTAAATAATTACATAATTTTGATAAATTTCTGTCATTTTTTAGTAAATTCCTATTTTTGTAAACGATCTTTATTTACTCAAGCAGTTTATTTCGATAGCTAAAAAAATTAAATAAAATAGAACACATACAATAACGTTTCTGACTAAACTTGTATAAAAAGAATACATTTTCCGTTTTTCAATTGTTTAAACAAATATAGTTTGTTTCATTAATTACTTTCCAAAAATACTTTTAAAATTGTAATTAATTGTATGTGTTCTATTTTATTTTATTTTTTAGCTATCGAAAAATAACCAGATGAGCAAATAAAAATTATTTAAACAAATAAAAATTTGTGAAATGGTAGAAGAAATGTATGAAAATTATGTAATTATTCAACAAAAAGTAGCTCAATTTTTATAAATTTGGAAAACAAACAATAAAGAATTGTATAGATAATGAAATAATGTTTTTAGGCAAACTTACTGCTATAAACAATGACGAACAATTGCAATTCAATTAGAAAATATGATCATTTTTAACATTTTTTGGGAATAAATCATTTACATTTGTTTAAACAATTCAAACTGTTTAAAAAGTAATAGGAAATTTTCAAATTGTCCATTAGTAATTACTTGTATGAAAAAGACTGCGGAAATTGTTAATAAGTAACAATAATAGGTAAAAATGTCCTTTTTTTATTTTTGGATAATATTTGGCCTCTTAAATCCATACAAAACTTGACACGTTTCAATGGCACCCTGTTACATGAGTTCAATTTTTCCAAAATGTAAAATTTTCCAATGTTAATTAGATGGGATTTTGAAGTCCCCGGTGGCATGCATTAATATTCGAATTTCGAAAAAAAAATTACGCATTTTCTTTCTCTGGAAATGGAAGCCTGGGAGGGGGGAGGTGTCTTGTCCTCTAAAGTGAAAAAAAATTGCAATACATTATTAGACCACTCTAGTTTTCATGTTATCCAATATCTCTGAATTTAATATATTATCTCTGCACCAGATTCTGTTGCGCTAATCTGAACGCAAGTAGGTCACATTTTTATAGATACACCAAACTCTCGATTTGAGTGCAGTGAGGGGCTGAACTCCAAATAGCCTTGGATTGAATTCAAGGGGATCAATACGTGAGTAGTCACGGCCGCCTGAATCGATTCCCATTGGAATGCATGCTACTACGCAATATACTTGACTTATTACTCGCGCACTGCGGCCCTTTCAAGACGATTGTCGCAACCACTCTCGCGCTGCTCCTCTTGGAAACTGCGGGCGCCAACAATTCTAGGATGGCCGAAAACGGGAGGACTGAAAGCGAGATTCGAGTATTTAAAAAATTTATTAATACTTTAATCATATACGAACGTTTTTATTGCGCTTACAATAACGCCATAACGTTTCTATATAATCTAGTAATTCTGAACTACACGTATTTTGCTAATGTTGCTACTCAAATCAAAAATAATCCTTCTGCCATTCAGGTTGCTTTCGTTGCCGATTGGCTCTACTGCTAATCAATGCAATTGATTCTGTTGCACCGTTTCCTGTAACAGCTGAAGATATTATTTCATCTTGCGAAATATCTAAATCCATGGGCGTATCTATATCTAAAAGCTCCATTTTAACGTTTATTTTCTTTATTTCTGTTACTTGTGGTAAAGTCTTATCGTGTATCATTTTTGGTTTTTCTCCTTTCTGCTCGTCATTGTTGTGTTTGATAGGATTATTTTGTTCCAAATTCTCGTTTTCTCTTAGCTCCCGTACGGTTTCTTCTTTTCTATTTATTTCCTGTTTCTTTCCTGATTTTTTAATAATTTTTTCTACATTTGAATTTATTATATTTTGATGTCCAGCATTTTGCAATTTTGTAGTTTACACTTTCTTTTGTGCCTTGATAATATGAACTATTTATTGCCAAACGACTATCAACTAATTCTGGCAGCAGGCATGTTTCGTAAAATTGGGTCAACCTCGCTTTCAATGCCGTGTCCCAGAACGTAATATTTATTTTTATTGGAATTACTGTATAATTAACTGAAATACCTGAATTACCTTCATTAGTTAGAATCCAGACCATGAATTGACAATCGCCTTTCGTAACTACTTTCAATTGAGTCGGAACTTGATAATAGTATTGATGAGTTTCATTTATAGCTAAACAAGATTCATCTTTGAATAAATTCGTGATTGCTGGGACATTATTTTTATATGCCTCTGTATGTGTCTTATATTTAGCAGCACTCTATGGACACTTTATTTCCACAATGCGCCACTTTTCTCACAAATACCGTCTGGAGTTGCTGCCAATTCAGGAATATCGCGGTGAATAAACATACCACAGCTCTGGATTTTTTCACCCAATTTTATCTCTAATTCAGCTTTTGTTACTGCTTCATTCCTACAACCCCAAACCATGGCTGTAGTTGCTATTGATTTTGGTTTTCAAATATCTTTGACAATATTGTGGCATGATATGGCATCTCTTTTACGACATATTCTGTGGCTAAACGACGCCATAACAAACTGCTTCTTCAGCGTATGCCACTCTTGACTTTTCGCTTGACGTCGTGTTTCTTGTTCCTTTTCATCTCTCTTTGCCATCAGATCTTTCTTCTTTTGTCTTCGCTTTTCAAGTTGAAAAGCGTATGTTTTTGCATCCATATCAGGTTTTTGACAACTGGGGCCATAGCCCTTGTCACTATAATTTCGCTTCTTCTTTCTTCTTCGTCGAGGTGCATCTTCCTTCTGTTTTCTGCGTTCATGATAATTTAGGCTTTCTTCCTCCACAGCTTCAGTAACTTTAGGAACGTTTTTTCCAAGATGTTCATAATAAGGAACCACCAGCTAGCGTGTATTGAACTGCAGTGCTGCTGCCAGAATACGAACGTGATATTCTTCTCGAAGAGCGTAAATGATACGCTTTCCATCAACTTTTTCAGCTACAATTGCATTAGCCGATACAACTTTATTAGTATCAAGATTCATCAACAAGCTTTCAGCACGAATACTAAGACGTGAAATGGCGTCCTCCACTTCTTCCAAACATCCCCACTTTAGCATTTGAGCAACTGAATTTTTCTCGTTAGGCTTGGGATCGCCATTACACAATGGATCTAAATATGGATCCAAATACATGTCTAGGAATAATGTCAATTTGCCCTCCCCACCTCCTCACGAAGTTCACCATCTAGTAGCCTATCCTGATCCTAATAGTGCTTCAGCAGACGATCCACTTCTGCTACACATTTTGGACCACAATCTCTTGCAGTTTGTCTAGCTGGACCAATATAACTTTTTGGATTCTTTGCTACATCCTCTACTTTGCTCTTGAAAGCTCGCCGCAGGTGTCTAACGCATTCTATTTTCTGCACCTCTATTCCATGCTTGGCGTACGGATCGACTTTCAATATTTTGTTGTGAAGACTGCTGTCGCCATCAGCAATTAGTTTGTAATACATCAAATTGTGCATTTCGATGCTTTTTTGGAATCCTTCGGCAATGGCTGCTGATTCCATACTGCTTGAACTTTGATTGCGGCTCCAGTTCTTGAAGCAGTGATGTAGCTTCGGTATGCTGTCCCTACTTTTTGCCCTATCGCATTTGGAGCAGTACATATTTTTGATTTGCAGCCACAAAATTTTACCAGTGTTTAGACCTATTATAAATACCATTCCAGCTGGAAAATTGAAGCTTCCTGTTCTGTAAGACCTCTTCATCCAACTACCGTCTGCTAATACTGCAGCTAGCCCTATTCCGTTTTCCAACTTTCCGTTTGCATGGGCTATTTCATATTCTTGCTTTCCAGCTTCCTTCATGTTCTCTAACAACGTATCCCACAGTACTCTGTAAGCTTTAGCGCACAATTTGCGATATCTAGAATTGCTAATTGTTTTTATTCCAACAGCAGCAAATAATTTTTTCTTTTGAGTGTATCCAGTTCCACTATTTGAACTACTCATTACCAAAGCTTTATTAATATCTAATTTATTTTTATTCTTCACTGTAGTCCAGATGCTTGCATTCCAAGAACACTTTTCGCATTTGTGTATAAAGCACACTTGGTTGCCTTCAACCGTGGCTTTTTTATTTAATTTTACATTGACAATAGAACAACCAGGAACAACAACAATTCATTGTGTGAATAGCTGACTTGACAGTTAATTGGTCCCCTGATGTCGATCAATTTGATATTTGAACTTCCGACGCATCAATTTCCTCTATGCTTTTATGCCGTTTACTGTTGCTTATACTTGTACTTTCTCCATTTACCTCTGGCAGGTTTTCTTCTGCATGCAGCATATCCGTAGATCTATCACTTAGTCCGTCTGAATGATTTGTATGTATAGAGCTTTAATTCATTTTCCTGTCAGAATTTTCTGTTTTGGATGTTTTACCAGTGCTTTCTTCTGAAAGATCTGTATCTCTGTTATTACTTGTAGCTTCAAATTCTCGTACGTATTCGGAACTCTCGTAATTTGTTTCTTCAGAATGAAAGCTGCTTTTTCTACTTAGATGCAACAAAGTTTCAAAGGTATTCTCTGTCTTTTCCTTCTTCTTTCGTTTTATGCATTTTCTCTTCTGAGCTTTCTTAGTCCTCGTAAGCTGTTTTCCATTTACTGATGTTTCTAAAAAATCAGCATCAACGTTACCTTTAAGATCGTCCGTATTTCTTTCTTCATAATTTGTGCTCTATGAAGAGCTTTCGATGCTATCTGAATATGGAGAATTGTCCACATTTTCTTTTTGTTTCATCTTCTTTTTGCTTTTCACGTTTTCTCCGTAATTTTTTTAATCGCTGCTTTCAGAGAAGCAACACCATCGCTGTCTTCTGTACTACATTTATCTGCCTCTTCCGTAATAGGTAACCTGAAGCTTGTAGTAACTTGTGAAGAAACGGCCTCTGCGGATTTCTTACTACCATTTTCTTTACTGAGGTATCAGTTTGCGACGTTTCTGCTTACTTGTTACCTTCCTTCTTGTACTGTTAATAGTTTCTTTCTGATAGTAAAACATACATCGGTTGGATGTAACTCAAAGAAGTTATTTCTTAACCCCTCGCTCGTACGAAGCGGAATGTTGTAGCTTATTAATTGATGTGGCAAATCGATATTTTCGAACATTGTCAAACATGCTGCAGCATCTTTTGAGCCATTACTTGAACCATCAACATCTCTAGCGGGTGAGTCAAACATCAATATTTGACCGTGATTCTTGCCGGCAGCCATTGAAATGTCATTAGCTGTTAGGATTGCAGATCTATCGTTTTGTAAGAACTCATGTAGTGCCCCTTTTAGATTTGAAAACCCCTCTATGTTCTGATCAAGATGCCCATAATAACTGGGTTCTATTGTAATATGGCGATTAAACGACATTACAGTAATATCTCTTACGAGTTTCTCGGCATTTAGATATACTCACTGTAATCACTGTATCTAGGTCTTGTCTGCATACTTCTTCTGTAAGCTTAGTCTCTGGCTAAAAGCACAGAATCCACATCATATGCTGTCCACAATTATGGTTTTTTTTATGTGGCAAACGACAATAGCAACTGCTGCATTCGCTGTGCATTGACGCTCCACACTATCGCCTTTGAATATCTTAGCATTGCCCTGATGAAACGTTCCTCTCATGGTACGGAAATCGTGAATTTGTGGAACACTTCTTTGACATGTTAAGGATTGATATTCTTGAACATTGTCATTACAAGCTCTTTCTTGAATGTCTGGACTTCTTCTTCTTTGGAGCGAATCTTTTTTTCAACATTTAATCCTCTTTCTCCCTTTTCTGCATGGTTATATGCACGATTTTCTACTTTCCTTCGCTTCTTCCTCTCGTCTTCTTCTTTTTCCGTTCTTATTCTATTCTCATTATCCTTTCCTTCTTCTTTTCCTCTTCTTTTCTCCTCCTCCACATATATTCTTCTTTCCTTCCAACCCAATCGCCATCTCTACTTTTCTCCTCTACAGGTTCTCCTTTTTTCCCTTTCCCTTTGCCATCTTCACTATCCTCCTCCTCTACATCTTTCTCTTTTTCCCCTTACCCTTTACCATCTCTATTATTCTTTTCTTCTACATCTTCTCCTTTTTTTCTTTTCTCTTTCCCTTCGCCATTTCTGCTTTTCTTCGTCACCACTCCTTCTCTTTTCCATAAAACGTCATCGATCCTCATTATTAAAAGTACCTATTGAAATTCTTCATCTGTTTCTTTTTTAAGTCTTTTAAACTTTTTCTGTACAGGGCTAAAGGTATGAAATAAAAAATCTAACTAACTATGTCCAAAAAAACTAGAGGCTAATGACAAAATATTATATTTTTATTGAGAAGATCGCAGGAAGAAATATATGTATGATAAATAAATGGAATATGCAAAAGAAATAAAATTAATGAAATATGGGAAATAAGGTAAATACAGCGAATAAGGTAAATAAATAATATAAACTAAATAAAGAGTATACAACAAAATGAAGAAAATATAGAAAATAAAAGAAATAAATGAAACATGAAATAGATAGAATAATAAAATGGAGACAATAATAATGACAATGCAGAAAATAAAGTAAATAAAGATAATTAAGACTATAAAGGATAGCAAAAATAAAGAGAAGAAAGGAATACTGATAATACAAAAAAAGATATATCAGGAAATAAGGAGAATATGAAAAATAAAGAAGGAAGCAAATTTGTAAAATAAAGGAAATAAAGGAACAAGACAAAATAAAAAAAGTAAACAATTAAGAAAATTAAGGAAATAGGAGAAATAAGTGAAAGACATGAAATACATGTTTAAAAAAAGACAGAAAATGAAGGAAGTAAAGAAGAGAAATCATGACAATAAAGAAAAATTACAAATTACATATAATAATGAAAAATACAGAAAATAAAGGATGTAAACAAAACAACAGAAATGTATGAAGCAAATAAAATAAATATAATAGAGAAAATAAGAAAAATAAAAAATACGCAAAATAAAGAATCTAGCGAACATTGTTACGGAACTGTAATGTAACAGTTATAAAACAGAAAAGAACATGTTCTGTAACTGATTAAGAAGAGGGTTACACCTGGGATCGAGTAATTTCATCCCTTTGGGGTGTAACAATTCTGTAACAACGTTATAGAAACGTGTTCTGTCAGAGATCCGTAACTATTCTGCACCAGCCTTATATATCACAAAATATTTTTAGAAAAATTCAAACAGAAAGTTACGGCGTATAATTGTTCTATAAAAGTAGAATATACAAATATGTAACAGTGTTACGATTTAAATTAGTTCTGTAATCGATCCGTAACAATTGCAGGATGATGTTATATTTGTTTAAAAGGATATGTGACTGTTATGCAATAAATATTGAACACAAAAAATTGCACATTATCATCCATAAAAAGCGCTGATTCCAAAACAAAAAGGTTTTGTGTGTTAATGCTGCACTAGTTTACATTTTAAATAGCACAATTTCACGGACGACACCTTGCGCATATAACCGCCCGCACGGTATGTAATAGCTTGAATATTCGTGACTGAATCTCGGCCATGGTTTTTTTGATTCTAGAAATATTATGGGAAGTTGGATAAAAAAAATTGTAAGGTACAAATTTAAAAATCGAATTTTATCAAATAAAATATTTACTTCTTTGTACGATTCAATTTCAGCGATAGGTGCCCCTCTTGTTTAAACAATCAACACTTTTTTCTAAATAAAAAAATGTGAAAGGAAGGAATAATTGACAAGATATTTATTCTTGATTCCGCAAAAGGATATGCATACTTTTCATCGACAAATGGTGAAACTGTGCATTTATAAATAAATATTGCTGAACAGTTCTTGTTAATTGGACAAACAAAGCAACAAGGAGTCATTGGTAAGACATTTCTAGCTTAGTCCACGAAAAAAATAAGCCTATTCCAGCAAAAGTGACCAAAATGTACATTTGTTAATGAACATTGTTTAAATAATTAACTTTTCTTGTCCTTTGGCAAAGTATTATAGCAAGAGTCATTGGAAATATATTTTTAGTTCATTTCACAAATAAAATAGAGCCTATACTTGGAAAAATGGTCAAAATATGCATTTATTTATCAAAAACTGTTAAAAAAATTAATATTTTTTATAAATTTTAACAAAACTACACCTAGGAGTCATCCGAGTGGAAATTTAAGTCGGGGGCTGGCCATTCTACGGCTGGAGAGCCCGGCTTTAAGCCAGGAGCTGGCCGGGGAGTCCGACTTTAAGTCTGGTTGTGGCCGGTTTTTCTGGTCGGAATCCGACCAGCATCGTTACGCTGGGCTGGCCAGCGTCGGGCCATGGAGCATGGCCGAGAGCTGGCCGGGGAGCCCGAGCATGGCCCGGACGGGATCAATTGGCGCTTTACTAGATTTAAATGATTCGGGTTTCAATTGTATGAAGAGTATCGGTCACTGAATTAGGGGATCAATTTGATTCTTTTTTACTGCAGAATTAGAGCATATTAATATATGAAATTCCAGACGCACAGCACATAGACAGCATTTACTATTTTCACGTAGTCGTTGAGAGACAAATAAAGTATTTAAAAATAAATATTAAATGATGCGAGTATTTTCACTTTTAATAGTTATAGTCCTGTTTAGAGTAGACACATATACTACATTTTTAAACATTATATTACAAATAAAATTTCTAAAGCTACGGGGTATCGAACCTACATATCTATACCTAAATCTAATGCCAAGACGTCGGCAGTGCTAACAACTGCAATAAACCGAAAAGTTGAAACTCGTTGAAAAAGCTATCCTCAGGAAACGTAATTTTTTCTGAACATTTGCAATTTTTCATAAAGATGGAATTTATAATTTTTTTCTAAAAGACATTTAAATCACATATTTTTCAGAAATTTTGAAATTTGCATGATGTCATTTTAAAATAACGCAAAAAAAACTCGTTGTTTCGATGCTTTTGTCATTTGCTTTTCATATTGTATCTTAGGTATTATATTATTTAAAATTTATTACTAATCATTTACAAAAGTTCGAACAATTATAAATTTAGTATCTGTATGTTTTTTGCCAAAATTAATTTATAGTTTTATTATAATCTCTTTTTTAAAATGTTTGCTGTACATTTATTGCGATTCGAGATTTGTATACACATCCATTTCTTATTGAAATCAGAAAAAGTAATAAAGTTATAAACAAAGTTTAACAATTTTATTATTGCCAATTAGCGCCCGGCCAGCTAACATCTGTGCATTCGATCATAAGATAGGCCCAATCAGAACCCAGTCAGCCCTCGACTGAGGTCTTGACATAAATTTTGACTAGCGAGTCTCCGACCAGCGCACAGCTAGGGTCTTAAAAAACAAACATAGCCCGGCCAGTCCGCGACCAGAAACCTTGTTGTACTAGGGCTCACCCGGGCTATTTTCACACGGACAGTAAAGATTTATTTTGAGTGGGTCCCATAAAAAATTGGCCCTATTCGTGGATTAATGTTAAGAATATCAATTTCTTTATAAATATTGTTTAAATAATTACCAGTTGTTAATTCAAAAAAAATTAAAGCAAGGAGTCATTAGCAAGACATTTTTGGTCGATTCTGCAAAAAAAATTGAGGTGATTCATTGTGACATATACGAAAACTGTCTATTTGTTTAAAAAATTTGTTTAAATAATGCAACTTAGCAGCATATATTTTTTAATTACTCATAATTAGGCATACATTCCTCTCATAATCTATATAAAAACTGTGAATTTCAAACAACTTATCATTGCGAATCACAAAAACTGGCTTTTATTCATTCATTTCTTTAAAACATTATAAACAATTTTTTTGCTGACTCTAGCCTACTGAAAACTATTGCTACATAGTATTTGCATTGATTGAGGCTCTGCTTTAGTAAACTTGCAGATCTTACAAAAAAGGCAAATCTGAAAAGTTAGCATAAAGATATTGTTTATTTTGTTTTTACATAACAAATTTTGGTAAACAAACAAACAAATTTTGATTTTCCACCCGGGGATAATTCTATTCTGAAAGTTTAATTGTTTATAATTCTGAAAAACAAATACCCCAACCTTTTTACTAACAGTTCTGACCTTGTATACGAAATAGTTTGTTTCCAAACTTTTTGACACTTCTAATTTCTTAAAAAACAAAAGGCATTATCAATATTATATACTTATTTTAGATTCTCTGGAAAAAGCTAGTATATTCTATTCGGATAATAATTATTCTATTCTGCGATTTGAATTGATTGTAATTTTATAAAAAATGAAAATCTCTGACCTTATACTTACGTATACTTACTTTCGTAGCAAATATCTTTTGTTTCCAATTTTAGAAGATTTCTTGGTACAAAAACAAGTATAGGTCGAAAAAATACTAGCTATTTTAATAGAACTAAATAGGTACACAAAATTGATTAAACTTTTTGTTTTGTAAGAGACTTGGTCAAATCCCACATTTAGGCAAAAAAAATCTTGATCAAAATGGCAAGCATATTTTCAGAGACCCTTGAAAAGATAATATTTTTTTCTGCATGAAAATTTTATTCCACGCGTAGACTATAAGTTCTCATGTTTTTATTTCTAATTATGATCATTTACAAAGTAAGCCCCGGTAATAAAAATTGAGAGCGGAAAAAATCAGAAAAAAACAACTGGGTTCGCCGAAATGCAGTTAGAACAGAACTAATAATTGCAACGAGTTCAGGGACAATAGAAAAAAGTCGCAACGTTCGCCGAAATTTGGAATTCCTAGACCAGGGGTCTCCATAATCCACAGGCGCAGCGTGACCTACCGCCGCTCGCCCTTCTTCAAGATCTATAAATTTTTTTCGACGAGAAACTGAGAGGCAACTAATACCCCTCGAAACAAAAATTCCTAGTTGGAAGGGCTGGGAGAACCTTTTTTCTGGTAAAACTTGACAGACCTTGAAATACCAAGTATTTTATTTAAACCATTTAAACTAAGCAATTGCCGATAATTATGCACAAATAAATGTTTTCAACATTAATACTACTAGATAATTTTTAAAATACTAATAATAATAAAAATAAGCGGTCGAAAATAAATGCAAAACATTCAAAATTAAAGAGTTTTTTTGAAATCGAGAATCTGTAAATGAAATTATTTCTGAAGAAAATTTCGAAAATAGAAAAAATTAAGAACTTTAAAAATTGATCACTTGAAATTCGACGGTATTGAAATTGCACTAGCAATTTTAAATGAAAATAATTTTCAATTTGATACTGCTTTAGAGTAAATTAAATGTTTCGAAGTCAAAGCTGTGCAAATTATAGCATTTAAAATTTTTAGTACATTTAAAAAAAATCAAAATTGATTTCACAAATTTATCTAAAATAAAAAAATTAATTATTGTCCTTTTTACCGTTCAAAAGGTACATTTAAATTTTTAATAGAAAAGTTTTGAACAACGCTATCGCAACTGAAGGGGAAAAATTTTGAATTATTTATAAACTAAACAATTTTTAGGGAATTTAAATTGCGAGCATTCATTATTTTATTTCATAATTCTTAATTTTAGCATGAAGTTTCGAATAGAAATAAGCACAGAAAAAACCAAAGATAAAATTTACATCGATTTCCGACGAAAGAATAATAATTTTGAAATCAGAATAATTTTTCAGTAAAAAAAACGCCGTCTGCTATGTAACAGGTCTAAAAGTATGAAACCGGAATTTCCCTATAGATGCTGCTTGCCCTCAGTTTAGGGACCGTATGAACGCTTCTGCAGCGCCATCTTCTCCCCCCAGCAGCTGAGAAAGATTGTCAGTAGACAACAACCCAAGTTTGATATACCAGTGTATTTACTACAAGCATCAACATGTCGAGTTGTGTGCCTACGAACTACGATTTGCGGACAGCACTGGTTATTTGTTACCACTTGAAGAAAACTACTGCAGAATCGCATCGAATGCTTGTCGAAGCTTACGGTGAACATGCTCTTGGCAAAACACAGTGTTTCGAGTGGTTTAAAAAATTCAAAAGTGGTAATTTTTATGTGAGAAACGAAGATCGTGGAAAACCACCGATCGTGGGATTAGAAGGGTGTTATCTATTATGAGCTGCTAAAACCTGGTGAAACTGTCAACAGTCATTTTTCTTCAAGATAATGCCCCATCACACACAGCGAAACGATCGAGGCGTTCAGTTGGGAAATACTGGCGCATGCGGCTTATTATCCAGACTTGGCTCCGTCGTATTACCATGTTTTCGCAGCACTGGGCCACGCGCTCGCTGAACAACGCTTCACTTCGCACGAAAATGTACGAGAATGGCTGGACAACTGGTTCGATTCAAAAGACGAACAGTTTTATTGGCGTGGCATTCATCACCTTCCGGAGAGGTGGAAAAAATGTGTAAATAGCAATGGAGATTACTTTGAATAAAATATTTTTGACCATTTTCATGCAACAGACGTGTAATTTTTGCAAAAAAATTCCGGTTTGATACTTCTAGACCTAGTACTTGATAGTAGCGCAAAAAACATTACTACTACTATTTTATTTAAAAAATGATAGCAATTATCTCGGGCGGATGAAAATATATTTTTCGTGATTGAAAATAAAGCATTTGACATCCAGTCGAAATGTCGCAATATTCAGTATTATCATAGTATCTTAAGAGCATGTGATACTTAGAAAATTGTCGATTTTACCAGTTTTAGGTTCCCCCGGCTTTTTTCTAGAATAATAAATAATTTGTCTTAAAAATTTGGGAAATGATAGCGAACATGCAAACGGACATCCCCACACACTTTTTTGTGGGTTAATTAAAAAAGTTTTAATTAGAAAAATGTGATTAATTTGCATAGCGCTTAGGAAATAGTATCAATTTTTTCAGTGTTAGATTCTCCTGACTTTATTCCTAGGATAAGAAATATTTTTCCTTCAAAATCTGGGATATGATAGCGAACATGCTAACGGACGTCCCAACACACTTTTTTTGTTTTTTTAGCAAAAATTTTTGATATTGCTAACAACGTGCGTGTATATTTCGAGGTTATGTGTGTTACAATTCACCCAAGCGTTACTTCCAAACTACACAATATTTTTGGCCGAAAATTTTGGACTTGCAAATAAACATAGTAACTAATCTCCCGGAACTAACCTTGTTTGCAGCCAATAAAAAAAATTTATTTCATAAATAATTTCTAGATTATCGGAAAGGCAGAGATGAAAAACTACGTAACCTCAAAATAATGCATAAAATTTTTATTTAGCACAATATATTTTTTTGTTATCCCTACGTCTTGCTACGAAATGCATTGTGAAAATCAGAAAGGTCCTATTTTTCAGTAGGTCTACTATGCTTTGTTTGGTTTTTCTGTCGGAAGAACAAAGTTAAATAGTTTCAGTTTCGCATGAGAAAAAATTGATGCTAAACTACTGTACTAGTTTGAAAATAAATGAGATTAAAGAAATTTTAAATAGCGGGAAATTAAAAAAAAAGTAATAAAATAAGTTGTAAAAATTAAATATATTTTTGTGTTTTTTATTAAGCTACTATTATGAACATTATTGATTTTTTTTTATCACATTCTGTATGGTTTGCAGATAATTAATTGAATTAAATAGAAATAAAAATATCTTTTTGGGGTTATACATTGATTCATCAATAATATGTATATGTCTTAAAACTATCGAAATCCGTCGGTATTGCAGTTTGACATAAAAGACTCTTTACGGACAAAAATTTTGTAGCTAAAAGATGATTTTTCAAAAACTATAACTCTTGTCAACCTTATTGCATGCTTCAAATTTGTATTATTTAACAAGTTACTTCTCAAACAGAGAAATCAGGACAACATTTATCTTATTCCTTTTTCGAAAATTGAGAATAATAACTTTTTGAACTCAGCAGTTTCCAGTTTTAAAATGATCATTTCTTTAAAATATTAAATTTTAATAGAAAATCCTTATTTTTTACTCTAGATAACATTTGATATTTAGAATATTGGTGGAAATTTAAGTATTCTATTTATGTTCATAAATTTAAATATGTACTAGAGCGGCCAAATTTGGGGGGGGGGGGGCAATATTTGATGACCCTCCTAGAAATAATCGATTGGACACGATTAATAACGATTAAGAGTAATCAAAAGTTGAATCGATTTAAATTGTTGCGAAGTGTGCCAATCGTACCCAATCGGATTGAATTAAGTAAACGCACTTGCCTGAAATACGCCCTCAGCAGTTTTCGTTTGTAACACACATGACGCGCACGTGTTTATTGGTTAGATATTAAATTTTTAGTAATTTAAGAAAAGTTTTAGGTACAAAAAAATATAATGTTTAGGCGATATACCGAATAAAAAGTTAAAAGTATATGGATTAACAGCAGGTAAGAATTATACCGTTTAACGATGTGACAGTGATGTAGTATGATTATCAAGTAGGTAGTTTCATTTAGCCGGTATATTATCGTGAAAAATTTATTTACTTCTTTCTCAATTCATATTCATGAAATTTATTTGTTTGCCTTAATAAAAAACCGCTTGGCAATAGTAAATTGCAAAATCAAAATGCTGCAGTGAAAACTTAACCCCTAACTCAAAATAAGAGATACCCAATTGAAAGCGATTGGAAACATTATAGAAGGTAGGATAGCGCCAATGTTTTGAAACTCAGACTAAATAAATTATAGGTAACTCATTAAATTTTTATTAGGAAAACAATCTAATCCTTTTCAGTTTCTTGCAATATAACAATTTTGAATTTATAAATAAGTTTGATTTTAAATTCTTGAAAATTCTAGTTTTAAATATTTCAAATAATTTGGTTTGCAAATATTTCTATATTAAAAGTTTTAAATTATTAATGTTATAGTATTAGATTAATTTAGGTTTCATTAGGTTCAAAATTGAATTAAATACGTGCGGAATCCATAAAAACAAATGGTTTTCCTTCCATAAGCACATACATGTTTTATATTCTCTCCTTCCTGAAACATTGTGATTAGTAGCCACATATTTCTGTAATTTTGGTCAAATTTTTTATGTATTAGCCCGGAAAAAGTTGATTTTTGGTCTTTACATCCAGTTGTCATTCTCATAATTTCATCAACTCTTGTGTAACCGTATGGACGTTTTTCGACATTTTAGTATATCAAAGAATAAGGGTTTCATTTTTAATTTACGAATTGTTTTAATCTTTGAGTTTGAAATGCTAAACAAGATTGAAAATATATATTTTTCTTATTTAAATTTCACATGGCATAATTTTAAATTAAACAAAGTAAAAGGCTTCTGAATCCATATTTTTATAATTTCAAATGCTTCATTTATAAAAAAGTTTCTAGAAGCTTGTCATTTTTACACATATTAATGAACGTTTGAACTCGAAATCGCTGTTTAAATTGTTTTAATTAAATATTTAGAACGCTTAGTGATCAGAAAACTTCCATTGGATTAATTTGCAATTTAGTCTTAAATACTTTAAATAACAAAATTTTCAGCTTCAAAAACTTGAACTTTGAATTTTATTGACTAGTGTAAAAAAATTTGAACCAGGAAATTATTCGAGACTTTTTCTTCGATTTTAGTCGATACCTTGAAAATAGTATAAAAAGTTGGTTTTACGTCGATCATTAGTGGTAAAGGGAAAATCATAATCTAACGATTACCGAATATAATATCACCGACATTGAAGTAAATTCACTGCTCAATTTAGAATGAATTTTGTCAATCATTTTGAGTACTTATATTTCAATAAACTAAATAATTAGAAAGTGGAATTAATATAAAACTTTTTTTATTATAAGATACATTTATGTGTTAATAATTCCGAATAATTAAAAATTGAAACCTCTTTCTGAAAAAAAATATTTGATCTTTAATATTAATTTCTAATTGTTTAATTTTATTCAATTAATAACAGCTTGACATTTTTAAACAATAAAATAATGCTTTAATTCCAAAAAACTAAAAAAAACTGTCTATATAATTCCCGCCAGACAAAAGTGCTGCCATTACGTGGCAAATTCCAAGTACCCGATTGGGAACAATTGGAAATGCAAAATGCTCAATCGTTGCCAATCGTTTTGGCACAATCAAGAAACACGATTCGGAACGACTGAGATACGAGGGTAGTTCAATAAGTCCTTAGAATGAAGAATAAAAACAATTTTTTTTGGGTAAATTTTTTTTTATTTTTCAACATAATCTCCTTGGAGCTCTATAC
>NC_046662.1:132727752-132729735 GCF_010883055.1 Belonocnema kinseyi
ATATATCTAGTCGGGAGTGGTGCTGACTGAAAACAGACGATTTGGAGCGATTCGCGCGCCATCTGTTGGTCATTCTAAGGACTTATTGAACTACCCTCGTATTAGTTACATTGTTTCTTATCGATCTCAATTGATTATTTCCAGAAGGGAACTACATGTCTTAAAAAAGCGAGTAGTTTTAACTACTTTTAGTTTTAACTAGAGATCCTCAAGGGAGAGTAGAAAAACGGATTACTCAAAATCTGATTAAAGCCGCTGTACCGGAACTAGTTAAACTTTTATGAGTTTTTATTGGCATGAGTTGGCGCTATCTTTAAATCACAATTTTATTTTCATGAGGATTTAATACAGAATAGACACAACACTCAAACAAGAACATTATTCATTATTGAGAAGGTTAGTTATTAAGGTTAGGGGAAAATAATATTCACTTTGAAACACATACTTCAAAATTTTCATAAATAAAAGAATTGATAAAAAATAAAACTGTTCAAACTTTTCGCGCCCCGCGCAAATATCAAAGTTCCGGTATAGCGGCGACTATTGGAGAGGGAAACACGCCTCAACTCTAGCTATAGGATCTCTATTTTTAACTAACTGTTTCAATTTTCAAAATAGTTCAATTCCTATTTTTCGTTTTGTTCCTAACTTGAAGCGGGACTCCGATACCGAATCGAAAGTCGATAATCTAACGGACCTCTTTTTCTAATGTGTGGAGGTAGAAAGAGAGGTTCGTTGGATTTCCGAATTCAAAACAGCATCGGAGTCCTACTGCTGTAATTAGAAAGTATCACGACAAAATCTTTCAAAATCGTTTACAATCTCATGAATTGCACCAATGATGCCAATATTGGCACCCTGTGCTACTGCGCTTGCGTTAGGGCTGCGCGCTGGTTGGCCGCACTTGGCACGCGATTAAAAATTACTTTAAAAAACAATTCTTGTAATTCAGGTTAATAATTATTAAAATATCCACAAGACTTTTGATTTCAGACAAAAAAATCATAACACATATATTATATAAATAACAGTTTATTTTCATTGAATTCCAAAGAAAAATTTATATTTTACAAAACATTTAATTTAAAGAGAAATTTCTTGGAAAAGTGATTGAAAATAATTATTTATAAGTTTTTAATATTTTGTATGTATTTTTCCGGGAATTCATATAATTATATTACCTATAAATACATCAATTGTCCCGATAATTTCTTTCTTTATTTACTTTAACGTCGTTTTGCCACGTCTCAATCGAAAAGAACAATATTCTGAGCTAATTTTTTTTAGAATAATTCAAATATTATCATTATTATATTCTGCAATTAATCTCTATAAATTAAGCTGCTGAAATATTATATGGTATTTAAAAAAATGTATTTATTAAAAAATGTTTTATGAAATATAAGGCAATCTTTAAAATTCAATGAAATTACACTGTTATTTATAAAATATATGTGTTATAAATTTTGTTCTTGTCTGAAATTAAAAGTTACACAATTTGCATACATTCCTGTGCATATCTGAATAATTATTAATTTAAATTACAACAATTGTTTTTTAATGTAGTTCTGAATCGCGCGCCAAGTGTGGACAACTAGCACTCAGCCCTAACGCAAGCGCAATAGCACAGGGAGCCAACATTGGCATAATTGAATTGCATAAGCCATGACGTAATCTTTAAAGCTGGAGACGATGAATTTGTTCTGTCAAGTTCAGTATTTGCATTCACGAAAAGTACATTTACATTCATGCACGACATGTCTAATCATTTTTAAAATAACAATTAGATAAAAGAAAAGTTGTTTTAAGTCTGGGGTCCTAAGTTATAAATCGATTTCGCTTTTACGCTGCAGTTTTTCCACTGCAGCTTAGGACATAGCAGACGACAGCCTTTATTCTACCTTAGGATAAACCAGAGATGAGTTGCGGGATTGGTCATGCAAATATATTTTACCTAGATGCGGCAAGGGTCAGGAGTGGGGA
>NC_046662.1:132729835-132731293 GCF_010883055.1 Belonocnema kinseyi
TCATTTGTTTGCGCCCATGAAAGATGCACTTGGAGGATTGCGATTTGACAACGATCAAGATGTTGAGGAATTCGTGCGCAATTGGTTGATGACTCGACCTCAGTTTCTACGAGCAAGGAATTAACAAGCTTCAAAACCGCTGCAAAAAATGTGTAGAGCGTGAGGGAGACTATGTAGAAAAATAATCAATAGTATTTTTGTATTGTTTTATAAATAAATAAATATTAAAAAAGAATTCCGGTTAATATTTGATTCACCCTCGTATCTGTATCCAATAAAACGGTTAAAATGCGTATTGTACATAAACTTGTAATTGTACTTAATAAAAACTAAGAATAAAAAATACACTAAAAACAAACTTTGTTTAAAATCACTACTATATCACCTTTCATTTACTACATAATGATTTATATGATGCTCGATTTATTAACTAAATTTCAAGTAAATATTCAATTTGTGAAATCTGGTGAAAGAATCTTATGTCATTTACATTCTATGTAAATATCATTAATAATTTTATTTTTCAATATGGATGCACTATTTTTAATATTACTGGTTTCAAAAATGTATTCGAATTTAAAATTTAACTACAGTTTCATTTTAATTTAACTAGATTGCACTTTAATTTAAAACCATTTAACGCCATGAAACATCTACAATTTTTGACTGAACTTTACTTTAATTAAACTAAAATTTACTTAAATACTGAATTTAACTAAATTGTATTTAATCTTTAAATTTAGTTTTAAAAAATAGTTTTAAAAATTGCACTGCAATAAATGTTAAAGTACGAATAGAATTCTTTTTAAACTTGTTTACGTAGTATGTCAAAAATTTCTCTTTTAAAATACAGCAGACGAGAAATTAATTTAATTTAACTAAACTTTATTGAATTTTTTAATTCATCTAAATTTTATTTAAATGTTGAATTTAGATACAATTGAAACAAATTTTATTTAAATTTGGAACTTAACTAAATTTTATTTAATTTTAAAATTTATCTCAATTTCATTTAAATGTTATGTTTATTGAAAAAAGAATTTTTGAAATGTCACTACAATTCTAAAGTACGAAAAGAATTTTTTTTAATCTATTTATTTATTATCCCGAAAATTTCTCTTTTTAAACCAACCGTAAGAGAAATTAATCAATTTAAAAATAATAATTAATAGAATAATTTTAGGCTTTCTGTAATTTTTAATACAATTAGGTAATTCAGCGTTCACAACATTTTTCGCGTACAGAGCCAGCCGACCAACTCAGCTATAGCAAATATTGCTATAGTGATGTCGAAGGCGAACGCGAGCAACAGAAAATCACGTTCGGTTTGGAATTCAACAACTTTCAGTGTGCGCACCGGCCCCACCCCGCCCATTAATGTGGTCGAAGGACACGGTTGCCATAGAAACGACGAAAAGTTGAAGAGGGCAGCACCTCAATATGGTCGAAAATGTAGTT
>NC_046662.1:132731393-132736832 GCF_010883055.1 Belonocnema kinseyi
GATAGGAATTTTAAGAACAATTTAAGTATTTTTGTATTATACTGTTAAACTCTATGATATCGTTATTGAAAAAAGAATGAACTCCACAGTTTACTCAGCCCTATCACCAGAAGTGTAAGGTACTAAATTAAATAAATTAATGATTTAATTTGGAACCTATATATACTCAATACGGCAAGGTGAGCAATCCATCGAGAGAGAAAAGGTTTGTAAGCCTTTAAACCCACGTGGCTTAGAATAACATAAGAAAAAATACAAAAAAAGTACCAAATTCTAACAGATAAAACGGCAGCAAAATAAATTAAACTGCATTTATTCTTAGGTTTTTTGCTGAAAAATTAAAATATGTTTATTAAAACTTACAATATATATTTTTTTTTTTCTTAAGAATACGATCAATTAAAATATATATACATTATCCTAAAATTTAAAACGTAAATTGCGTGCATAGGTACTTAATTCAGAAAGTTTCAGAGTTTGGGAATTTCTTAGAGCGATCGACGATTGAATTTCTAAATTAGCTAATTAATTAGACATGCATTAATTTATTACACATGCATTAAATTTTTTAATTTGCGCGAAGATTTGACATCCTCCATTGTGCTGTTCTTTCGCTTGTTGGTCCCCGTCATCCTTTTTTTAGCAGCATTATCACTGCGCTTTTGAAGATTGACTGCCCTTGCTTCTCTATTGTCGACTGTGCAAACACGATGCAATTTTGCTTTAAATAAGCATCTCATTGCAAAGAGTCTATGTTCGTAGCAAGGATCAGATTCTGCAAACCAATCAGGGTATACTGAACTAATGTCGCGAATGGCTGTCTTTTCGATCATCTCTTTCACTTTCGCCTGATAACGTACTTGCTTAATGATCCTCTCAAATGAAATCAAATTCCCTGTTACGATCTCGCGAAATTTCACAGAAGGTTTCTTCAAAAGGGTTACTTTATACGAAGACTTACTTTCGTATTCGCGAAATTCAATAAAAGTATCATCAACATCTCCTGCGTCTTCTGGAGGCTTCAACAGGACTTGAAAACACTGATCGCAATTCCATTTCTTGGTAGTTGCATGTGCTGCATAGCCAGAGAAATATGAAATTGAGCTACCTTCATAGGTACCTCTATACGCTTGAAAACGTAGAATTGAATTGACATTTTCAAATTCGTATAACTGGCTCACTAATTCGTCAGCATTGACATGGAAATTCTGATTCTGTGAGTCATGATTTCCGTTATCCTTGTTTTCAATACTGTCATCATCATCATCATCATCATCATCATCCTCACTATATAAATCATTGTTGTATTCGATGATAGAGTGTTGGATGCTGGACTGAAGGTCAAGGTTTTCAGTTAGAAGAGTATCTTCACTGAATTTTCCTTCTTCAGCGTATGCAATCGCACTGGCTGCTGATATTTCATTTTTATCAAGCTGATTTTGAGCTTGTGCTTGAAGCTCTTCTTTGGTTATCTCTTCATAGCCCACTCTGTCGTCATTATTTTCAGTGATATTAGCTCTCCGAGAAGATGCGATGCTGTGTTTCACTGAAAGCATATGACGAATTATCAATCGAAGCATGTAACACGTGGGATTGGAATTGAAGCCTCCTCATTCTCGGAATCGTGCAAAGAGCATCTCTATGGAATCTGTCGTGCACAGCTTTGTGCACAATTGAAAAGTTGGCAGTTCCCAAGACACATCATCGTACAGTTCTAAACGACCGCGAATTGTCATTTCTAAACCATTAAAGCAGGGCAAGGTTTTCATGCAACCATTTTTACCCAGGACTTTTAAAGTTGGAGCCCACGACAGAAAATCTTCTAAAGCCGCTCTGGATTCTACATTTTCAGTAGACAAGGCACTCTTTAACGGATTTATATCTCGAGTTTTATTGCTGTCGGCGGCATCAGTTAAACGATTAATTACTAAAATGCATTCGGCTGATTCTAAAAGCGTCTCGCAAACGACCAGTCCTTTTTCATGTGTTTCAATCATTGCCTTGGCCAATTTATCACCAACGAGATGACGTGATCTCTCAACATTCATTTTTTGAAATGAATTTGGATAAAAATGAACCTCTGTAATGCGGTTCAAATTATTCGACAACTTGCCTCTTTGATCTGCATCCCAGGTAGCTTTCATATCAGAAAGATACAAGACTTTTCCATTCATGAATATCTTTCCATATTTCAGGAGAGCATTCACAAAATTTTTTACTTCGTGGCAAAAGTCATGAATGGAAATGATCTTTTTACCATTGTGCTCAAAGCTAGGCTTTTGTGCTGTTACTTTCAGGAGATTTTAGCATTTAATATTAGGAGTGCCTTGGTCGCAAACCGTCATCCTGATATCGAGACCAATTTCTTCACGCTTGTCGAGCAGCATTTTAAGTAAGATCACAATGTTTTTTCCATTGACAGAATGTCGTGCAAAGAAAAATCCAACTACTTGTCGCCACCTGTAGGAAGTGTGTATACCATTGAGTGTGAACACAAAAACATGATTAGCACGATTTTGCGTTCTTCCCAATGGGCCAAGATCTTCAAAGCCTTCTATTAAATCGTGTTTTGAACTATACTCCTCGAATTCTTTGCACGACATTTCATCCCATTTTACATTGCACAACTTGGCTTCAGGTGGCAAAGTTTTTAGATCCTTTTCGAGATCTTGGAATGACAATTCTATGAAGCCTGGAGGAACGTCGTTCTTAGCGACCCATTTTTCAACGGTTCTGGGATGAGGCAATTGTAATCCTGTTTGTCGCATTCTATCATAGCAGGAGGCCGAATATTAATGCCATTGCATCGCTAAAAGCTTCTGAGCATCAGTGTAAGGTTGTGCACAATTATCAGGTCTCATTTGCAACCCAATCATAGTTTTACGCATTTCGTTTGTGACATTATTTGATGATAAAAATGTTTCCAGATCAATGCTATTGTTAGTCTTTGGAATTTCTTCTAGTCTAATAGTTGTTCTTTTGATATCTGATAATTGTTGAACAACCTTACTGCACATTGCACGCAATATTGCATTTTCTGCTTCTAATTGCATTTCTCTATTCATTTCTAAATCAAAATCCTGTATAGAAGAATTATCAACTTCAGCCATCAATGGCTGAGCGCCGGGAAGAGAAGGAATATACAATTCGTAATTCTGTTCTTCTTTTCTACAAGCAAGCACGTCAGATTGATGATTTAGAGATAAAGATCTATGCAATTGAGCATTTGCAACCGTATTTTCAATTGCTCTATTTTCCTTATGATAAACTCTTACCACACTTTCTTGATCAAAAGGACGATCAACAGAATTGTCCAGTTGCCTATAATCAATAGGCACTGCTGGACGAACAAGTTTCTGACACTCTGGAGTTGTGAAATCCTGAGCACGAAAATGGCTGCCGCAAATCATCGTCTTCCATTGAACCGCAGATGGATTAATTCCTAAAAATTAAATTTTAACCATAATTTCAATCATATAACACAAATCAATTTATTTAATCAATGATTTTATTATGACAATTAATTTTATTATTAGACAATTTTATATTTTAAAATGTTTTAAGAGATTTAAAAAATATGCAAAATAATTCAGGATTTTTAATTTTTGAAATAGAAAAGCTGTAATTCCTTGTATAATTTTAAGACATATTTTTAATAAAATTCCTTAAAGTCCCTTTAACATCCTTCAAAATCTTGGTAGTAGTAAAATCCCTTAGAATTACTTCAAACCCCACGAAATCTAAATGCTAAAAAAGATGACATTATACACATATTACATAACGAGTAAAATAATTTTTCTGTCTAATCATTTTGACAACCAAAATAATCTGAAGATAGTTTTCAAATTTGGCGCATTTACAGAATTTGCGATATTTCCAAACCGAAAAGATGATTTTTCAATCAGGAACATTAAATTTCTCTGAAAAGATCCATTTTCTTTAATATTTGAACAGAAAAATTTTCACGTAAAAAATTAATTTTTAATTAAAAAAATAATTTTCAACGAAAGAGATGAATTTTTAACAACAACAAATCAATTTTCTGCTAAAATAGTTATTTTCTTAATAAAATGATGAATCTTCAATCAAAGAAATGAATTTTCAACCAAAAATAGAATAGTTACATTTTCATTAAAAAGTCAATTTTCAACAAAATAAAATAAATATTTAACCAAATAGATTAATTTTAAATCAAGATGATATAATTTCCCTAAAAAATATTTGTTATAGACAAAACATGTGATAGTTAAATTTTCAGAAAAAAGTTCATTTTCGATAGTAAAAAAACTATTTTTCAATCTGAGATGAATTTTCAACAGAAAAAATATTTTTAATTTAGGAAGATGAATTTCCTGCCAAAAAATAATCTTTTTGGCAGAAAATTAATTTTCCTGAATTAACAATATTTTCACTTTTCCCTGTTTGAAAATTCATCTCTTAGATTGGAAAATAGGTTTTTTCTATAGAAAATTAATTTTTTCGACTTAAAAGTTAACGATTTCATTTTTGGTCTGAAACAGATCTTTATTTTAGAGAAATTATATCATCTTGGTTTAAAATTAATCTTTTTAGTTAATAATTATTTTTTTATTAAACATGACTTTTTTCACTTGAAAATTAAAATGATCGAATTTTGGTCAAAAACTTACCTTTTTTAGAGAAATTAAATCTTTTTGGTTAAAAATTCATCTTTTTGGTTGAAAATTTCTTTCAAAATAAAAAAATTTGGTTGAAAATACATGTATTTTGTTAAAATTAATCTTTTTTGATAAAAATTAATCTTTCTGTTAAGAAAGTAAACAAAAACAAATGTTCGCTGCATGCACATTGCCGTTGCGCGGAAGAATGACGTGCACTATATAACTCGGCAACCAGAAAAAGCTACACGGTTTAGAAAAATAAAAAGATCATAAGTAATAATTTGCACACAAAAAAAGTGAGAAAAAAAACGAACTCAAAACGAAAAATCAGAATGAAACCTTTTTTAAAATTTTTCTACCTGAAATTTTGACTTTTTTTCTAGAATTTCACAGTAAAAAGGGTACTTACGTTTACATAAGACCTATAAATTTTAGTAAAATAAGTTAAAAATGTCTGGGATGTAGTATTTAAAAAAAATTATCAAAAAATTCAATGTGACGTCATTTCTACAATTCTGAAATTTTTTCAAAAATATTTTATCACAATATCTTACCTACCTAACACTAATATTTATCCCAGTTAAAATAAAAACACTCTTATAGCTAACAACTCTGATATTCCTGACCTGGAACCTCTCTTTAGGTAATATTTTAAATAATTCGATAAATAATAAATTCGGAAATTTAAGAATTTTGGGGATTTTAATAATTCGTTATTTTTCTAATTGACTGGAGACACGCTAATAATTGTTATTTATTTACTCATCTGCATTTTGGCACCATACGATAAATGTTTCAC
>NC_046662.1:132736932-132745753 GCF_010883055.1 Belonocnema kinseyi
TCACTACCAGTAAACTATTGATTAAGCTCAAGTTCAAGGTAAAAATAATATCCAATCACGTAAATACCAAAGGCTTTAATCGCACCGGCATGTGTGTGTTCCGATTTAAAAAATCACATGATTCAGTTTAAATTTTTTGTAAATTATCACTCCTGTTTCTAATTTTTATTTTAATAATTAATTTACTTTTTTTCTTTTATAAAACTTTGACCACAATTAGGAAGTACAGCCAGGATTACATTAATAATAAATTTTTCCAATTTGAAATTCGATATGTGTATATATAATAGAGCGGAGTGTGAATGATCAAATTGGTCAAATCGTTTGAGCTGAGCGAAAAAACTTTGTGGGTAAACATCCGAAAAAAGTAAAAAAAAAAATAATTTTGAAATCGGTTAATATCTTCTGTTCCCTTTTTTTATTTGAAAATTCCAAAACGTTTTCCTATTGCTTCGAAAATTATGGCGAACTTTTTCTATGTTTAGTTTTTTTCTAGTGAATAATAATAAAATTTTAAAAATAAACAAATTTTTTTTGCTTAATTTAGAATTTTTTTAAAATGGCAAAAAAATGTTTTTCTTTTATTGAGTCCTATACAAAAACTGCACATAGAAAAAATTCCCCATAATTTTCGAAGAAATATAGAAATTTTTTGGAATTTTCAAAAATTTAAATTTTTAAATCAAAAAAGGGAACAGAAGATATTATAACCGATTTTAGATTTTTGTTTACTTTTTTTTATGTCAACCCACACATTTTTCGCTCAGCTCAAACGATTCGACTAATTTGATTATTTTCACTCCACCCTAATATACTTATAATGTATACATAATAACATAATTATATTAATTAATTTATATAATTATAATTTATATGTATATATATTTAAATAAATAAAAATAAACTGTTAATATGCACCTGCTTGCGAAAAATAAATTTGCTGAAATATTTGCATTGACTTTTAATTTTTTCAATAATATTAGTAATTAAATAATTAATTAATTAGCGGAATATGATATTTAGGTATGTTTTAGTTTTCTATCTTTTAAATAGAAATGTGAAAATAGAGTATACCTTTTTTTGAGCATAAAATGATGTCTTTAAATTGTCCGGAATGTTCACATAAAAATTCGTAGTATATACTTTTTACGAATGAAATAGTAAAAGAAAACATTTTTTTATATTGCACTAAAGTATTTTTTAGTTTTCTTTTTTTTTAAATAGAAATATGAAAAGAAAGTGAATTTTTTTTCATAAAAAGTATTCTTTAAATAGTCCAGAATGTTCACGTAAATATTCGAATTATCCTCTTTAGGAATACAATATTAAAATAAAACTTTTTATTTTTCACTTTTCACAAGTATTTATCATAAAAATAAAATATGGAATTTCAAGGTCAGGATTTTCAATCAATTACTTCAATTACTTCCATATTATTATTTTTTAAATATTATTATTAAGATTGATTTATGTATAATCAACAGTAAAATTTGTCATTCAATGGTAAATTTATCCCATTCTTTCTAGATCTAGATTTTATACCTTATTATCTTTATGATCTTTTCAGTGACTTGTTCATTCTTAATTTCTATAACACAATCTTCGAATTTTTTAAGTAATACAAATAAATTATATATACTAAGAATATGTTCAAATAAAGAAAAGTGACTTTCAGTCCTGTAGAATAAATCAATAATCCATAATAATTAAAAAATTTCAAATTCCCGCTCGAACAGAGCAGAGTTTATTGCGCCGTCTCGTGGCATGTGGTCAAAATAATCCGTTTAAATGTAGCGGCATTGCCGAATTTAGCCGAAAAGTACCGGAAAAAAACGAAGCCACAAAATCGCCGATAAAGCCGCTCTCGTGACATGTGGCCTAACTAGACCCTTGCCGCATCTAGGTAAAATATCTTTGGCTCATGTAATGGAATAAGAGACTACATCAAAATTCGACTGCTAAACGCGCCCTCTTGGTTTGTGAGTCAACTTCTCGGAGTTACTTCGCAGTTTTCGGCATTTTTCAGACGTTCCGCGTCGGTAATTGCTGAAGTTAAAAAAATTTTTAATTGAGTTACCACCGCAGTTACAATTACAGGAGTTACCATAAATGTAAATGATGTACTGCATATTTATTTACCACTCGAATATTAAGTGTTTATTATGTAATTATTCTAATGATTCACAATCATTAGTGAGTAGTTATATAATGAAAACTAATTATTTAATTTTAAAATTAAAATTTTAAATATTATATCGTTATATAGCTATTTATATGCTATAAATCATAAATTATGACTTATAATTTTAATACATCACCGGAAAAAGTTTTATGTTCGCCTATTTTTTAATGACTGAAAAATTGTATTTATTTTAATTGTGACAGAGCTAAACATTTTTCTCTTTAAAATGTTGAATGCTATCAAAATTCAAAATTCTGTATAAAATCAAGCAGGGGATAAATCCAATTCAGCTATTTTATAAAGAATTTTGAGATTTCTTAAGAAACAAAAAAATAGTATATTGTCAATTATAATTCGAGAAAAATGCTTGAACATTTCCAACTGCTACAAACTTTTTATTCAGAGCTTTTTACAACATTATTTTTAATTGTACGATTTAAAATTTTTAATGATTGATGGCACTTTTACCTTGAAATTAGAATCACATATATGAGAAAATATAACTAATATATACGCACAAAATACTACCTTAAAGTTTACAGTTATTCAAATAAAATAAAAGAAAACAGTAATATAAGTACTAAATATTTTAATGTAACATTTTTCTGGAATTAAGTAAGAACCGTATATACCTTTGCCTATAGTTCGTCTACCTGGTTGAACCTAATCAATTTTGGAAATTTTCCTCCTTTTATGGCCTATTTCTTTTGTAAGAATACTCGGTATGAATTTTGGGCATGATACGTGTGTCAGCGAAATTTGTTCCAAAACTACTTAATTTTGATCAAAAGATCCATCGCATGACCATCGCTTAGCAGATGTTGAATGAAGTCAATAATGATCCTGATTTTCTCAAAAGGGTTATAACTGGGGATGAATCGTGGGTATATGGTTATGACGTCGAAACTAAAGCCTAATCGTCTCAGTGGTAGCATCCTGAGTCTCCAAGACCGAAAAAAGCACGTAGAGTTCGGTCAAATGTGAAGATTTTGCTCACTGTCTTCTTTGATTACCGTGGCGTAGTGCATCAGGAATTCTTACCACAAGGTCGTACGGTCAATAAGGAGTATTACCTTCAAATTATGCGCCGTTTGCGAGAGGCGATACGCAAAAAACGTCCGGAACTTTGGAAAAACAATTCGTGGCTTTTGCATCACGATAATGCGCCTGCTCATTCATCGTTGCTTGTGAAAGATTTTCTGACCAAAAACAGCACCACAGTCACGTCTCAGCCTCCATATTCACCGGATTTGGCCCCCAGTGACTTTTTTCTTTTCCCAAAACTGAAGAGACCCATGAAGGGACATCGATTTTCAACAATTGAGGAAATAAAAACTGCATCGCTGAAAGAACTCAAGGCTATACCACAAGATGATTATCAGAAGTGCGTCGATGATTGGAAAAAGCGTTGGCACAAGTGTATTATATCTGAGGGGGATTACTTTGAAGGGGACAACATAAATATTGAGGAATAAATGAATATTTTTTGAGAAAACCATAAAGTCACCTTATTTTTTGAACACACCTCGTATTACAATCAAAATCTGAAATATAACCGACAGCTGTACACGGCCGTCTGCAAATTTCTGTGAACCATTCTATAAAAAATATTGCTGAAGAATTGAAGATCATTATTTATATTTTAAAATTACTTCAAAATCCTAACACTCATTTAAATTCTACAGAAATTCCTAAAAAATTCTTCAAAATTAGTTAAAATCTCTCAAATTCATTAAAAATATCATGAACTCTTAAAATTTGTTTATAAATTAAAAATTTTTTTAAATCAAATAACTCCGGTTAAATCCCTTGAAATTCCTGAAAGTCTGTTTAAATACTTAAACATATTTTTAAATTATATGAAAATCCTTAAACTCTTTTTATTTTTTTAAAATCATTTAAAATGCTTTCTGATTTTGAATTCCTTAACCCACTTTTTAAACCATACTATATCCATTGAAATGGCACAAAATCCCTTAAAATCACTAAAAATCTCTTGGACTCATAAAAAGTATTTTAAAGTTTCTAAAATCTCTTGAAAACTCTTGTGTTTTTTGGAATTCTTCTAAAATCTTTTAAACTTCTTTAAAATTACTTAAAATATTTTGAAATTCATTCATAATTTTTTTTTCTTTTTCAATTAGAAAGAATTTTTAAATCCCTCTAAATTATTTTGAAATACATTAAATGCATGGATGAAAAAATGTATCGGAGAAAATGTATGGATGAGTATGGATGAGAATGTAAAAAGAGGACTTTTGACATTTTTATATTTTCAAATATCGACGATTAAATTTTATTAAGCAGGTCTGAATAATGGTTGATGTTTAAGGCGTAGGTAACTTTTAAAAAAAATTTATATTCGATAATTCTTGCCGACAAAATATCATTTTTTGCCCTTATAATTGATTTAAGAAAAAAAATGAGAATTTTTTTATTCCATTCATATGAACGTTCATAACTGAAGCACATGAAAAATTAAACAAATTTGTTTCTAGAAAATAAATCTTTTTCATTGAAAATACAACTCATTCGTTCAAAGTTCAAGTGCGTAGTTAAAAATTATTTGTGATACTTAAAGAATCATCAAAATGCCTGCAAATGTAATTGCTTTGTTACAAAATTGGCTTTTGTCGGATGAAAATTAAATATTGAAAAGCAAATTGACCTATTCTATTTTGTGTGGAAAATTGATTATTTTAGTTTAAAATTAAACTATTGGCATGAAAATTAACCTTTTCTTGTTTGTAATTCATATTATTGCTTTAAAATCAAACTAATTTGGTAGAAAGTTGAAATGTTTATTCAGAAGTGAAGGATATATTATTTAAAAATGGAAGTATTTGATAGAAAATTAATGAAATTTTTTTTTAAGGATGGACATTCTTCATTATTTCATGTCAGTACAAAGATACTGGTAACTTGAAATAAAATGTAAAAAAAAAAATATTGTAAAAATACATAACAGAAAGTATCAAGGATTAATGATTAGAACACAAATATAGAGTACATTTTCTGCATTGAAATTTATCTAGCCGTGAATCAATATAAAAAGCATAAATAGCGATATTTCTTTATGCCATTCGCTTATGACAATCAAATTTTTCATAATATGTCATTTTACTCCTCCGAAATATCACTGAAAATCCAATAGAAATAAATTCTCAACAAAAAATTCACTGTATATACACATGCATATTTTCTTGATGTTATGTCCTACCTTTCGTTGGGAAGATAGAATCCCCTGGAGTCAATGATGATTGGTCGAGATACTTCCGATGTCCGTTGCTGCCTTTGATTGGCTTGGAAGCCAAAACTGTGGAAATTTGGTCAGGGAGATTTAAATTATAACATTAAACGCTAATATCACGATATTAGCACGTCCTTGAAAATTCACAATATTCTATTATGGTGGTACTTCATAATGTTTTAGTACACAATAGTTTTATTATTAATTTCAGGAAGAGCACGCGCGTTCACGTCAGATTCAAACACAGTGTTAAGTTCAGTTTAATTGTTCACTTCCGGATATAAGTTAAATTCTATAAAAATGGTTTCTGATTTGATTCTGGATCAGAATCAGAATTTGATTCCAAATTAGGACGAGGAATTGTGAACTGAGATGTTCCGTTAGGGGAATAAACTATAATCACTATATAGTGAAGTTCTTCATACACTCTGCAAGGTTGAAAAGGCTGATATTATGAATCTGAGAAAAACGCCAATATATCAAATAAGATGCTTTCCGGAGCAGACATGATTTAATTTATATTTCATTAAATTTCCCTTTAAGTTCTCTTTTGTACAAAATGCACTATCTCACGAATGACTTTTATCGTAATCTGAATCATCCTCACTAGCTCTATTTTTCCCCGAATTCTAGGCGCCCTTTTGGGGAGCGGAAGTTCTATGCTTTGTCTAACGATTATCAATGAGCGTCTGAGTCATTGCGACTCAGGTTAATACTTTGCCCTTAATTATTAGATGGAAAGATAACGGAATATAAAATTATTGCACAATCTAAATAATAATTGTTGCAACTTGTGCAACTTCTATCTAATTATAACTTAGCCAATAAGTAAAATCAATAATATTAATTCTAGTCATCACGATTTATGATTCTAAATATTCATTATTATTCATTTCTATATTCTATCAACCTTTAAAGGCAGTTCAGAAAGGTTCTTATAATTATTTCATCGAAGACACATTTCTTACATTTGAATTCAAATATAGTTTTATTTCTAATTCCCAGATGGCGTTGTTCGACTTCCGTAATGTCACACGACACAACACTTGGCAAGGCTCGCTGTCAGGGTTGTGCAGTGACGCGTCAACCGAGGTTTCTGACGTATTATACGTAATAAATGTATTATGCGTAAAAAACCCTGTAAAAAGCGTAATAAAGATAGTGGACTCGGTTAGAGCTAGGGATGTGTACGTATAATGCATCACGTATATTACATGTTTTTCTACGTATATATTACTACGTATATTACGTCCTCAGTTTTCTACAAATGTATTTTACATTTGATCACGTGACTATCTAGGCGGGATTTTTTAATTCGTTATTCTAAAAACACCCAATTACCTTATAGAATTAACCAATATTGAGCAATTATTGAATTATTCATCATTATTTATCACTTTCCTAAACGAATTGCTAAAAAAATAATAATATACGTGCTTATTGTCTTTCATAATAAATCAGGTGTTTTCCTGCTGTGCATCTTGCTCATTTGTTACGTTTATCGCCTGCTTACACGTGTCCCTTCAAGAGAAAATATAATTCTTTGGTATTTTAAATAACCTAAAATCTGTAGTTTACACGATTTCCATTATTATTCTGGAATGAAATTATTCAAATATGAGGTATGAATATGTCATATTTGATGTAAGAACGCACTGTACAACAAATTTGCAGTGAAACCTCATGAATTATTTTGAGATCTCAGAGAAATCTTTAAATATTAAATTAAATAGTTAAATGTTATCCCTGAAATGTTATATTTTCTACTTGTTTCTTAACATGATTACTCTAAAAACACAAATTAAATCGATTGAACAGCTTTATAAGAGTTTATGTCAATGATTCAAATCCGTGAAATGCATTCCCGCCAAGCAAATTATGTTCTCCATCTTTGACATGTATTATACATATTTTTCTACAATTTTTGACGTATATTACGTCTTTTATGCATTACACGTAGAAAACCTCAAGTGATATGACACAACACATTTCTGGTTAGAGCATAATATAACCTCACTTCTTAAATTATTCTTATGTGTACCGACTTAAATTGTTGTTGTTTCTTAGAACTTCATTTGGCATAAAAATATCACCAAAAATATCAAAACTGACACCACTCATTTTGAAATTATTATTTTGACTGCTTTTATCTAATTGTATCAGGTTTTCTTCTGATGCGTTCATTATTATAACGCACTTTATTCTGAAAAAAAGTTTTGAAATCAGCGAAAATCCTTGAATAATTTGTTTTTTTTTATTTTTAGGATATTTGCAGTTCGGATGATTTGAAAATTTGCCTGTCGTTTCTTAAACTTTTTTTAACCGTATTCGATAATACGCAGCTGCATCACTGACAAAGCGCAACATTTTTACCATTTTCTTTTTTTAAAAGGAAGGATAATTCTTCCCAACATGGATTCCTCTGTCTGCCGCCTCTATAAATTGCCGCAGCTGTCGAATAATAACTTTTATTTTTTAATTCACTTTAAATTTCATGCGCATACCGCTACCAAATATATATCTTTGCCGCTACCAGCGCTATTTTAAAGTTATGAAACTAAATGTGATAATGGCATAGCCATCTAGAAAACTTATATTACGTTTTTTACAAAACTGAGGACGTAATATACGTACATCAATTACGTCAAAAACAGCATGTAATTCACCTAAGGTATATTATATGCACAAGCAGGCTCGTGGCGAGCTTCTTCAATGTAGAGGATTCGAGCAGCGTCCAGTCTCGCTCAGTGATCCCAGATCTGAAACGAGATGTGGTCCAATGCTATGACAAGGCTTTGTCCGTGTGAATATAGGAGAAGACGATGACTGGGTTGCGCGCGTAACCCATTTCTCCTCTTCTGAATTTGAAAACTCCAAGGTGCACGATTGCCGGTCGGAAAACTTCGGTGGTTCTATTTATCTCTCTATCCGATTTGAAATGAAATCAAGAGATTGGGATTTTAATACTTCTAGGTTTCAATGCTGGCGATTTTCATGATTTGAATACTTCGCGCACCTCTTTATATACTCATATTTTGAGGTTACGTTATTTCAAGTATAAAATATAAATAATATAAATATTGATACTATTATATACATAAATATATACATATATTATTAATGATAATATTATAATTATTTTATATTATAATAGTCTCATTTATATCTTGATCCGCATTTAAAAGAAATTAAAGAAATTGGCAATTTTAATGATACTTGAATATTTTGCACCATTTAAAAATGAAAATATATATGCACATTCAGAATATTAATACTGTGATTAATATTTTGTTATACAGTCTGTCAAGTTAAAGCGTGGGTGGCTTTACTCGCAGTCGGTAAGGTGTATCGACATGATTTTGGTGTCAAAATATTAAGAAGAGCTCCCT
>NC_046662.1:132745853-132749679 GCF_010883055.1 Belonocnema kinseyi
ACAACTATGTTTGGTGTTGTCATTATTGTTCCCACGAGAAGCTAGGGAAAGGGGTTCGTCCATCCTTGTAGAGCCCCGCATGCAAGGATAAGGCTGCTTACTTTGAGAGGTCGCCCGGCATCCCAGAGTCACCGTTCTAGACACCTCACCCAGGTGCCATTCAGCTTTCGGCACGGTTTTGACACCTCCGCTTGGGGGTTAATTCCTTCGGGACCACCCCTGGACAATTGTCCGCGACTGCCTATTTATTTTTGTAACCATATTCAGCAGAAACCCTTGGTACAGGGACCTTCTATCCGCAACCCGAGGACGCGTTCGGTGGCTTTGTCATAGGCCCTTCGGTTTGATTCTATTCTATATATATCTTTATATATATATATATAATTATATTATCAATGATAACATTATAAATATTTTATATTATAATAGTCTTATTTATATCTTGATCCGCATTTAAAAGAAATTAAAGAAATTGGCCATTTTAATGATATTTAAATATTTCGCACAATTTAAAAATAAAAATACATATGCAATATCAGAATATTAATACCGTGACTAATATTTTGTTGTATATTATATTGTGTATATTATTGTATATAATGAAAATAAATTATATAATTAAGTATGTGATATTATAATTATATATAGAATAGAATAGAATTTATTGTCCTCATTCTATACCTTTACAAGTTTTTACAATATACATTTGCCCTCTTAAATTTTCAAATAAAACGAAGCTACACATTTTCTCTCTTAAGATTTTCACCTGAACATATAATAATTAAATCATTAAATCGTTACATATTTCTGTGTCTATATTACAGTTCCTCTTGTCCTTAGGCTATATTACTCCTCTATATCACTATTCTCTTCGATATTATAATTATATTAATATTAATATTAAATAGCTTTAAATGATTGTGCTGGAGTTTTTAAGCGTTTGATTTATCTATTTAACAAAAAAAGTTTAAATAACCTCAGCACTTTCGAAATTATAAAATTTGTTTATAAGAATCATTTGGAATTAAACAATCACAAACTATTGCTTCCTAGAATTCAGTTACATTATACATTTTTCATGACTACGTGGGACTTCGTTTTTGACATTCTCATCATTAATGATTGAGAAAGTATTAGAATTGTCGGTTTGACATCACACTTTTTCAACGGATCTCGACGTTTCGAGACCCCCTGAATCCGAAAATCAGGTTTTCACGATGGCATCTGTCTGTCTGTCCGGCCGTCCGTCCGTAAACATGATAATTCTCGAAAAAATGAACGAATCAAATCCATCTTTTGCACACTTTTTCTAGGTCCTAAAAGAAAGGACGAGTTCGTTAACCAGCCATTTTTGAAAAAATTCAAAAAGTGAGCGCATTTTGAAAATTTTTGAGACTATTTTTTTCTGAATTTGAAAATTCTATGTACGGATATTTATAATATTAAAAAGAACAAACAATTTATCCTGATGACTTTTTTCGATAAAAAGAAAATTCTCAGAGTTATAGCGTTTTTAAAATTTTTTCAATCAAGCGAAAGTCAAAATTTGAAGCCGAAAAACGCACGATATGAAGAAAAGTCAAGAGAAGAAAAACATTTCTTTTTGAAAGCCCTACAAGATTATTATAACCAATTTTTGGATTTTCTTCAAAAATCGAAAATTCAAATTTTGACTGCACAAAAAATAATGGAATATAAAAAATTCCATTTCGTGGACAAACTATGTAGGATACAAAAAAATATGAATTAACAAAAATGATTATCCCAAAAAAGATCTACAATTTCGTTACGAATCACTTCTTCATAAGAAGCTTACTTTTTGTTTCATTCGTGAAAAATAACGTTGAGAAAAGTAAGATAAAAAAAATGTGTGGAAAAACGACGAAAGTTACGAGAAAAATATCCAACAAAATCTGTTTACAAATGTCTGTCGGAAATCGAGCGCGCAGCGCGAGTGTCGCGATGAGAATGTGTACGTCAAAGCCTACAGAGCTTTGAGAAACTTAATCTTTGACTATACTTAATTAAGTAGATAATTCAGAATAAGAAGACGCGTATAAATACTGCCATCTAAAAAAGATCTTTTTGATAAAGTTTTTTTCAAGCATTCCAAATTCAAAGAATAAATATCTGAGCGCGAAGCGGTAGGTGTAATTATGTTCGAGCGCGAAGCGGGACGTAAACTATAATCGAGCGCAATGCGCGAGATTCAACCGTCGCGCCCCCTAGGCGCGCTCAAACTTGCCAGCAAAGCGAGTTGTGCGCGCAGCGCGCGATAAGAATGTGCCCGCGATTTTTTGTTTAAGAATACACAATTTTTTAGTTAAAATTTCAACTACTTGGCTAACATTTAAACTAATTTGTAAAAATTTCAGTTTTTGCTTGAAGATTATTAATTTCAGTTAAAAAATTCATCTTTCTGGTTGAAAATGTAACAGTTTTGTTGGGAATTTTTTTTTCTCTTTTTTTTTTTAGTTGAAAATTCAATTATTTTGATACTAAGTTAATTTCTAACAATTTTAATTGATAAACTCAAATTTTCATCCATAAATGACAATGCAAAAATATTAATCTGGAAAAACTTAAAATAAAAATAACTTAACTATTATTTTCAAAAGTTTTTAGTTAAAAAATTGGTTTAATCGTTCCATTTTTAATGTTAAGAACAGACATTTTCTTGAAGTATTATTATTTTGAAGCTTAACAATAATAGCGTAATTTATATTTTTTAACCACGAATCTCTAAAATGTTAAAGTCATAAAATTTTAAATTGGTAATTTCGTATTTTAACATAATTTTATAAAAAATGGTAAAATTAAAAGGTGTTAAAAGGTTGTATTTTCTACGTGTGAATTATTGAGCGTGGGAATGGAATATTTCTGAATTAAAAATTAGTCAAGCTTCAATTTTAAAAGTTTAAAATTCAAAAGATTTCCACCTCAAATAAATCATTTTCAGATTTAAAAGATTGAATTTTCTAATTTCACCATAAATCTTGAATTGGAACAGAAAAATTTTCAAAGCAATTGTATGTATTTCTGAATGGGATAAGAGATTTTTTGAAAAAATTATATTATATTATTATAATTATAGTTAGGACATGAAAATTTAAAAAAAGAAGTATAATCAGTGTTGTTTTGACACTTCTTTAATTTGCTAGCAATTTTAAATCTTAAAAATCTAAGTCCCACGTAGTCCTGAAAAAGTGTAATATAACCCAATTCTAGGAAGCTTTAGTTTGTAATTGTTTAATTCCAAATTATTCTTATAAACAAATTTTATAATTTCAAAAGTGCGGAGGCTATTTAAACTTTTTTGGTTTACTAGATAAATGA
The DNA here is from genome assembly GCF_010883055.1 of Belonocnema kinseyi. NCBI lineage: Eukaryota > Metazoa > Arthropoda > Insecta > Hymenoptera > Cynipidae > Belonocnema > Belonocnema kinseyi. The sequence goes on from NC_046662.1 coordinate 132,749,190, forward strand.
AACGCTTAAAAACTCCAACACAATCATTACAGCTAATTTATATTGATATTAATATAATTATAATATCGAAAAAAAAGTAATATAGATGAGTAATATAGCCTAAGGGCAAGAGGAACTGTAATATAGACACAGAAATATATAATGATTTAATTATTATCTGTTCAGGTGAAAATTCTAAAAAAAGAAAATATGTAGGTTCGTTTTATTTGAAAATTTAAGAGAGCAAACGCATATTGTAAAAACTTGTAAAAGTATACAATGAAGACAAAAAATTAAATTCTATTCTATTCCATATATAATTATAATATCCCATACTGAATTAAATAATTTATTGTCATTATGTGCAATAATATACACAATATAAAGTATACAATATAATGAACACCATATAATATACAGTCTGTCAAGTTAAAGCGTGGGTAACTTTTTTGGTAAAATATTTTATTTAAACGCATGTTTCTACATGGAATTACATTTGTCAAGGTGTCGA
>NC_046662.1:132749779-132751293 GCF_010883055.1 Belonocnema kinseyi
CAGCGCAAAGGTGTCGTATGGCGCTTCTATCGACGAGCTCAGGATCTTCAGGGATGCCATTAAGTTTTCCTCGCTTCAAATAAACCTTGGCGCATTTGTCTAGCCCAAATTTCATTCCAATTTCCTTAGTATACCGTTCGACAATCCCCAAAGCTGGATGCAGTTGCTCTCTGTTTTTAGCATAGACCTTAAAATCGTCCATGAAAAATACATGAGTGACCTTGTACTTTCGATCTGCAGGTTTGGCGCACAAGTACCCGTCGGAATGGGGCAGTGCTAGAGATAGTGGCAATAATGTAAGGCAAAAGAGGAGTGGGCTCATGGTGTCGCCCTGAAAGACACCTCTTTGAAACGTGACCTTGTTAGTTGTCATACGATTTTTTCCAGATGAGATAGTAACTCTGGTTTTTCAAAGCGGCATCAATCTCTCTATGCACCCAACTATTTGCGGATGAACCTTTAAGATTTCCAAAAGACAGATGATAAGTCTATGGGATGTCGAATCGAAAGCTTTCCGATAATCAATTCAGGCCATCGATAGGTCACGCTGGTAGAATGCTGCATCTTTGCAGATACATTTATCGATGAGCAGGTTCTCCCTACATCCGACTACGCCTTTCTTTGAGCCTCGTTGTTCATATATTTCTTGCCACACAGGTTCAATTGCCCGAACAATCCTATCATTTAGGATAGCTGTGAATATCTTATAAAGCGTGTTCAGACAAGTTATTGGCCTGTAGTTCTTCGGGTCAGCTAAGTTGCCTATTTTCGTCAGGAGTATTGTGCGCCCTTCCACCAACCACTCTGGAATCGGCTCTTCCGACTTCAAATATGAGGTGAAAATACGGGCCAAATGCTGATGGGTTGAAGAAAACTTCTTCCACCAGAAGGTTTTGATATAATCTGGTACCGGTGCGGAGTAGTTCTTCATCCCCCTTAATACTTTTTTCACCTCCTCGGTATTGATGGGTGGGCATTCTTTATCAGTTGTTATGAGGGCAACACATAACTCCTTGAAGCTATTTATATTTTCTGAGTATTCGTCCAGTCTATGCTGAAGTTCATATACTTCTCTCCAAAATACTTCGACCTCCTCTGGTTTGGGTGGGTGTTCGACAGTATTTGGCGGGTCTTGGAAGAGTCGAGATGGGTCAGAGAGAAACTGTTGATTATCTCTGACCGACCCCTCCCACCGCTCTAGACCTCTCTTGGCGTCAGATAGTATACGTATTCTCTCAAAAATATGCTGCCTGATGGTCAGCAACTTTGACTTGTTAAGTGTGTTATAACGGGTCCGGAGTTCGCGCGCGAACTTTCGAACCTGGGCGGTAAAATTCCTGCCAGATGTGATGTAGTCAATCACACATTGAATGCGGGACGCGTACTGTCTTGCCCAGCCTATTTTTATGGCCAGTTGATGCATTCGTCTTTTGGTCTTATGATCAGCCGTTTGTTTTGTTTTACGGTTCGCATCGGCCAAAGCTCTCGCTGCATTATACACACAATAATTGATA
>NC_046662.1:132751393-132759525 GCF_010883055.1 Belonocnema kinseyi
ATAGAGCTTCAAGGAGATTATGTTGAAAAATAAAAAAAAAATTACCCAAAAAAAATTGTTTTTATACTTCATTCTAAGGACTTATTGAACTACCCTCGTAGCTGCAGGGCGTGCCATGCACACCCCGAGCATTTAGCTCACATACTATCTAGTTGTCGGCACTAAGAGTGCTTTATTACCATCTCTGTCACTCATACGGCATTCACCTTAATATCACTCCTCTAAATGCTCCTAGGGAAATTGAGTAAATTGTCGAGAATGGGAGGTGCCGCATATACTGGAACTTTATATTCTCAACAATTGTTTCTGTTGCTCACTCGAGGCCTGACGTGGTTCTTCTTGACTTCGAGAAGCGAACCATGTTCGTTATCGAATTTTCGGTACCAGCTGACAAAAACATCATGGCCAAGGAGAATGAAAAGAAAGAGAGGTATCGAGACCTTATAAGGGAGTTGCAACGATTGTACTCGGAATATTCTGTTAAACTGATCGTCCTTATCATCGGCGCTCTTGGTGGTACCAAGCTTTCACTTGCTAATGACCTAAAAAGCATCCCTGCGTGTCAAGAATATGCTAGAACACTTGCGGGAAAAATGCAGAAGGCGGTTGTCCTTGGGTCGCTCCGTGCTCTTAGGGTGCACGAGGCTTTTGCTTGATCATCGTATTGATTCCTTTACAGGCTGTAAGCACCTACCTCACGGTTGTGAGACGTGGTTGTGGCTGAAATTTTACCGCGATTTCGCTGGAAGCGAGTGCAATTTTTCAGATTAGCACCCGCTCCCGGCAATCGTGCACCTTGGAGTTTTCAAATTCAGAAGAGGAGAAATGGGTTGCGCGCGCATCTCAGTCATCGTCATCTACTATATTCACACGGACATAGCCCTATCATAGCATTGGACCCACGAAGTAGTATAAGAAGACCCTACCCTCGGAAAATTTGGAGGCGTGGATTCGGATTTAGTTAGTTTGTATCGCTCGTAGCGTCTCTTGCGGAAAAATGAGAAACCCTTGGTTATTCACAATACGGCAGTTGTGTCGTCATGGCAACTGATAAACAAAAACAAAGACAGCAGCACTTTTATGGATTTTTGAATAATTTATATTCAAAATTTCTTCGATTTCGCATATTTAAAATCAAACACATGACATTTGGTGTCCAAAATCATCAAAATAACTGTGCTAGGGCAAACGAAGTGACGTTTCTCAAGCCTGTCTTCTTTTTCTTTTTTTCTAACGTAGCTTGTGGGTGCACGCCAATCAATGCAACAGCAAACCACTTTGCATACACAAAAACCTCTCACTTCTATCATACTCAATTTACTTTTACAAGGAAACCGACAAAATGATGACAAGCATGTACGTTGTTTGTTTACAACCGGCTTACTACGCGGACGCCGCCATTTGCAAAACTTGTATTTCAACGCTTTTCCGCAAAAAGCGCTGTGAACGATGCAAACTAACTAAATCCGAATATACGCGTCCAAATTTTACAAAGCCCACATGGGAGTGCGGTCTCCTTGTACTACTTCGTGATTGGACCACATCTCGTTTCAGATCTGGGAGCACTGGTCTCGCTGCGAATTCTCGGCAGCTGAGAAGCACGCCTTTCCTGCAATCATGGAGAATAGACATAAGGAGACCAAACTAGGGTACTATATTAGACAGGAATATGCAACCGCCATTCTGTTTCCTGTACCGTTCGCGGGAAACAGTGCGATAAGCATGTCACATAGTTTAATTAAAATTAAGTTTAGAATATAAGAAAAATTGTCGGCTGCAGTGCTCCGTTTTGTAAAAATAGAAGCGAGGATGGATTTAAACTTTACCGTTTTCCACTAGGGCAAAGAAAAAGACTGTCAATGTAAATCATAAATTGTAGACGCGACAAATGAAAACCGAATTTAAATTCAAGATTATGCGAAATTATTACTAATATTTATCACTATCACAATATAATTCAAATATAAAGGGTCTGAAGATTATGTTCACATGTAATTAAATTGCCTATGAGCATTTTTTTGATATATTTATGCGAAATGAGATCCAGAAGAAACTAAGGTCAGGAACACGTTTTTCTACAGAACGACGCACATTACCCACGCAAATAAAAAGGACGTATGATGTGAAATATAAATAGCTATCATAATAAACTCTTGAAAAAGTATTGTACTAATGTTTTACCTATAGTTTAATATTATTTTATTATTTATTAATGGCAGCTTGCATATCACCATCTAATATAGTACCTTGACCAAACTAGTGGAACTGAAAATGAACACTTTTTTGTTGCTAGAAGTACGCCACGGAGTAATAACAGGCTCAGTCAACTCAATAAGGGAAAATGGCGAAATTTAGAACTTGTTCGCAGGAGGCTGAGAGGCAGCGAGGGGAGTCAAATTAGTTTTCCTGCCCATCGCAGATGGCGCAAATTGGTGTAAAAAGTGCGTGTGCGGAAAATTGTTCGTCATTTGTTACAGTCACGTGTTGTCTGGCGTTGTCACAGTAAAATGATGCACATGTAACACTCAAAGAATAACATAATGGATCGCAAAAGTTGTGCAGTGACTGACTGTGGTTCTAAAAAAGTGCACGATTAGGAAGTGATGGGACACAAGTTTCCAACACGACGTTCTGTAGGTTTGCAGTAGGTGGAGAACACGAACAATGAAGTGCTACAGAAGTTACCGTATGAGACCATAACCATAATTAGGTAAATGAGAAACGTGAAATGAGAAACTGAATGCTAATTATCATTAATTTCTCATTTTGCGTTTCTTGTTTCCTTAGTTTTGTTTTTATTCATCCTTTTTTCTTAAATTATTTTACTAGTCAACACATCTAAGGAAGGACCATGCACATGTATAGCGACCAATGATGCGCACTTCTGTAGTTTTCCTGATCTTCGCAGATGGTGCTGAATTTCGCCATTTATTTCCCGCGTAGTAGATCGAGCCTGGTAATAATACCAACAATGTTAATTTTAGAACAGACATAGATAATAAGAGCATAACCTACAATAGCCTTATTCATGCAACTCAATGATATACAATCTTCTCTTAAACTATCATTTTAAAATTTCTCATTATAATCTAAAATAAATATCCTTTTATCTTGCTTCTCTCTCTCTCTCTCTTCCTTCTCTTCTACATCAATGTACCGTTAGCGCTCCATAATGATGTGCCATGCGCAGTTGATAATAATTAACCACCAAGTCAATGTGAATCAACCTACAGTCTATATGCCGCTTAAATTCCTTGCCGTAATCATTCCGTCTGCTGGACGGTATGTGATAAGTGTGTGTTTTTCAATGTCAACAATAATCTCAATCTTTATTCAAGTCCGTCCAGCAGGCGAAGTCATTTCAGTAACTAACAAATTAAATTTAACATGCAGGTAATAATAATAGAATATACATAATTTTTATTTATATTTTAATTATCGCGACACTCATTTATTTGTACTACTACTCCAATTTGTAATTTTTTTAAAAATATTTCGTACATAACTTTTTAAGAACTGTCACCATGCCTGTCCTTTTTTGAGTCTTTACGTTTACAAAGTACGTATCATGATCACACAGGTGCAAAATTTCGTAGAAAGAAGTATTTAATAGTGATGAGGACTGTTGATGTACAGTCGAAAGGTCTACCATATATGTACTTAGAATCTCTCAGACATAATTTCACTAAACTGACCATTAATTGGCTGAAATTTTGACTTGCATCTACAAGAATGTTTGAACCCAATGCTCCAAGGAAGGGGACATACGCATTCTGATTTGTTATCTCCTTTTCTCCCACAAGAAATAAGCGAGTGAGTGCCGTGTTAAATGACAACTAAATACTGAGGTTATGTTCCTGTAAATATTGTCAATTGAGTTTGTCAATATACGTCCTTATTTATTTATGTGTTTTTGTATAAAATTAAGTTGAAAAATTATGACCTGGAAAGTATGGTTAAGTAATACAGATTTAATGGTAATCATTAAATGCTATAGAATGTGCAGATTGAATAATGTGGCAGTATAACATTAGGTAATATGTTGTGATTGTCAAGCAAAATTCTCGCGAGAGCGCACTGTGCGCATCCCCCTTTTGAGCATTGTGTTTAAACCACGGACCTAGGAATAAGAGGGGACTAGCCACATGCTCCCTAACTATGGCGCGGTGATTGTTCAGAAGTTATAGGGGGGGGGGGTCATCTTGAATTGCAAATTCTGTCCAGGAAATTTGTACAAGAAAGACAGAAATGTTCATAAGCGATAAAAACAATCTTAATTATCGATGATATAGATAAAATAGTAAATGAAAAATTAGAAAATAATGAATAAAGATAAAAATAAATATATGAAATATAAAATTAAATATTCATTATAAAGAAATAATATAAAAAGCAAATCAAAATAAAAAATTAATTGAAAAAATAAGTATGTAATACATAATGTTGAGCTGTATAATGATAAGAAAAAACACCTTTTTTCTTGTCGCAGTATAATTATTTTAATAGCAAAGTATTGAGATAAATACACACAGTTGGAAAAATAATGTAAATATATATACATTATTTACACATATTTTGTGAAGTTTGCCTGAATTGATTTCAAATCACGCAGGCTGAACACAATTTGACACAATTTTTTTTCTTAGAGTAACGAGTATCTAAACTTTTAAAACTCGTGAGGCATTTCTTGAGAAAATTGTCTTCAAAGAAGAAAGAATTATTTGTTAATCAATAATTATTATGCACATGTTATGAGAAAACGAAATGGGACACGAAAGAAAAATTTACCGGAAATTTTGAAAGAAACGCAAGATAGAGAAAATTGCCAAGAGTCTTTTCTTTAGGGCGTTTTAAAAGGAATAACTTAGCTTATTTGTCTTTTTTCTTATCTCGTTTTGTTTCTGGACAAAAGGTAAATTATAGTTTTTTAGTAATAGGTAGTCAGATAATGACAATAGTACCAACATAAAACAAAATCAAAAAACAAATAAACGCCGGCCTTTTTGAGAAAATTAAGTTCCAAAATTTTTAGAGAAATCACCGCCATTTTGTCAGTTTTAAGAAATTTCTACATTTTGTTGTAAAATTCCAAATAGATTGGTGAGAAGTAGCAGGTTGAAAAGAAGTATAATATCTCTTTCAGTTTAGAAAATACAGTATTTTAAATCAAAAATCATAATTGTGTTATGAAATGCGTTCTAAAATTATGTCACACGGTTTTTTAAAGTGCAGTTCCATTTTTATAAATTGCTGTTACCGGTTTATTTTATATTAAACATATATTTAGGCTTATTTATTAAAAAATAAAAATGTTTCTTTTATTTACTTGTGAAACATATCCGTCACACCTTTCTTCTTATTCTTCTTTCTAGTGCAATTTTGGCAAATAGGAACTGTACAATTCACTATTTTTTCTAGTAATGATTTATCACAATTTATAAATTGTTTACATTGCGAAATTTGAAAAAATAAATGCAAACTTGTAGAAAAAGCAATTATCGCAGTTGTACACAATATGTACACTATATGTACAATATGTACAATATATGTACACTATATATACACTTTTTACAATCAAATATGGCTGCCTTCCCTCTGCGAATCAACCCCGCAACGAGATCCCTAGTCCCCTCTTGTTCCTATATCCATGGTTTAAACGCAATAAATGTACAGTTACCGCAGTCAGAATTTATGTACGGAAATCGGTCTCCTTATTATTACTTCGTGAAGTACGCACACAACCATGTGCAAAATCACACTTGCGTATAGTTCAAAACTTCCGAGCGTGGCGTGCCAACCACACTTAAATAAAATATGGCTGCCGATGTGAAGGCGAGTCAAATGTAAATAAATAATGATTGAACAATTAATAGTTTGTGAATAAAGGCAAGGATGTTCAAATTAAAAATTGCTGTATAAAAGCGAAAGTTTCCAACAAGTGTGGTTTCAAGTGTAGTGTACAAGACTTTTAGAGTGGTGTAAGTTCTATGCTTACTGTTTTTGTTACGAAAGCGTAGAATGCCAGTCGCACGCGTAGTGTTGGTGAAATTAAATTAATATTTTCATAAACATACAATCTACCTCTTCCATGGCGAATATTTTTTCATTTCGCAAAATACTGTCTGATTAATAAGTATTTATTTGTTCAAGCGACCTGTCAAATCAAAACCATGGAGGCGGCCATATTTTTTTAAGTGCGGTTGGCACGCCACGCTCGGAAAGTTTTTAACTATACGTAAGTGTGATTTTATACATGTATGTATGCGTACTTATGGCAACAGAAAAGAAACGCGTTTTTGGTCAGAGTCCATGAATTACAGATTGGTCTCCTTATATCTATTCTCCATGCCTGCAATATTCAATTCAAGCATGGCGACGTCAGGTCAATCTTGCCAATGTTGGTTCCCTAGCTACTACGCATGCGTCAGGGCCACGTGCTGGTTAGCCGTAATTGGCGCGCGATTCGAAACTGGTTTGAAAAGCAATTTCTGCAATTAAAATAAATAACTGTTTAAAAATGCATAAGAATGTATACAAATGGTACAAGTTTTGATTTCAGGCAAGATGAAAATGTATAACACGTATATATTCTAATTAACACTGTTAATTTGAATATATACGTGTGATACATTTTTTTCCTTTATGAAATAAAAGTTTATACTATTTTTATACATTCTTGTGTATTATAAAATAATTATTCATTTGAATTGTAGAAATTGTTTTTTAAACCAATTTCGAATTGCGCGCCAACTACGACCAACCAGCGCGTGGCCCTAAAGCATGTGCAGTACCCACAGTAGCTCAGGGTGCCAATTTTTTTTTTCTTCTTGGAACAATGTACATGTACAATGTACAATGTACATGGGTTGGTTACATGCGGATCAAGCGTTTATAAACTGCTAGCTTAGCTAAATGTTAATTTATCTATATGTCCCACTTGGGGGCGCTCGTAGATCTATTGATTAATGAGATTGTTTATAAATTTTCACTAAACCCTGTTGCTAATAATTTAGGTAAGTAATTAGATTGTCTAACGTTTGTTTTTGTAATAGAAAAATCCCGTGTTTGAAACAAAACTATTATCTTCTGTCTCTAGAGATTTTTACATCTAGAATAGTGCGATGCACTCCTTGATAAAATATAGATTTCTATATATGATTTTGAATACATTGTGTATCTGGCGCTGCTTTTTTCTTTTTCCTACTTTTACTAAAGAGTTACTTCTAATATCCTCTTTGGGTTTTGCATTATTGGCTATCTAACCACCAATACCTTTCAACATTCTTTCAGTGGTTATCTTTTATTTCTCGTTTCGGCAAAGCCATTTAGACTCGCAAGGCTGTATTTGTATTCTTACAACCTATATCTGGTTCGTACTCGATCTTTTTGTTGAAGGCATGTCTTTTAACATGGTAAATCTTCGGAATATTTTTTTTATCTTGTATGATTCCTAAACTATCTAGATACGGGAAGGCTTCCCTACCGAAAAGAATATTTGAGTGTATACTAAAAATTCTTTAAGTCAAAGAATCTCAAAGAAATTCTCCGCTGGCACTCAGGTGGATATTTTTAAAGGTCCAGGAAGCTCGTTTAAATTGTCTGAAGGCTTTAAAATATCCTTTCCGAAATTGAAATAAGAATACGATCATAAATAACAAGCAGAGAGGCTATCTCAATAGAGTAGCCGACACTCAAGGGTCCTTTGTTAAGCTTTCGGATTAAAATTTAGAAGTAGATTTTTTTAATTTCATAGCTTAACAGCTAAAAACATAATAATTCGGAATCTATGGGTTTCGATAATTTCAGATATCTAACTTTTTTTTTAATGCTTAAAATTGGAATTCATAGAACTTTTCTCTTAAATGGAATGAGATACGCCAAAAAAGACAACATTTTTGATTTCAACTAGAAAATTGTATATCAGTATATGACTTATAATTATAAATAAGTATAATGAGAAAATTCATCAATTAAAAAAAAGTATTAATAATTTGAAGAGAAATTTAAAACGGGAGAGCGGATTAGCCACGACCCCTTTTTATTGTAAATTCAATGATACAGGCTTAAATAAACACACAAGAGGGGGTATATGTGTGTGTATGTATGTGTGTGTGTGTGTGTGTGTGTGTGTG
>NC_046662.1:132759625-132762118 GCF_010883055.1 Belonocnema kinseyi
GCTTGTACCACTTATACACATTTTTCTTACTCAGAGTAGACTCACCGTATGAAACTGTCAACATTTCAAGAGTTTTAGAGCACTGGATTCCATTTTTCACACCAAATTTAATGCAAACTCTTTGCTCTATTTTTTTCGAAAGAAGAAAATAGCTGAAATGCAAGTGAGAGAGAATTTTATTTTTAAACTACGCGCGCAACATACTACTTGAGCTATCATGGATGCACTTAAAGTCACCTTCATTCCGTTCCTTCGGTCCGCGAGGGATATCGCGAAATACTGTAACAAAATGTACAAATGTGTCAAATGCCCAAACACACATAATCCGGGAGAATGCAGGATAGAAATTAACCTAGAAAGAGAAGAAATTTTCTGTGTGAACTGTCAAAAGAAGGTTCACCCACCGTCATTCAAAGGTTGCCCCTATCTTTTGGAGTTAAAGGGAAAAATGAAAGAGAGGTTAACTAAGAATAAGGAAATTAGGCGGGATAAGGCAGAAACAATAGCAAAGTTTATTTATGTAAGAGATAGGAACAACACATTTGCAGAAATAGCGGGGGGCAACACGCGAGAGGACAAATTGATCACAGCTGTGTTGGTGCTATTAGAGTCGTTTAAAGTAGAACTTTTATTAAATGTAAATAAACAAATAGATGAACTAAATGTAAAATTAGCTATTAACTCATCGAAAATAGAGGCGATATTTAAAATTATAGGCAAATAAAGTGAATATCACAAATAATGTTCAAAACTCGGGGGCTAGAGGAAATGAGACCGGGAAAAAATCCCGGAACTAAAAGTAATGTCCATAAATGCTAACTCGCTAGTTAAAACACAGAGAAGGCAAGATATGCTCGAAATGGTAGAAGAAAGGAATTCAGACATAGTTTTAGTCCGCGAAACAAAACTAAATAAAAAACATTAATTCAGTACAGAAAATGATTCAATAATTAGAACAGGTAGACCAGATAATAGAGGCGGGGGAGGAACAGCTATAATAATTAAAAATAAAATTTCATAAAGCTACAACTCATGAAAACAAAACATTAAAAATTCTAGAAGCAAAAGTCATTAAAATTTCTACCGAAAATAAAGGAAACTTATTTATAATTAGCGCTCACGCAGCGGGCAACACAAAGGATGAATTTGCTAAAGACCTAGATTCTCTTTTTAACAGTTTAAAATTATACAAATCAGAAAACAGCTACATTCTCGCGGGTGACCTAAAAAAATGGCTAGAAAAAAACGAAATAATATTTAGAGTCAACTTAGTGGGACCAGCTGAACCATCTTTCCCGCGGGCAACTCGTACCTAGATCTCTGTTTAATTGATCATAGAATACAGGTGAAAGATCTGAATAACAATAAATCAAAGGTTTACCCCTACGATAGCGATCACAAGGCGGTGGGTATAACATTAGAACTCAACAATAGCAATGACTTGGAAATAGGAGAGGAAATAAGGCCCAATAAATATAATTCTAATAAAGCAGACTGGAATAAATTTGTAGAAATCTTGGATAATTATGCAATAAATATACTCAACAACAGATACTTAACAAACCAAGAAATAGGGGAATACTTAGCTTAAATAGATATGAACATATCAAGAGCAATAGAAGCCGCAGTGCCGAAAATCAAAAGTTTCGATGCCAATAAGAAATACATGACACCGTAAATAAAAAAAGTTATTCAAGAGAAAAAGTTACTCAATATCGATGCCAAGCCGTCTCCAAAAACAAAAAATAGAGATAGAGAAGAAATAGGGATGTTTAAATACCTGCTGTTCGAAGTTAAAAAGCAAATAGATAAAGAATATTCAGAATCCATAAACAATTTCTGGTACAATAAAATCAAAAATATAAACATATATGACCAACAAATGTTCCCCGAAATCAATAGAATTTTTAGGAAAAAGACGGCATCGGAAATTAGCAATTTAAAAATAACAGAAGATAACATCAACCTGATCAAAGAGGCTTAGATTAATAACAATTCGCTTTTAAAAGATGACATAGGCACCTACATCATAACAGAGCAGGAATACAAACTAGCGGTAATGGGAGCCTACTTCGCATCGGTTAACAGGCAAAATATAAATATAGGGAAACCTAGTTTGAAGGAGGTAATAAATAGAAAAATCAGGCCAATAAAACTAGAAATTGAAAACGCGATAAACTTTGGATCATCAACGATAAACGTCAAGGATAAATGTAAAACCTCCAATCCAATATGGGAAGTGGATAAACATTTTTTTGTACTCCCCATAAACTTTACAATATTATCAATAAAATAAATAATAAACGCTCCGCGGTTACGGATAAAATACCAAATATCACATTAAAGCACCTGCCGCCGAGGGTTGTTTGAGACTACACTATCCTCTTTGATAATATTATATTATTATTATTATTACACCATTAAGCCATTTCCCTTTCGGGGTAGGCGTGACTCACTCGGCAGGGGAAAGGAGTAGTGTGTGGATGGGATAGA
>NC_046662.1:132762218-132774066 GCF_010883055.1 Belonocnema kinseyi
AGCGAAATTTATTCCAAAACTGCTTAATTTTGATCAAAAGATCCATCGCATGACCATCGCTCAGGAGATGTTGAATGAAGTCAATAATGATCCTGATTTTCTTAAAAAGGTTATAACTAGGAATGAATCGTGGGTATATGATTATGACGTCGAAACTAAAGCCCAATCGTTTCAGTGGAAGCATCCTAAGTCTCCAAGACCGAAAAAAGCACGTCGAGTTCGGTCAAATGTGAAGGTTTTGCTCACTGTCTTCTTTGATTACCGTGGCGTAATGCATCAGGAATTCTTACCAGAAGGTCGTACGGTCAATAAGGAGTATTACCTTCAAGTTATGCGCCGTTTGCGAGAGGCTATACGCAAAAAATGTCCGGAACTTTGGAAAAACAATTCGTGGCTTTTGCATCACGATAATGCACCTGCTCATTCATCGTTGCTTGTGAAAGAGTTTCTGACCAAAAACAGCACCAGTCATGCCTCAGCCTCCATATTCACCTGATTTGGCCCCCCGTGACTTTTTTCGTTTCCTATAACTGAAGAGACCCATGAAAGGACATCGATTTTCAACGATTGAGGAGATAAAAACTGCATCGCTGAAAGAACTCAAGGCTATACCACAAAATGATTAACAAAAGTGCTTCGATTATTGGAAAAAGCGTTGGCACAAGTGTATTATATCTGAGCGGGATTACTTTGAAGGGGACAACATAAATATTGAGGAATAAATGTATTTTTTTTTTGAGAAAACCATAAAGTCACCTTATTTTTTGAACACACCTCGTATTAAGTAATTATTATTATTTTATTATTATTATTAAGGAATTCTGTATGTGAGTATTCTATCTGAATTTAACTACATTTAGACTTTCATCAAAGCTATTGCTCAGTTTACTGTCCAAAGTGATTTTAAGGTTAGGAACTTGAGATCTTGGGTTATTTTTAAAATCGTTAATGAGTCATGGCGCCAGTCAGGCACCATGAAAAGGGATCTTTGGACTTACAAACAGGAAACTGTCACTCAAAGAGATTGACGTTTTGTAGTGATAAAAGTTGGATTTTGGAACCATTATCGTTGAACTGTCACTCACTTTAATTGCCGAAATAAGTAGGAGGAGCAAAGTGACCTCATTTATGATTGGTTATTCGACACTAAAAGCGAGTGAGGTCAGCATTTTGATTGGTTAAAAGCTGAAAGTAGGGATAAAACCCCCCCAAATCGAGATTATAAATATAGATTCAGAGCTCAGAAAAGTCAGTTATAGTTACAAGTTTCAACTTGATTAGACGTTAATTGGCGGATACTTATCATTTCGGCGTGCCCTTTTAAACCTTGAACCTGCGACTCTTAGACTTTTTAGTTATTTTTTGATTATACGGACTCAGAAGAATTTGGATAAATTCAAAGGCATTGCAACCTATCGACTTTGCGTTCACGCACTACGCGACTAGTGCTCGGATGTGCTTCGATAATAAGTGCTAAACTTACTTGTGTGTGTGTGTGTGGGGAACAAAACTAATAAAAGCATTGTTTGTTAGTTACAAACAATTTTTATTTGTATAAAAACAAATAAGATGGACAATGTCAAGTCCTCACTCCAAATTGTTCGACCTTATGGAAGTGTTTTTCGATTCTCAATATCAGGCTTTTCAAATCTTCCGCCTCTACCACGAACTGCAATACAGGATCATTGTTGTTTATTCTAGAGATCAAATAAGAGAATATGTCGTCCATGAACAATTAAATATCGACGAATTATAATAAACTTTCAAGTTTAATTTACAAGCTAAAATCTGTTTACCGAGTGAATCATTTTTCAAACCTGACATATATTTCGCGGCTAATGGTTTCAACCATTCAACGACAGGTAACGGGCCTATACCTCAACAAATAAGTGTAGAGTATAAACGGAAGAAATTTGATAGCAGAGTTTGGACGTAACGAATTGGTGACAGCTCAGTGGGATTTACCTGTGTCGTGAAAAATATAGGTCATGAGTTCAGTTTCAAGGATGTTTGTCTGATTAAATGTGCATTTTTCTACGAGACCGAAAACGTTCAGTGCTCCAGGGGCGAATCGAGTAGCTCTTGGTCCACTGACGCGTGTGACGTCAGGTAGAAGAATTCCGAGATTACTTGTAATGATAAGCTGCTATCTTTTACCAGGGTTTTGCGTGGTTTTACTCCCGGTCGCTAAAGGTGTTTTCAAATTGCACCGAGATTGTCAATGGTTGGAATAAGCCACCAGATGTTCCTCAACAACCGCAAGCTTAATGGATTATAAGTCCTGAAAATTCAACAGAAATTTTGAATTATTATGCTATTTTCTACAATAATGTCAGATCCTAGTCCACTTTTGATAACCTTGGCTGAACTCCTCGACGACAGTGAAGACACGACCTTTCAATTGTGCCGCATTTACAACGATGGAGATGGTTGGATCTGCATCGAAGTATATCTTAGAGAAGAATATTATAAGTTCTGTGCCGCACTCGAACATGTGCCCGTGAGCTATCTGCAATTACAATAAAGGATAATTAAAATATATTCTCAAGGATCTATATTTAGTGCAAATTGAATTTAGAAATATTAAAGAAATTCATTTTACCGATTTGTGTAAAATTTTCCTTTCGAAAATGAAATCCTAGATTTCATAGTGACAGGCTGCAATCTTCTACCAGGGTTTTGGGTGGTTTTACTCCCGGTAGCTAAGGGTGTTTTTAAATTGCACCGAGATTGTCAATGGTTGAAATGAGCCACCAAATATCCCTCAAAAACCACAAGCTTAATGGATTATAAATCCTGAAAATTCAATAGAAATTTATTACGGGATCACCGGACTCGTGAAGAGTTGCGGATCCGAGGAACTTGTTGATTGCAGAACTTTGGCGAATCTCAAGATCGTCTTCAAGATCTTCAAGTGCAAATTCAACTGTAACCTTCAGATCACCGAAAGGATTCCAATTAATGTATTGTGAAGTGATTGTTTCTTACTCTTATTGTGTTTTCAAAATTATGTTTTAATTTTTATAAGAGAAAAGAAAAAGTGTTATTATAAAATCGCAAATTGGATTACAATCACAAGTAAGTCTTAGCCTTTAATTATTAAGTGATTAAAAATGCCTAAATTGCGTGCGAAAAAAAGGACTCGGGATAGCGATCCCCTACTCCTGTCAAGTAACGAAATCGAATCTTCATGTTCAAGGAATAAGCGAAAATCGAGTAATAAAGGTCCTGTTGATCCGAGTACGGTAACTGGCACTTCCCTAACAATGTAAACATTACAGTCTTCTCAAAATGTATTAACAAATAACATTAGCCCATCCATAAATTCAGATCTCGAAAAATTCTTCAACCTTGACAAGACAAGAAACACCTGTTTATCTTTCTACTCCCTTGTCAGAAAATTCAATTGCTTTGACCGGAACTCTTGATTTTAATAAAATTTCAAAAATCGTTTAAAGGATGATTCCCTCCTTTGATGAAAAAAAATATGTCCATCACCATGTTCGATGATAGCTGTAGAGCGGCAATTTCGTTAATTGACCCTTTTGATATCTCATGCTTAACAATGTTAATTAGAACAAAAATAACTGAAGAAGCGAGACAACATATTCAGGATACAAGAGGGATCACTTTAGATGAAATATTGAGAACCTTCAATCAAATCTATTCTAAAAACGAAGACATAAGTCAACTTATGCAAGATCTAGCTAATGTTATAATTGAACCGGGTGAAACTGTTCAGGGATATGGAGCAGGAGTAAACTTGAATCTGAATAGATAAGTTTCTCAAGTTTTAGAAAATACTCTAGGGGAAGAGGGTATTGGAATGTGTAAAGCTTATAGAATTTATTACGTGGTTTAGATTATAATATTCACTTCTAGATAAAAGATACAGAGATAAACACACTAGGCAAAGCCATTGCACTCGCCAATCAGGAGGACCTTAAATTAAAAAGTTGGAAAAGAGTACATAAAGGAATGTCAGCACCCGAAGCTGTTTGAATTCTAATATAGGACAAAACTCGAAACCGCTATTTAATTCGAATAAAAGAGTAGCACACTTGTCAAATGAAAATCAATTTAAGGATAGAAGTAATTGGATCAATAAGATAGAATGTTTTTACTGTAACATGTTAGGAGATTTTAAAAAAGATTGCCCTGAATTGGCAAACCAAGGATGTTTAAAGGGCAAAGAGGAATCTGATTGTTATTATTGTGACAGGAATAATAAAAAACTTTCTTTAGAGCGTGAACAATTAAAAAAAAATTTCGAGATCAAAAATTAAAGAGCGATATTAAATATTCCAAGTGTCAAAATATCGGACTTATCAAGCGAAATTGTCCTAATGTCAAATTTTCGAATAATATGCGTGAAAGGCAGAGGAGGAAGTGCTACTATTGTAGGTCTCCTGGTCATTTAGCTGAAATTTGCGAGGTTAGAATGGAAAAACTAAAAGGTATACTCACATATGATGGTATTTTTTCCGTTTATTGACCGTAGTATTTTAGTTCCGATCGCATTGTCAAACTAGCTATAGTAAGTGTTGACATATACGACGTAGTGTACAGAATTTTATAAAGGGTTTTGTACCCGGATAATTGTCTGTGTGCTGGAATAAAGGGTTTTGTACCTGGGTAATTGGCTGTGTGCCGGAATAAAGGGTTGTGTACCCCGATAAATGGCTGTGTGCCGGAATAAATATTTGTGTACCCGGATAATTGGCTATGTGCCGAAATAAAGGGTTGTGTATCCGGATAATTGGCTGTGTGCTGAAAAAGAGGTTGTGTACCCAGAACAATGACTGTGTGTCGGAAATCTAAGACTGTATGGTCTGAATAACCCAGTATTTCGATTGACTTAGTGATATTGAGCGTTAGGACAATGGAGGCTCTTGTATCAGAACTGATAACCATGATAATGAATCAACTATTGGACCATAATCATTGTCGATAAGGTCAATTGAAAGTCTGCGTTTAGAGTGAACCATTTTCTAATTATGAAGTGATCTTGGCGACACTTCCTTGTTCTCGTAGAATGAAATGTTTGAATAACATTTTCCTGGTTCTGAACATTGAATTGATGCTATATTGGAAAAATCATCACTTCTCCTGCCATTGCCTGAACGTTTGATATTTTCCGTTCTGAGAAAAATGCTGGCTTAAGAACAAACATAAAAATAAATAAATAGTTAAGGCTATTAAAAAGTATTATTTTAAAGTTTTTTCGAAACAACTTATTGAAGATTAAAAAGAGAATAGAATCTTAGTAAATAAGAAGATCTGGTCGAAAGTTCGAAATGTGTAGTTTATGAGAATCAAAAGAAGGAGCATATTTTATTAGAATATTCATCAGAAGAATATAAAGAAAATAAAAAATAAGTAGAGGAGAGTACTCGAATATGAGATATTCTCGTATTATGAGAAAACGGGGTATCAGCTAAACTAAGAGACCGACTCTGTTGGTTGTATCACTAACTTGTAGCCCTTGAAGAAAGAGTAATTTCGTGGCATAGTCCACTTTTCATTGGGCTTCTAAAGATTATAGGCGAACTTTTTGTGAAATCGATGGTGGTCGAGTTCTTGGAAGGGAATTCTTTGAACCCTATTTATTATTCATTAAATATGTATTTAGCAGTAAGGTTTGTCTGGAGTGATGGGGATTGAATAACTAAGTAGGAAAATATCGATAGTGATGAAGTTTTTCATTGAACAGGTCAGGCATACTAAGTGCATAGTTGCAGGGTGTGGTTCTCATAATATGAGATACCTGTGGTTTTTATAACACTGGCTGCGTGGGGGAAATTGGTTACAAAAATGTTTGTGACTACTGCAAAAACTAAATATATCTAAATAGCAGTAAATTTATATTTCGGAAATATAGAATGAAGTATTTAATTGAAAATAATACTTTATTTTGCATTTTATTAGCTATTTCCTGTGGTATCTCATAGTATGAGAATAGTTTGACGAGTTTGGAAAAACCACTTTTTTACATTTTTTGTATTTTCAGCATAAAAAAATTTTTAATAAAATTTTTTATTTGAGCTTTTTATGACAAACTAAATTTCCTTTAAAATGACCTATATTACTTTTAAATTCAGTACATAGAATTGCGACAATCACGCCAAACAGAGTTGGTATCTCTTCTTTGGGTACTCTCCTCTATATTCTTTTACTATCTGTACAGTATATACGTGTAGTATATAAGAATGAATGAAATTTATGAAAAAATGCCTGAATAAAAGAAACAAAATAAATGGAAATAATTATGGTGGGACTATTATTTCGTTGAAAATGTAACAATTTCAAACAAATAATTCTTTATGGTTGAAAATTCGTCTCAGGCGGTAGAATTTTAACCTTCTTGATGATTAATTCTTCTTTTTTATTAAAAATTCATTTCTTCGCTTAAGAATTTACATATGAGGTTGACAATTCCTTTACAAAATTCAAAATTTTTGTTGAAATTTCATCTACTTTGTGAAACATCTGTTTTATTTTTGGTGGAAAATTAACCTCTTTGGTTGAAAATTAATGTCATAAATGAAAATTGAACAACTTTAAATCGATATTTATATGTTCTACATAGAGTTTTATTTTTTTGATGGACATTTATTGTAGGTTAGGTTTACAGTAGATGGAGAATTAAAATTTTTTCATGTAATTTGTCACCTATAAATATTTCGATAATAAATTTTTCTTGGTTAAAAATTTATTTTACTCCTATTTTCACTATTCAAAGGTTTTAAGAAGTATTCATTGATTTAAAATTTTTACTATATAGAGGTGATTTGCAGAAGATGTGGGTGAAATATAATAAGAATCAATTCACATTAATATTTTGGTACATTTGTTACTCTTCTGACATACAATGTATGAAATGAAATAAACATGCATTATACATACATAATAAAATGAAATAAAATTCATACGAACATTGAAGTAATTTTATTAGTTCTGGTACAATTTGGCAAAAGCATACGGTTATATTTGAACCTTTGGCGTAATACAAAAATGTATATACAATTTCTGAGCATTATATTTCAAGTCCATCATTATAACGGATTGGATTAAAATGCAATATGCTGGTTGAAAATTAAGCAATTTTATTAAGAACTTATCCTTTTCGGTTAAATCTTACAAGCTTTTATAGAAAATTTACTAATTGTTGAAAATGTTTATGTCCCTGCTGAAATTTCAACTGAATTTTGTTTTTGTTATTGAAATGTAAACACTTTTTATTCTAATTTTTATTTTCCCTTTCAAAATTCATTTCTTTTTAGTATAAATTTCATGTTTGTTGGATTAAAATGCAATTTACTGATTCAAAAGTGAACAATTTTATTAAGAACTCATTGTTGGATTAAAATTGCATTTTAATACAACAAACATGAACATTTCAGTTAAACTTTCAGCAGGGAAATATAAATTTTAAACCATTCGTCAATTTTCTATAAAAGCCTGCAAGTTTTAAACGAAAAGGATAAATAAGTTCTCAATAAAGTTGCTCACTTTTGAACCAGTAAATTGCATTTTAATCCAATCCGATATAATGATGGACTTGAAATACAATGATCAGAAATTGTATATATACATTTTTGTATTAGGCCACAGGTTCAATATATCCGTATACTTTCTGAAAATTGTAACAGAACTAATAAAATGATTCGATGTTCATAAGAATTTTATTTTATTATGTATGTATAATGCATGTTTACTTTATTTCATACATGGTATGCCAGAAGAGTAATCAATGTACCAAAATATTAATGTGAATTGATTCTTATTATATTTCACCCACATCTTCCTCAAATCACCTCTATATCGTAACAATTTTAAATCATTGAATAATCCTCGAAACCTTAGAGTAGTGAATATAGGAGTCAAATCAATTTTTACCCAGGAAGAAGTTATTATCGAAATATTTAGTCGTGACAAATTACGTGAAAAAAATTTTAATTAAATTTAAAATTAAATCAAATTAAAAAATTACTATAAAAAAAAATATTTTCAATAAAAATTGAAGTAGTCACATTTTCAGTTCTAAAAACGAATTTTCGGTTAAGAAAATGAATTTTTGTGTAAAAACTTATATTCCGCCAGAGATTAATTTTTTGCACCAAGAAACAAAGATTTTTCACAAAATACATGAAATGTCAACCAAATATTTGAATTTCTAAAGAAATTCTCCATCTACTATAAACCTAACCTACAATAAATGTCCATCAAAAAAATAAAACTCTATGTAGAACATATAAATATTAATTTGAAGTTATTCAATTTTCATTGAGGACCTTAATTATCAACCAGAAAGAAGCCAGATGTTTCACAAAATACATGAAGTTTCAATTAAAATTTTGAATTATTAAAATAAATTATCAACCTCGTATTTAAATTATTTACCGACGAAATCAATTTTAAATAAAAAAGAAGAATTAGCCAACAAGAAGGTTCATAATCTACCGCCTAAGGCGAATTTTCAACCAAAAAGAATGATTTTTTTTTAATTGTTACATTTTCAACGAAATAATAGTCCCACCATAATTCTTTCCATTTATTTAATTCATTTCATCCAGGGATTTTTTCATAAATTTCATTCATTCTTATATACAATACGTATATCCTGTACAGATGGTAAAAGAATATACTTATTTTTTGTTATTTATATTCTTCTAATGAATGTTCTAATAAAATATGCTCCTTGTTTTGTTTCTCAAAAAGAGTCACCAAAAAAAATTGTCAACAACGGCACTCACTATTGACATGCACAGATGTCACAGATGCTGTCACTTTCGATATAGAACAAGTGACACCTTTTAAGTAAGGGGGGAGGTGTAACGGCATGCGCCGTTTTTAGAACTAAACTCACAGGGCGCTAAGAATCTTTTATCAAACACTTTCAAAACTAGTACATTCTTGGGCGGGAAGATTCAAATGGCTTCTTAAATGCAAATTGATTATGGGTATGTATGTAACCTTTAAATGTTAAGTAATTATTATTATACACGAGGTCAACAAATAATATGGTGTTGTTACGTCTAAATTTAACCATTATTCAAGTATTATATCTTATTTTAGCTACAATATACTTTCTTTTAGATACTGTTAAGTTCTTCGTCCAAAGTAGATTTTGAGGCTAGAAACCTGAGATATCTAGCTATTTTTAGTATCGTTAATAGGTTATCGCGCCAGCCAGACGCTATAAAAAGGAGACCTTTGGATTTCAGAGCAGGATCATGAGTCTTAAGGTTTAAATGTGAACGAGTTTTAGTGATTTCTATCTTCCCTAGGTGGCGTCTGTGTTGATGCTTTTGCAACAAGCCGACAGTCTTTTACCGCGGGAAAGTTCAAATATTTTAGATTTAATAAGAGAATAATTAATAAAAGTATGAAAAATAAGATTTTCTATAATTTCTAAGAATAAATCAATAGTAAGTCCGTTTCCACAATTAAGGGTTTGAAAACCCAACTCCAGCGATGAAATCTTCTTCTGAAAATCTTAACAAGTTACAACTAAAGGATTAAATAACAGGGTATTTTTAAATAATTAAATTGATAAATTCATAATTAATTGAATTAACAAGATTTATTAGTCTGGTCTTTTGAAATCTATCTTTATAGGGAAAAATCTTATTCGAGTTTCAAGTTAACGAACGAGTCGCGGTCGCGAACCAGATTAATCTGTCTTTTTGTTTCGTCGTGGAAGCTTCGATACCGTCACAGCGGTCCTCAGCCTCCTCTGTCTTTCGTGTTTTTCTCTGGTTAGCCTGCTTTACTTGCTCTACAAATCCCTACTCTGAAAAGTGCCTAATTCGTCGTCGATTTCATAATACATCTTCTCATGGGAAGAGAGTACGTGACTTCACGCTTGGCCGATTATTGAGATAAAGTCCAGGCGCACACATTGTTTATGTTAACATTCGGAGAACCGACTTCTCGGAGGTCTTATTAATCGTCTCAACCAAAATCAAACAACTCTCTAATCAGTTCTTTTTTAAAGATCTAGTGTCGCCAATTGTATATCTAATATAAGATTTATATATCCTGCAATCAAACCTGCTATATCCTATGTCTAAATAATCATAGTTGAGTTACATTAATATTCCTTTCAAGAAATTGCGCTTAATCTAGTGTATACATTTATTCGTTTACAAGAAACGATTATCATTTCAAACATTTCCATGTCGATTTGCCCGACTGTTGCTTGCCAATCTTTTCTTCGAAATAATACTTAAATTCTAAATTCAAGACTCGCTTTTCAAATTTGATTTTCTTTTTATTCAAACTGAAACCGCGAATTTGCGTCACTGACTGTGTTGTTCCTTGCAGCGAGAATGCGAATTATATCCGCTCATTACAGCTTTGTTGCAGTCAGCGATTGTTCGTTAGTTGCTATTTTGATCGCCAGAGGCAGCACCTCCTGAACTTTCAAAATATTGCTATTACATTCGAATTAAAGAAAATGCGATGGTTTTAGAAATTGTATGGATAATATAACATGAATATTAAATTAATTAAGTAGGATATTAAATGAAATAAAGAGCACATTATTGTAAACCAGCTTGAACTAGTGCTTTATCTGATTTTCTTGTAATACGAAGGTTTTAAATAATAATAAAACTTTTATTGCTATAAATTATTTGACGTTTCTGATACTAAAGCATGAAATGGGATTTGGGCTTAAATTGATGAAACGTGCTTAATGGGACTTTTTCATAAAGCTAACTAGGCCACGAGTTGATGTAAGGGTTAGATCATACTCTAGGCAAGTTGGGAACACAAATTCGAATTTTGATTGGTTAGACGTGTGAGAATGAGTGAGAGTAGGATTGCGCGGGAGATGTATGGATCGCTGCGCGATCCAGGAGCCCGCGAGTAAAATCAATTTCCGATATCAGATTTTAACTGTCTCGCGACGCGAAACCTTTGACTCCGATTTCTTTGATTTTGTAAAATTAAACTTACAGAAATTCTTATTTTAAATCAGTGGCTAGAATATACTACAATTTAAATTTTGAACTCTTGGTATTTCATTGATTATCCTTTCTCAATTTATTAATTATATTTTCTTGACATAAAAACTAAAATGCTCCAAATTTAAGGGAAGATTTTATTTATCCGTTTTAAAAATATTTTAAATATCTAACTGCCACTTGATCTGGACTTGAGCATCGATGGTTTCGGCAAGTCGGAGGCCGGGCGAGGAGAGTATCTATTCCTAATGTAGATACAACCAAATATTAAGGATTTAAATATTTATGTAGAAAAGTTTATTTAAATTTGAACAATTTACATTTCAGGGCCAAACAGCTCGTGTTCGTCACAGCTTGTGTGGTAGGAGGGGAAGATCAGGAATATGGGAACATGGCGGACAACATGTAAATAACAAATGAATGATTATATTAATCCCGTCTCCAATTTATTTACATTTTCTGTTTGAAACAAATTTACATAATTTTTATTTTTAAATTTAAAAAGAGACCGATCTGTTCGGAGTTACTTAAGTGTTGGGCTTAATGTCTCTGCTTACATTTTTTTTCATTTAGAATTATGGGAAGAATAATTTGAACAAGCAAACCATTTCATGTAATATGAAAAAAAAATCAATGCATTTTTGATCATGCGCTATTTGATATTTTTTGCATATTGCATAAAACGGTTTGTTTACGTAAATTATTCTGTCTGTAAATCTAAGTCAAAAAATATATTATAATTCGCTTGGTATGGTTGTTGGAGCGGGTGGAGGGGTTGTCGGAATAGAGCTATAGTTTGTCCTATCTTCACTTGATGGCGTTACTTCGTTACTTTACTAAGTTCATATTATTTAAGATGGGAATGTACGCAGCGT
>NC_046662.1:132774166-132786150 GCF_010883055.1 Belonocnema kinseyi
GAAGTAAGTGAAACGAGCGCGAAAGTCAAAATGTGTAGGTTATGAGAAACAAAACAAGGAGCCTATTTTATTAGAACATTCATTAGAAGAATATAAATAACATAAAAAATAAGTATATACTTATACCATCTGTACAGTATATACGTATAGTAGATAAGAATGAATGAAATTTATGAAAAAATCCCTGGATGAAATGAATCAAATGAATGGAAAGAATTATGGTGGGACTATTATTTCGTTGAAAATGTAATAATTTAAAAAAATCATTCTTTTTCGTTGAAAATTCGTCTTAGGCGGTAGATTATGAACCTTCTTCTTGACTAATTCTTCTTTTTTATTTAAAATTCATTTCGTCGGTAAATAATTTAAATACGAGGTTGATAATTTCTTTTAAAAATTCAAACTTTTAATTGAAACTTCATGTATTTCGTGAAACATCTGGTTTCTTTCTAGTTGATGATTAATGTCCTCAATGAAAATTGAATAACTTTAAATTAATATTTATATGTTCTACATAAAATTGTATTTTTTCGATGGACATTTGTTGTAGGTTATGTTTATAGTAGATGAAGAATTTCTTTATAAATTCAAATATTTTTTTGGCGTTACATGTATTTTGTGAAAAATCTTTGTTTCTTGGTGCAAAAAATTAATCTCTTTGGCGGAATATAAGTTTTTATATAAAAATTCATTTTCTTAATCGAAAATTCATTTTTAGAACTGAAAAAGATGAAATCAATTCACATTAATATTTTTTTGTACATTGATTACTCTTCTGACATACAGTGTATGAAATAAAGTGAACATGCATTACACATACATAATAAAATGAAATAAAATTTTTATGAACATTGAATCATTTTATTAGTTCTGTTACACTTTTCAGAAAGCATACGGATATATTGAACCTGTGGCCTATACAAAAATGTATATATACAATTTCTGATCCTTATATTTCAACTCCATCATTACATCGGATTGGATTAAAATGCAATTTACTGGATCAAAAGTGAGCAACTTTATTGAGAACATATTTATCCTTTTCGTTTAAAACTTGGAGGCTTTTATAGACAATTGACGAATGGTTTAAAATTTATATTTCCCTGCTGAAAATTCAACTGAAATGTTTTTTGATTGAAATTTAAATACTTTGTCTTCTAATTTTTATTTTACCTTTCAAAATTCATCTCTTTTTAGTAAAAATTTCATGTTTGTTGGATTAAAATGCAATTTTAATCCAACAATGAGTTCTTTATAAAATTGTTCACTTTTGAATCAGTAAATCGTATTTTAGTCCAACAAACATGAAATTTATACCTAAAAGAAATGAATTTTGAAATGGAAAATAAAAATTAGAATAAAAAGTATTTACCTTTCAATAACAAAAACGAAATGCAGTTGAAATTTCAGCAGGGACATAAACATTTTAAACCATTAGTCAATTTTCTATAAAAGCCTGTAAGTTTTAACCGAAAAGGGTAAGTTGTCAATAAAATTGCTCACTTTTCAACCAGTAAATTGCATTTTAATCCCATCCGTTCTAATGATGGACTTGAAATATAATGCTCAGAAATTGTATATACATTTTTGTATTACGCCAAAGGTTCAAATATAACCGTATGCTTTTTCCAAATTGTAACAGAACTAATAAAATTACTTGAATGTTCATGTGAATTTTATTTCATTTTATTATGTATGTATAATGCATGTTTATTTTATTTCATACATTGTATGTCAGAAGAGTAATAAATGTACGAAAATATTAATGTGAATTGATTCTTATTATATTTCACCGACATCTTCTGCAAATCACCTCTATATCGTAACAATTTTAAATCAATGAATACTTCTTAAAACCTTAGAATAGTGAAAATAGGAGTAAAATAAATTTATAACCAAGAAAAAGTTATTATCAAAATATTTATACGTGGCAAATTACATGAAAAAATTTTAATTCAATTTAAAATTTAATTAAATTAAAACATTACTATAAAAAAAGTTGTTTTCAATAAAAATTGGAATAATTAGATTTTCAGTTCTAAAAATGTATTTTCGGTTAAGAAAATGAATTTCCATACAAAAACTTATTTTCCGCCGAAGAGATTAATTTTTCGCACAGAGAAACAAAGATTTTTCAAAAAATACATGAAATGTCAACCAAATATTTGAATATCTAAAGAAATTCTCCATTTACTGTAAACCTAACCTACAATAAATGTCCATCAAAAAAATAAAACTCTGTGTAGAACATATAAATATCGATTTAAAGTTGTTCAATTTTCATTAAGGACATTAATTTTCAACCAAAGAGGTCAATTTTCCACCAAAAAGAAACCAGATGTTTCACAAAGTAGATGGAATTTCAAGAAAAATTTTGAATTTTGTAAAGGAACTGTCAACCTCATATGTAAATTATTAACCGAAGAAATGAGTTTTAAATAAAAAAGAAGAATTAGTCATCAAGAAGGTTAACATTCTACCGCCTGAGACGAATTTTCAACCATAAAGAATTAGTTTTTTGAAATTGTTACATTTTCAACGAAATAATAGTCCCACAATAATCATTTCCATTCATTTTATTTCTTTAATTCAGGCATTTTTTCATAAATTACATTCATTCTTATATACTATAAGTATATACTGTACAGCTAGTAAAAGAATATACGTATTCTTTATTTTCTTTATATTCTTCTAACGATTATTCGAATCAAATATGCTCCTTCTTTTGATTCTCATAAACTACACATTTCGAACCTTCGACCAAATCTTCTTATTTACTAAGATTCTATTCTCTTTTTAATCTTCAATAAGTTGTTTCGAAAAAACTTTAAAATAATACTTGTTAGTAGCTTTAACTATTAATTTATTTTTATGTTTGTTCTTAAACCAGCATTTTTCTCAGAACGAAAAATATCAAACGTTCAGGCAATGGCAAGAGAAGTGATGATTTTTCCAGCATAACATCAATTCAATGTTCAGAACCGGGAAAATGTTATTCAAACATTTTATTCTACGAGAACAAGTAAGTGTCGCCAAGATCACTTCATAATTAGAAAATGTTTCACTCTAAACGTGGACTTTCAATTGACCTCATTGACAATGATTATGGTCCAATAGTTGCCACATTATCATGGTGACCAGTTCTGATACAAGAGACTCCATTGTCTCAACGCTCACTATCATTGAGTCAATCGAAATACTGGGTTATTCAGACCAAACAGTCTTAGATTTCCGACACACAGTCATTGTTCTGGGTACACAATCTCTTTTCCAGCACACAGCCAATTATCCGGGTACACAACCCTTTATTCCGGCACACAGCCAATTATCCGGGTACAAACATTTATTCCGGCCACAGCCATTTATCGGGGTACACAACCCTTTATTTCGACACACAGTCAATTATCCGGGTACAAAACCATTTATTCCGCAACACAGCCATTCATGCGGGTACAAAACCCTTTATTCCGGCACACAGTCAATTATCCGGGTACAGAACCCTTTATAAAATTCTGTATAATCGTCGTATATGTCAACACTTACTATAGCTAGTTTGACAATGCGATCGAAATTAAAATACTACGTTCAATAAACGGAAAAAAGACCATCACATGTGAGTATACCTTTTTGTTTTCCCATTCTAACCTCGCAAACTTCAGCTAAATGACCAGGACACCTACAATAGTAGCATTTCCTCCTCTGCCCTTCACGCATATTATTCGAAAAACGGACATTTTGACAATTTCGCTTGATATGTCCGATATTTTGACACTAGGAACATTTAATATCGCTCTTTCATTTTTGATCTCGAAATTTTTCTTTTAATTGTTCGCGCTCTAAAGAATGTTTTTTATTATTCCTATCACAATAATGTGCTATTCCTGTCATAATAATGTGCTACCCTTTTATTCGAATTAAATAGCGGTTTCGAGATTTTTCCTATATTAGAACACAAATCAGCTTCGGGTTCTGACGTTCCTTTATGTACTCTTTTCCAACTTTTTAATTTAAGATCCTCCTAATTGGCGAGTGCAATGGCTTTGTCTAGTGTGTTTATCTCTGTATCTTTTCGCTGGGAGTGAATATTATAATCTAAACCACGTAATAAATTCCCTATTTCTGTAGTTCTCTAAGCTTTACATATTCCAATACCCTCTTCCCCTAGAGTATTTTCTAAAATTTGCGAAACTAATCTATTCAGAGTCAAGTTTACTCTTGTTCCATATGCCTGGACAGTTTCACCCGGTTTAATTATGACATTAGCTAGATCTTGCATAAGTTGACTTGTGTCTTCGTTTTTAGGATAGATTTGATTGAAGGTTCTCAATATTTCATCTAAAGTGATCCCTCTTGTATCCTCAATATGTTGTCTCGCTTCTCAAGTTATCTTTGTTCTAATTAACATTGTTAAGCATGAGATAACAGAAGGGCCAATTAACGAAATTGCCGCTCTACTGTGATCATCCAACATAGTGATGGACATATTTTTTTCCATCAAACGAAGGAATTATCCTTTGAACGATTTTCGAAATTTTATTAAAACAATAGAAAATTTATTGATGAAAATTTTGACTAGAATAAATTTCGTTGATTGTGTATTTATATCACATTTAGTTTATTGATCATATAATAACTAATAAGTAAATCATATAATAACTAAATAAGCACAATAACTATAATACTTAATATAAGCTGCGATGGAATAAACCTCGACCAATTAATTAAGAGCTGAATCGGGTTTACAAATGGTTGAATTTTTAAACCTATCCGTCGGGAAAATCATCTTCGACCCCGGAGTCTGCGTAATCTAAATCGTCAAGCACATTATTTTGATAAAATAATGTTTGAGACAATTTAAGCGAGTTAAAAATAATCAATAAATAAATCACGTTGATTTTGTCGTCACCTAATTAACAGATCACATTATTAAACATAAAAAAAATAAAAATAATCTAGCAGAAGGTTATACTATATGATAATTAATGTTTATTGATATAATTTATACAATCAGTTAATCAATTCATAAGTAATCAATTCATTGATTGTTTATGATAAGTGAATTGGTTACATCAGAAAGTTAAATAAATGTTTGAGTAAATCGTTTCTTTGTTTTTAAAGTAAAGTGCAGTTAAATATTGCAAATGGTATTTAGTTGATGTAATTTTCACTCCTTAGACTGAGTCTAATTGGATTTGGTTTGTTGATTATATTTTATATATATTTGAGTAAGTATCTTTTAAAAATAAATATTTTTTAATAATAAAAAAAGGAAGGAGAAAAAGGAAAAATTAGTAAGAAAAAAAGTGGGAAAACCAAAAAAAAATTTATTTATGGAGAATGATAGGGCTAAAAGAATGAAGAAAGAGGTTGGGACTTACGTTTGAAATGGCGATCTTGATGTGTTTTTCGTAAAGAATAATTTGCTTCTCTTCCTTAACTAGCGGTATCACCATCACCTCATCTATTTCCTTTTGGCTGTTATTTAAAAGAATCTAATTCTTGCTTTCCATAGCTCACGCTCTATTTGGCTTCGTAGTTTCTCTAATATTGGGGGTTGCGGGCCTCATCCGCTTTTTTTTGAGTTGTTGCGGCCCGGTCGGCATGAAATTTACCGTTACATGAGTCAAAATAGTTACTCAAGTTATTTTCTTATTTGTCTTAAAGTGTTAAGGGTTTTTTTTGTGCATTTTCATTTTATTTCTTGACTTGATTGTTATTTGGTAATTCCAACTGAATATGGGTTTCTTTTACGTTAAAAGAACATTTTTGAGAATGCGTCAAAGGGTTAAATTATAGCGCGAATTTCAAATTTAGGAATAAGGGTTGCTTTGTAGCAACAACTTCTCACTTACCCCTTCTTCTTTTTTTTTCTTTTTTTAGGCATAGTGATAGTAGAAAAAAAATGTTTGTAAAAATTATATTCTAAATGTTAATACCATTTCGATATATTTCAAATAACTATGAGTCCAATGATGGACCTAGTATTCTTGGAACCTGGTTCTTTTGCGCAAAGGGTAACCAGTCCAGTTTCCTGAATGATAGAGATGGATCCAAAATTATGAGTTAATTGTATCAATTTTTAATGTATTACTTATTTAATTAAGATATTTAAGTAAGGGAGAGAGAAAAAAAATAATACTTGTAATAGTTGAAAGTATTCTTAATTCTTGATTTTAAAGTGCAATATTATCAAAGTTTTGAATTCTTGTATTAAAAATTATTGAGTTCAAGATAAAAATTAAAAGAAAAATTCTAAACCGATGTATTCTTCTATCTACTAATTTATTTTCAATATATTTCAGAATTTTCTTGGATTCTTTCATCTACTTCCTTGCTCCACGGAGTTCTCTATTTGACATTACAACCAAAGGTTGTAATTTCGATGACAACGATTTTATGGAGGATTAATATCAGCTGAATATTCTTGGATTAGCTGGAACTCGCCTGTGTTTCATTGGATTGAATTTACTCGAGAAAATGGATTTAAAACTTGGTAAATAACTATTGAATAATAATTTATTCATTTATTTGTGAAGTGTAAGATTTTTAAGATTTATAGCGAATTATAGCTAATTTAGGATTTTTAGAAAAAAAGAAAAAGAAAATGGTCCATTATTTCATTTATGGCGCCGTATAAGAAGGAGGACAATTCCCTTAACTTCGTGGAAAGTTCTTTTATATTTAGTTATATATACTTATTTGTATTTATAAGATCAGGTTGAAATAGGTTTTATCGTAGGGAAAATTTGGATTTTTCAATTTTTTCGATTTTTCGATTTTTTAAAAATCTAAATGTGTAGTTTTCTATAATTCCTCTTAATAGAAGGTGCATTTTAGTTTCTTTCACCAGTAAAAAAACTTCATTGAAATGAGAGAGAAAAAAGAGGACTTCCAAGTTTAGTTTCGATATTTTGGTGATTTACTGTTTTAGGTCCAATTCTGGGACTAGTAGATTCTGAGTAGTAGGGTCGTGTACAGTCGGTTGTGCACATAGTTTTAATTTATCAATGTGCACGATTTTAGTTTTATTAGGCCCTAACCTAATGAGTGCATCTCGATTACCTATCAATTTTTCTCAGACGTATGGTCCGCTGAAATAGGGTTCGAATTTATCTTTTCGCTGATTTATATTTAAATATACATTTTCACCTTCTTTGAAGTGTTTTGGGTTTGCTTTCTGATTGTAGTGCTTTTCGACCTTTCTTTAGCTAATTGGAGTCGATCCTTAGCTAGAACGTAAACATTATCGAGCTTGAGAAACATATTCTTTAAATATCCTAAATAGGTTTCGTCTTGTTGTGATAGGATGAAACTATTAAGGATTATAGATTCTTTTCCAAAAACTAGGGTGTAGGGGGCGAAGTCAGTTGCTTCGTGGATACTAGTGTTATAGGAGAACACTGCGAAACGGAGCCAGTCATCCCAATTTGTGGCAGTTTCAAATTATCTTGAATACTCTAAATACTCTACCAATGTTTGGTGACTCTTCTCTAGAGATCCTAAACTTTGGGGGTGATGAGCAGTTGATTGAATCTTTGTGATCCTAAATACTTTGCAAAATGTTTTCATACATTGACTGATGAAGTTAGATCCTTGATCCGTATGGTAGAGACGAGGACATCCATACCTTGAAATAAATTGTTCGGCCAATGTTGAAACTACCGTGACTCAGTCAATACTTTTTCAAGGTAAAGCATCAGAATATTTCGTGAAGTTACACTGAAGAGTGAGAATGTATGAATTTCCCTTAGAAGATGCGGGTAGTAGTCCCCCTATGTCAATCTGTATTTTATCAAAAGGACCCTTGGGAGTGTTAGTGATCGCCATAGGTTGTCTAGTCCCAATTCGCTCTAATTTATTTCTCTGACTGTTCGTACAAAAACCTACTATCCTCTGAACGTCAGCCTTCATGTTTTCCCAGTAATAAATATATCTTACTCTCCAATAAGTTTTTGAGATTCCTTTATGACCTCCTATTACTGATTCATGAAATTCCCTCACTATATCATCCCTCATATTACTAGGGGGAATGATTATTTATTTTGAACAAATTTTCACAAAAAGTCCTAAATTACAAAAATGTTTCCGGATTATTTTTTCTACCGAGAGCCAAGAAAACTCACCTAGGTAATTTCTTTTACTTGAGATCTTTATTGAGGTTATTTGTAAAGCTTCCATAGATTTCTTCAGAGCAAGTACCGCTTCTGACAGTTTCTCAAAAACTATTACAACTTCCCTCTTGTTGATCACAACAAGACTAAAAACAAATCGCCCATTACGATTAGAAACTATAGTTTCATCGGGTTTCGGATTTTCTTTTCAGATATCTTCAATCCGCAAAAGACCCTTAGCCTCTAAACTATTATTCACTTCTGACAACGAATATCCATCTGCTGAGATTAGATGCGCAATATGCCCTTTTCCAAAATATATCTTATTTTTACTGTAAGATATACAATCCTTCCCTAGGGTTAAGATCTGGTTAACCGGGATACCCATACAGGAACTTGTAGGACTCTCTTCAATTTCACCTACAGTACGTATCTTCGTAATAGGATTTTCACTCCACGCATTATTTGTCTGGGATCTGGACAAAATTAGGGGTGAAAGCGACACCAAATCCTGACTTAGGCCAGATACTTGTTTCGGATTTTGAAGCAAACTTTTATTAAAAAGGCCCAAAAACTCGGGACCCTCAGACTCACACTGCCTATCGCCTCCCATTTTGAGTATGCTTTCATTGTGAAGCCTATCGCACTGATAACGAGGTCCTTGTTTATTCCATTGAGTTTCACCCTCAATTTCTTTTTCTACGAGAGTCATACAAAATAACCGTTCCAATACTACCCCCATATCTTCATTGCCATCGTCATCTCTACAAGCGTCAACATACGTACGACCTGCAGTAGTCGTAGCAGTAAAGTTGGTGTTTGGCCTTATGGACTCGTAATTCTTTTTCGATTGTAGAATAGTTTAATTGAGCACTTTGAAGGGTGCGTGAGGCAGTACATATTTTATACCTGAGAATTTCCAAAGCATCTTGCTGGACAGAAGTCCAAATAAATTTGACATTGTCTTAGAGAAGCAAAGTCAGAGGTTTCGATATTCTTGCGAAATAGGAAATAAATCGCCTGTTATATCCTACTAAACCGAGAAATTGTTTTATATTATTTTTTTCTTTTGGGACCGAAAAGAGTTTCACAGCTGAAATTTTTTTTGGGTTTGGTTTGACTCCATCCTGAGAAATCACATGTCCCAAATAAGCAATTTCGCGCTTAAGGAAATGTTTTTTTCAGGTTGGGGAGCTAATCCAGTAGATTTTAATCGAGCAAGAAGAGCTCTTAATTTCTTAGAATGTTCTTCCAATGAAGAAGTATAAACCACAATATCATCCATATAAACGAATAATTCAACATCCTGGAGACTCGTGAGTACACAATCCATTACCCTTTGGGAAGTCACAGGTGCGTTCTTTAAACCAAATGGCATTCGAGTGAACTCCAAATGTCCATGTGGTGTTGAAAAAGCCGTTTTTTGTTGAGAATCAGGATCTAATTGAATCTGATGGAACCCTGAAGCTAAATCTAGGACACAAAAATAATTTTCTCCACCAAGCAGCTCCAAAATGTCAGTTATATTGGGAAGCGGATATGCGTCACCAACTGTTTTCTCATTTAAAGAGCGATAGTCTATGACCATCCTTCATCTCTTATTTCCTTAGGAATCTGGTTCCTTGGGCATAATCCACAAAGGGGAATTGTAGGGAGAAACTGAGGGTTTTATTATTCCTAAATTCAATAATTTGTTTGTGTGCTCCCGTATTTCGTTCTTGTGGATAGGAGGATAACGATATTGTTTGGTATTTATAGAAGTTCCGTCGGTGGTAATTATTTTATGAGATAAGACATTCGAAGCGCCTAATTGGTCACATTCTAGAAAAAATTGAGAAGAGTATTCTGAAACAATGGGAAGAACACTTCCCTGTTATTCATCATTCAAGTCTGATCAATCCATAGTATTTAAAATATTAGCAAATCGTGAGGATAAATTTTTCTGTCCATCAATGGAAAATGAATTTCCATTTGAACGATTTAAAGGTGCTATTATGTTATATTCTTCAAGTGTCACAGGAGGAATAGTTAAACTGACTTCTTTCGGGGTAGAATTTATAATAAAAAGATCCGCTTTTCCATCTTTATTAAGAACTAAAGCCTCTTCAGCAAAATTCCAGGCCCACACGGAATTTTCCTAATATATCCTTTATTAAGTTGAGTTTCAATTAGAGGTAAATGGAATAATTTTTTTGTCCTGGCAGGTATTTGCACCGAAACATGAGAGAGCAAAGGGAAACGATCCTCCCGTATAAAAATCTGATTATTTGATAAATTTATAATTGCTCTATGTTGTGTCAAAAAGTTTATTCCTATAATTCCATCCTGAAATATAGGAAAATTTTGTGGAATTATTTGAAAAGTAGTTTCAAGACCTTTTATCATTAATCTAACTTCTTCAAGATTAGGTATCATGTTTGAGCCAATTCCTATTAAATTGAAAATTCGTTTTCGATTTACATCTGCAAAAGGCTTCAATCTATTTTCTTTAATCAAGCTGACACTGGCTCCAGTGTGAATCATGAAAACATTTCTCAAAAAGAAAAGCTACATTTTCCAGCTCTACTATAGGGACTGGTCCAGTTTCCCGTAATTTCCCGAGTATAATAATGACTCTTTTATTTGAACCTGTTTCAGCAGGTTCCGTTTTTTTCTGAAATAAATCCTTCTTTGACTTTGAATCCCGAAATTTCTGTTTTAATTGTTCGCGTTCTAAAGAATGTTTTTTTTTATGAATTCGACAATCTTTAAACGTGTGATTATTCATGTGACGATGATGACAACCAAATTCCTTTTGTCCTTAACAAATCCTTTGTTAGCCAATTCAGGGCAATCTCTTTTAAAATGTCTGAACTTCTTACAATAAAAACATTCTATCTTATTGATCCAATTACTTCTATCCTTAAATTGATTTTCATTTGACAAGTGTGCTACTCTTTTATTCGAATTAAATAGCGGTTTCGAGTTTTGTCCTATATTAGAATTCAAACAGCTTCGGGTGCTGACATTCCTTTATGTACTCTTTTCCAACTTTTTAATTTAAGGTCCTCCTGATTGGCGAGTGCAATGGCTTTGCCTAGTGTGTTTATCTCTGTATCTTTTATCTGAGAGTAAATATCATAATCTAAACCACGTAAGAAATTCCCTATTGCTGTAGTTCTATAAGCTTTATACATTCCAGTACCCTCTTCCCCTGGAGTATTTTCTAAAACTTGAGAAACTAATCTATTCAGAGTCAAGTTTACTCTTGCTCCATATTCCTGAACAGTTTCCTCGGTTTAATCTGGACATTAGCTAAATCTTGCATAAGTTGACTTATGTCTTCGTTCTTACACTAGATTTGATTTAAGGTTCTCAATATTTCATCTAAAGTAATCCCTCTTCTATCCTGAATATGTTGTCTCGCTTCTCCAATTATTTTTGTTCTAATTAACATTGTTAAGCATGAGATATCAGAAGGGTCAACTAACGAAATTGTGTCTCTTCAGTGATCATAAAACATAGTGATGGACATATTTTTTCCATCAACGGAGGGAATCATCCCTTGAACGATTTTTGAAATTTTACTGAAATCACGAGTTCCGGCCAAAGCAATTGAATTTTCTGACAAGGGAGTAGGAAGATAAACCGGTGTTTCATGTCGTATTAGGCAGCGCCGGATTAACCATAGGGCTAGGTGGGGCTATAGCCCCAGGCCCCTGGGCAGTCAGGGGCCCCTTTACTCCAGAAAAAATATATAAATTCTGAGTACGTTACTACAACTACTACAAGACTTCTGAAGAAACATTTAAAACTTTTTAAAAAATTATGTAATAGTTAATTTTGTAAACTTAACTAAATAGTTTCATGGCATATGTGGAGAAGAAATCTGAT
>NC_046662.1:132786250-132796214 GCF_010883055.1 Belonocnema kinseyi
TATTAATGTTTTAAAAATGTAATCAATAATTTTTTTATTGATCCACTGTATTTATAATCAAACAATCAATACTAAGAGGTACAGTTTGATCAAATATAATATGTATGTTGCGTATAGGTTACTACTTACTATCCCAATAGCTAACTGTGAGACAGAGATCTTTTTCAGTTTTAAAAAGAATCAAAAATTTATTCCGATCTACAATGCTCAATGACAGATTGTCTGCCTTGTCAAGATTGAGTATCGAAAAAGAACTACTTAGGTCGCTCGACTTTGATGATATAATCAGTGAATTTGCACAAAAAAAAGCTAGGAAAAAATTGTAAGATAATCAAAGACTAATTGAAATAAGTATCTGTTATTTTTGTAGTTACAAATTGTTCTAAAGATAATAAATAAATTATGATAAAAATAGTTTTGAGTTATTTTTCTGCACCGTCAAACATTTGGATTTTCTCTGCCCTTAAGGGGGCCCCTTCAAGATTTAGCCCCAGGCCCCGAAAAAGGTTAATCCGGCGCTGGTATTAGGGGAGAAGAATTTCCGAGATCTGAATTTATAGATGGGCTAATATTACTTGTTAATAAATTTTGAGAAGATTGTAATCTTTGCATTGCCAGGGAAGCTCCAGCCAAAGAACTTTTTTCTGGCTCGCTATTTAAGCATTTTAATAGCTTAATTATTACAGGCTAAAACTTACTTGTGTTTTTTTTTTATTCCAAATTTTTTTCTTATCAATTTTTACACACTTTTCCTTTTCGTCTAACCACATAATAATTTTCGAACACACAAAAAGACGAAAGGGAAAGAAATCGCTACACAAAATACTTGTTGAGAAGAAATCCTTTCAATGGTCCTGAAGGTTCTCTTTAAACATCCGGTTGAAGTCCTTGAAGATGACTTGGAGATTTTCCGAAGTTCTGCAGCTCAGGAGGTCCCTCGGAGCCGAAAATCTTCACGAATTCGGTGATCCAGTAATAAAGTTCCGTTGAATTTTTCAGGATTTATAATCCATTAGGCTTGTGGTTTTTGAGGGATATTTGGTGGCTCATTTCAACCATTGACAATCTCGGTGCAATTTAAAAACACCCTTAGCTACCGGGAGTAAAACCACCCAAAACCCTGGTAGAAGATTGCAGCCTGTCACTATGAAATCTAGGATTTCATTTTGAAAGGAAAATTTTGAACAAATCGGTAAAATGAATTTCTTTAATATTCCTAAATTCAATTTGCACTAAATATAGATCCTTGAGAATATATTTTAATTGTCCTTTATTGTAATTGCAGATAGCTCACGGGCACACGTTC
Organism: Belonocnema kinseyi; assembly: GCF_010883055.1. Classification (NCBI taxonomy): domain Eukaryota; kingdom Metazoa; phylum Arthropoda; class Insecta; order Hymenoptera; family Cynipidae; genus Belonocnema; species Belonocnema kinseyi. The sequence goes on from NC_046662.1 coordinate 132,787,557, forward strand.
GGGTGTGGCACAGAACTTATAATATCCTTCCATCTCCGTCGTTGTAAATGCGGCACAATTGAAAGGTCGGGTCTTCACTGTTGTCGAGGAGTTCAGCCAAGGTCATCAAAAGTGGACTAGGATCTGACATTATTGTAGAAAATAGCAGAATAATTTTAAATTTCACAATATAGATTTAAATATTCTTTAATAAAGAAAAATCACTCTTTCAATTCACTTTCTCTTTATTAGTTCTTTTTAATTTTCATGTTGAGGAGGAGAGGGAGTTTGTCTTATTTGACTTTTCTTTTTCTGCTGTTCAAGAAAGATGTCTAATTCCTTCATTTCTTGAGGAATATTTTTGCGACTCGTTGGAGGTTGTAGAAAGATCCATTTACAGCCGTTTTTATCCATAAGTTTCTTCCAAGCTTGAAGTCCGTCCATAATGATTAAAGAGTTTAACCAAATCCTATGAGTAGAAAGTTCGATTTTTAGTCAGGCAAACAACCTTCACCCATTGACCTAGTTTTTCGCGACACAGGTAAATCCCACAGAGCTGTCACCAATTTGTTACGTCCAAACTCTGCAATCGAATTTGTTCCGTTAATTCTCTGCGCTAATTTGTTGAGATTTAAGTCCGTTACCTGTCGTTGAATGTTTAATACCATTAGCCGCGAAATATAGGTCAGGTTTGAAATAAAATGATTCACTCGATACGCAGATTTTAGCTTGTAAATTAAACTTGAATGTTTATTATAATCTCATAGATATTCAATTGTTTATGGATGACATATTCTCTATTTGAATTCTAGAATAAACAACAATATTCGTGTATTGCAGCAGAGATGAGGTGAGAGATTGCCGATCCCATGTATTTAATTTCGAACGATTTTCGCCAGCGCCACCTATTACCTGAGGCTTTTGCGAACTAAAATAAAGCGCCCCCAATTACTCAGGCCAGGTGTTGAATTATTACATAAAAAGGTGGGAAAAAATTCCATTTGTCGGTTAAAAAGGTGGCATTAAAGTGAAATAATTTTAATAATTACAAAATATAAAAAAAGGTTGATAAAGCATTTTTAAAGAAATTCAGTTCAAAATAAATTGATATCTATCATTATAAGTGGTTTGTCAGTTTTGAAATTCACCTAGCTTTCAAATTACTGGAATAAATGCAAATGCGATTTTTTTCGTTTGAACATTTTTCTCTGAAAATTTGTACAATAAAAGAAATATAAATAGAAAATGGTGAAAAAATGGTTTATAATAAATACGTGAAACTGAAAGGAGTGGAAATATTTTTTTATTCATGTTTTCATATAGTACTTTTTAAATTAGTTTGGCCGCTTGACGGGGAAGGTAGGAATTTTTTGTAATAAACGAGAAATATGTCAGCAAATTCATTTTTTCACTGGAAATCTTAAAAATTCTGAGGAAAAAATACATCTAATCACTTAAAATATTACGAATGTCGTATCACACGATAATTTACAATAAGCTCAATTAAGAATTTTTAGAAATGTTTAATATTATTATATGATATATAATATTATATAATAATTTATTTTAAAGCCTGAATTTTCAAGGTAAAGAATTTTAAAATGCAGGTTTGCAAGACTTGAAGGAATTTATAATCTACAGGTTTTGAATTTGAACATTTTTGATAAAAAACGTGTTGAGTTGAAAAACTATAAATAGATGTAAATAATGTCATGACTTTTTTTTTAATAAACTGCAGTTCGAGTATAAATAATCGAAAAATACTCCCTTTCGAAAGACGATTTTAATCTCATGCTCGAAATTAAAGAAGGTTCATGAAGATTTTAATTTTCAATATTGAACTGTTTCAATGAGAGAACGTTAGTTTTTAAAGAACTTTAAACATCTTATTAAACCTTCATAAACTATTTGTAATGAAAATAAGTTAAAATTGATAGAATGCGATAAGCAAATGTAAGTATCCTTGTTTACATCCTTCATGCTTTGAAAAATACTCGTCTCTGCGCACACATAACCTCACCCACATATCACTTTTACTGCATTTCGCGCAATTTTGAATATGCTTTTTAAGTGAACCATCGGGAATGTCACCCTTTTGATATATTAAACACGGTTTTGGAAATATAATTAAATAATAAGTATATTTCAAGTAGGACTTGGACCGACTGTCACTTTTGCACTTTCCAAAACGGCACCTCTTGTGCGCATCAACCTTTTTTCTTTTTAATGGATTTTCTCCTAGTCTATTAGAGATTTCTTTTTTGGGAAGTTTTTTAACTTCCAATTGTTCGAAATAGTTTTTTTTCGTCAATGTTTACCATTACCACATAAGTTTCAGTCAAAATTGACCAAAACTCACATGGAAGTGCTATTTATCTTTAGCGCTTACGCAATGTCATTTTCTAAAATGAAAAGGTCTATGTCGGTAGAGAAGATCAGAGTGGGTAATTTCGCATACATGGCATGGTCTATATTGAAGATCGTAAACTGGCTAGGTGAATTTGAGAGGATTTAATTAAAAAGTTTACATAAAAGAATCTGAAAGATCTTAAGGGAATTTTTTTAATTATGCACAATTAAACATTTTTTAAAAAATTACTGTTTTTTCGGTATTCAAAGATTAATTTAAGAGCCTATTAATGAAAATTTTAATCAGTCTTTTAGTACATAACGATGAAAAAACAATAAAAATGGTGGAAAATAAAAAAAATTTTTATTGAAAACTAATACTTTTGTGGTGTTTCAAGATTGCTATATATTTTTTGAATTTATTGTTTATTGGTAGAAAATTTATCTTCTCGGTTAAAAAATCATCTTTTTCATTAAAAATTTAACTCTTTTTGGAAATTTTTTGATTTTGAATTGAAAATTTAACTATTTTATTTATGCTTTAAAATTGATCTTTTTCAGTAACAAATTCAACGATTTGGTTGACAATTTTAAGATTTTTGTTTTCAAGTTTGTTGTTTTTTATCAGAAAATTAATTTTCTAGATTCAAAATTCTTCTTTTTATTGAAAATTAAACTTTTTTTTAAATCCGTTGTTTTTTTCTTGAAAATTGAACGATTTAATTTGTCTTTTTAATGCATTTTTTTAAATGTTAAATTTGCATTTTTTTAAATGTTGGGGAAAAATCATGTAATCTTGAAAATAATGGCAGGGTTTTTTAAATTGAAAGATTAATTTCAAAGACTATTAATCAAAGTTCTATTAATTATTTTAGTAAGCCATGGCAATAAAAGGTGGAAATTTAAAACCCTTATTGGAAATGTGCTTTTTCGTTTGTTTAAAATTCAAGTGGTTATTTGCTAAATTAGCTGTTTTTGGTAGAAAATAAAGCTTGTATGAAAATTAAATTTTTATTTAAAAATTTGGATTGAAAATTAAAGTATTTACCCAGAAAACTTTTTGTTAATCTTCTTAGTTGAGTATACTTTTTTTTATAGAATATTTAACTATTTCTTGAAAATTCGTCGTTTTATAAATATTTTATAAATATTAGGAAATCTTTTAAACTTCTAAAATATTTTTAATCACTTCAACACTTCTAAATTTTTCAACACCCAAATTTTTCTTACAATTTTTAAGTCCTTAAAAATTAAAAAATTGCCGAAGATATTATAGATTCTTTCTCAGAATTTTTAGAAACCTTTTAAAATTTTCTTTAACAATTTATTTTTAAAAACAAGAAATCCTTTAAAATTTTCTGTATGAATATGATTTTAGTAAATGTTTTGAATTTGTCATTTACTGACATGCCGACAAATGTTGAGCGAAATATTGATTTTTTAAGATTTCGAAAGAAAAGGCTTTTTAAGAATTTTGAAAGATTTGAAGATGATAAAAACCTTTTCTTAGGTTTCTCAAAAAAATTTAACATTTTTCTTATTTTTAAAGTCATATGAAGAGAATTCTTGAAAAGATTCCAAGATTTAAAAAAAAAAGATCAAAATTAACAGAAATTAATTTTGTGAGAATATTCTACAACTTTTTCAAAACATTTCAAAACATTGCCAAAAAATATTCTGGAAAATTTTAATATTGAGAAGATTTTTAAAAGATAAAAGAAAATTTAGATTTCTGAAGATAAAAAAAAAGTTTTGGATTCCATTTTAGAATTTGGAAAGGTATTAAGAAATTAAAAATTTGTGGAATAACATTTCGGGGAAAGTTTTAATTTATTTTTTATTTAAAAATCAAAATTTTTAAAAGAAAATTTAAAAATATTTTGAAACTTTTTAAAACATTTAAAAACTGCATTGACTCAAGAATACGGTAAACAAAAGTATCAACACTCAGAAATTTCGGAAAAAGGAAATATGATTTATCGCGTGTTTGCTTGGACTGGTGTCATTTTTATGTGATGGTTGCTGACAGTAGGACCATGCGATGGCTGTTCAATCTCTTTCTTTAAATTTTCACATACAATATTTTCTAAATTCATATAATTTGATGTAATATTTAATATATTACAGACAGTTGAAAATTCTTAAATTAGAAAAGTGCGGAACAATAAAATTCCTGATTGTTTCTAAGGTTATTGAATTTAAAATTTCACGAATGTAAACATTAGTAAAATTGTGTAAGTATTAAAAAAACTAATTTCAATTTAAAAAAAATTTTTTTAAATGGAAAATTTTTTTAATTCGTTGTTCTTTGGCAGAAAATAAAGCTTGTATGGAAATTCCTTTCTTTATTGAAAATTCAAATATTTGGTTAGAAATTAATTTTTTCATTTCAAATTTTATATTGAAAATTGAAGTATTGAATAAGTAAAATTTTTTAGTTCAAACTTGAACTATTCTATTTATTTTTTCATTGGTTTGAAATTAATCTTCATAGTTGAGAATTCTTTTTTTTATGGAATATTTATTCTTCAACGCCCAAATTTTTCTTAAAATTTTTAAGTCTTCAAAAATTAAAAAATTGCTCAAGATATGCCGACAAATATTGAGCGAAATATAGATTTTTTAAGATTTCGAAAGAAAAAGCTTGTTAAGAATTTTGAAAGATTTAAAGAGGATAAAAAAGTTTCCTTAAGTTTCCTTAGAAAATTTACCATTGTTTTTTTAAAGTTAATTTAAAGAGAATATGTAAAAAGATTTCAAAATTTTTAAAAAAAATTATCAAATTTATCAACAAATAATTTTAAGCAAATATTCTACAACTTTTTAAAACATTTAAAAAAATTGTAAAAAAACTTCTGGAAAATTTTAAGGTAATTTTGATAATTTTGCTCTATTAACAAAAAAGGAAAATATTAGAATTGATTAAAAACATCATTTTTAAACTTTAACATATAATTTTAATATTGAGGAGACTTTTAAGAGATAAAAGAAAATGTACATTTTTGAATATTTGGAAATAAATTTCATAAAGATGTAACTTTTTTTGTTGACTAGCGTGATGTAATAATATTGTGTCGATGGAGTGACGGTGTTGATCTACTAATCGTGAGATGGTACTAAGTTTTTTATTAAAAAACAAGCTTTCGCTTGGTGACACCAAGCCTCATCAGGGATACATATGGAAGTAAAACTAGTTACATTTGACATTATAATACTAATTTAAGATAAGCATTATTGGAGTTTGATTGTGTTACTGTAATTTATAAAGGTGAGGTTCAGAAAGACTTTTTAAAAAATATATATTATTGTTTTGTTAATTAAATAAGATAACAGAAGTGTGATACTCCCTCCTGGACATGCAGTGCATTTTAGTGTTAAAAATAAATAAAATTCATTATAATAACGAAAAATTATTGTGATCTAATTTAATATACAAATAATCCCATTTAAATTAAATTTTTTATCTCAATCCGAAGCCGTGCCCGCTCCAATTTTAGGTTAGTGTAAGTTTCAGATTTTCAAGTTTCACATATATTACCCCTAAGCTGGATAACTTTTTCTGATCAAACTTTTTAGACTTTAAATCAGGAATACATCAGCTTTTTAGTATATCATGACCATCGACATATAGAAATGGACCGGTAATGCTGTGGGGAGAATGGTAATGGTTTCTAGAGAGAGAAAAAACACAGATTCTAGATAAAGCTGATTGGTCGAGAATATTTTCGTTGGGTCAAGTTTGGCGCAGCATAGGCCCGTGCTTTGTGTCGCGAGTGCCCCAATAATGTGGCGTTTCTCGCACTTTTCAAAATTGATTTATTTATAATTTTTTAATTATAATTTATTGTAAATAAATATAAAAAATGGTGGCAGCCTGTGTAGTTTGTGGGTGTTGTCAAGACGTTTATATGGGGATATGTTTTCATACGTAAGTGAAGTTATTGAATATAGTAAAATAAAAAATGTTACAACAAAAACAAAACCTCAAAATATGAAGTTTTATACCTATGCAATACAAATGGTTATTTTTTATGTTATAGAAATATTGTTCAAATTTTTGACAGTTTTTACATTATTTGTGAACTCACAAAACGATTATTATTGTAGCATTTTCAATCCAATTTCAAGAATAATTTAAGGTTACTAAGTTTTTAAAATAATCTATCTGAAACAGGTCATTTCACATGAATGTTCTTTAAAATTCAATTTATTATAACTACAAATTTCTAATATATTGTTTATCTTTTTTTTTTAATTAACCGCGTGCAGAATATTTAGGCAATACTCGGGGCCACCAATACACTTGACAGAGTCCTGAAATAGATAAGGGCAGGTCTACGTCTCATATGTTTTTTCTCTCTCTAGAGCCCATTTCAGTTCTCCCCAAAGCGTTACCGGTCCATTCCTATATGTCGATGATCATGACGCGAAATGATTTGAAACGTTAAAAAAGCGTCTCTGCGCTGTCATCGTAACCAACATGGAGGCCACTTTACGAGACGCGGCTTGTACGTATTTCGTAACACCAAGTTGCGGGACCATAGCTTCTTGGATCATGCTTAAGACTGTACCTAGTGTGCTGACTCTAATCGAGGACTGCGGAGAGAAGACGCTGATTTGCTTTCTTCTCCTCCATGGGTACGGCACTCAGGCATATTTTTGTGAAACTTCTAGGGGAATGCGGGACGGGCGGTAGAGCTTCAAAGGAGATCCGAGAGAGGTGCGCAAGAGGCGAGTGAAAAAAACGAATAGCAAGTTTTCCTAATTTAAACATTGCACAATTATGTATTTCTCATTTCATACCATTTCTTTAAAAGTTAATAATTAACTTTTGAAGAAAGTATTTCTTAAATACGCTCAAGGTTATGAAACTTTTCGTAGCAGGAGTCGCTAGGTTAATTAATTTCATTTAACTTTTAGTTAAGAGGAGATCCACGTGGGCGCGCTCTTCTGAGTCTGAGTTACCTACGTCATTTACCCTGAGTGCTGAACCTATGTTCTCCTCTTTCGCTAGAGAAGAGAAAAGGGCGAGCGACGCTTTGCTCCTAGTCCCTGTTATTTTGTAAATCATGTCATAATCCCTGCTTCTACTTTATCGGTGTTGTGAGAAATCTTGGTTAAAACCGGGATTTGCTGCGAGGAGCAACGGATAATATAAATTTAACAATCTACCCTCAGAGCAACGATTTTACCCACAGAGAAAGAAGGAGCAAGGTAGTACGAAGAGGAAAGAAGCTCCGCACCCGGCGAAAGCCAGGGGCGCACAAACCATGTTGCTACCCCAACTGGGGGGTGGGGGGGAGGGTGCCCAAGAGGTTGGGTGGGTGGTGTTTGAGTGAGATGGATTGGAAAATGTAGATTTCACTGAAAATAATACTAAACAATTTATAATTTTGAGTGACAATGAAGAAAAAGCGTTTTTTTTTTATAAGAAAATAGCCCATCGCTACCCCGGTGGCGGAGGAAGTGTGCGCCCTTGACGAAAGTAGTAGTTATCCCGGCTTAAAATGACGGATAGAATCCATATAAGAACCGGATGGAAGTTGGTTCCCATCTAGCGCTATTGGAATTAGACCCGGGGTTTGCCTCCGGTTTATACCCGGCCCTTGATCGGATTCTATCTGGATTGTTATTCTTATCTCTGGCTTCTATGACTCTCATCCGGGACCTTCAAGAGTTGTATCCGGTTTGTAGTCGTGATTGGACCTGGTTTATACCCGGCACTTGACTGGGTTCTATATGGGATTAGATAGCATCTACCGGATTTCTAAGTGGGTCTTATACGGTTCCTTACAACTTCTACCCGGTATAAAGGTGATGTCTATCTGAAACGTACACGGATCTTGTCCCCGGCCCTTGATCAGATTATATCTGGATTGATATTTTTATCTCCGGCTTCTATATGGCTCTCATCCGGGACCTTCAAGATTTGTATCCGACACTTGACTGGGTTCTATCTTGAATCAGATAACATCTACCGGATTTCTACATGACTATTATACACGAAAAAAAATATCCATGAAATTTTATAGAACTAATCCTATAGTGGAGGATACGAGGACGTATTCTCTATCAAAACCCAGGTTACGAAAAATGTAAAATAGTTCTATAAAATTTAAAATTCTAGCCTAAATACAGTCTATATCGAAGAAGTCTTGAAACTACAGAGAACAGTTCTATAAAATGATAACCGATTTTTCACCGCAAAAAAATTATCTTTTGTATTATTATATTATACGAGGGTAGTTCAATAAGTCCTTAGAATGAAGTATAAAAACAATTTTTTTTGGGTAAATTTTTTTTTATTTTTCAACATAATCTCCTTGGAGC
>NC_046662.1:132796314-132798905 GCF_010883055.1 Belonocnema kinseyi
ATTACTATTATACAATGACTAGACTATTTATAATCGCACACTATGAAAATTTGTATTCGCCGCGGGTTCGAACCCTGTAAGTTTCGCATTCCTAACGCCTAAAGCCTCTCGGCTAACCTAGCTTGAAGTATAAAAAAAATATGAAATATAACTTACAGCTGCGCATAGCCGCCTGCAAATTTTTGTAACCCATTCTATGAAAAATATCCTTGCACTTATAATATATGTAATAAAGGATCTTTTACATCTTCCGTCATCCCATGGAGAATAGACACAAGGAGACCAAAGTAATGTAACGAAAAAAGTGCATATTTTTTCGCGAAGTAATGCATGGAGAATAGACACAAGGAGAACAAAGTCCTGTACATTGACTTCACAAAAAATGAGCAGGTTTTTTCGCGAAGAACACGCGTCTGAACTTCCCGTGCGTGGCGTTAGTATGAAAATATGTACAAATATGGCCGTTCACGTGAAAAGAATAATATAACTTCAATTCATATGCAATAAAATGTTCTATAAAATATACTCTGTACATTAAATATATAATTTATAAAGTGAAAGTGCAATGTCGAAATGGTAAGTACAATAATAAAAGACCTAGGAAAATAAGTTACCATAAAAGACCAAGTTCAATCACCGAAATTATTTTCCTGTACATATAATCCTTACTTACCTTTCTTGAGTTTCGTACGACTTTCAAAAAACGTATAACCACATTTACACTTGCGCATAAAGTTATGATTTTAAATTAATCATTAATTATTGAGTGGCCCAATAATTTCATAAATAATATTTGATACTTTTTGATTTGAGGTTATATTATTGTATTGTTATGATTGTCTCGTGGGCCGCTATATTTCTACCACGTGATTTGTACAAATATTTATACTAGCGCCACGCACGGAAAGTTCAGGCGTGTGTACTTCGCGAAAAAATATGCTCATTTTTCGTTACATTACTTTGGTCTCCTTGTGTCTATTCTCCATGTACACACGCCTGAACTTTCGTGCGTGATGCAAATATAAATATTTGTACCACGAAGGAATAATAAGGAGACGCAACTGCCAGTGGGAAGCCATCTGAAACTGGCAATAGAAACATTACCGTAAGTGATACGCACATTACAGGAAGATCTTAGCTTTGAGTGCGCAGGTGCGCAGTTGTCCTCTTCCTATACATGGAAAAGCGTGCGAGTGAGAAAGTTTGTCAAATTGACGTAAGTTAGAGGTTGTGCTCTTTTGTTGATCATCATACGAAAGATACACAAAATAAATATATAAGCAGTATTTTCGATACTTGTTTGAAAAATGTGTGAACAGATTTTGAGAAGGAAACGTATAGGTAAGTACCTTTTAAATTTGTAATATGATAAATAGGCTAAAGATTCTCAAGGCTCTGAGAAGTTCTGAGAAATTCTCCGCAGGCACCCAGGTAGTGAGTAAAGGTTAAATTTCTAAATCATTTCTATTTAAATTTAAATGACAGGTAAAACAATAAAATATATTAGACGTTTGTTGTACTTGCCGTGAATGCTTTAAAAAACGAAGTGTATTTGCCTTTTTCGGCGTGTAACTTCGTCCACAACCCGGAACTTGACACCTCATGGCTTAGAACACATTTCTGACACTTGCATCAAAACAAACAGAACCTCTCAACTTACGTCAATTTGACAAACTTTCTCACTCGCACACTTTTCCATGTATAGGAAGAGGACAACTTTGCACCTGCGCACTCAAATCTAAGACCTTCCTGTAATGTGTGTACCACTTACGGTAATGTTTTCATTGCCAAGTGGGGGAACGGAGTTATGTCGGTCTCCTTATTATTCCTTCGTGGTTTGTACAAGGCACGTGGTACAAAAATAGTCGTCCACGTAACAATCGTAACAATACAATAGTATAACATCAAATCAATAAGTATTAAATATTCTTTATGAAATTATTGGGCCATGTAATAAATAATGATTAATTTAAAGTCATAACTTTCTGCGCAAGTGTAAATCCAGTCATACATTTTTTGTGAGTTGTACAAAACTTAAGAAAGGTAAGTAAGGATAACATGTACAGGAAAATAATTTCCGTAAGTGAACTCGTTCTTTTATGATAAACTCTTCTTTATACCTCTTTTAGTATTTTACTTACCATTTCGATATTTGTACAAATGTTCATACTAGCGCCACGCACGGGAAGTTGAGGCTTGAGTACTTCGCGAAAAAACCTGCTCATTTTTCGTGAAGTCAATATACAGGACTTTGGTCTCCTTGTGTCTATTCTCCATGCGTCATCCGGTAGTCAACCGACCAACATATCGAAATGTCCATTCACACCTCCGGTAAATTCATTGGACTCTAGTAATATTTTAGTAACCTTTCAGTGAGTTTCAGAATATAGCTAAAATATTACTAAATTGAACTGAATTTTTCGAAGGTGTGAATGGATACTCCGATAGGTTGGTCGGTCAATGACCGATTAACATAAGGTGTAAAAGAGACTTAAAATTTTAGATTTTAGAAATATTACAAATTATTCTTGAATATCTTATGCGATTAAACAAGATTTGAACTAAATTCAAAAATATTTCAAGATATCTTA
>NC_046662.1:132799005-132811458 GCF_010883055.1 Belonocnema kinseyi
TAAGAAATTTAATAGATTTCAAAGGATTTCTACAATTTTCCGAAGATTTCAACACGTTTAATAGAATATGAAGAATTCAAGAACACTACTTATATTTTAAAATTACTTTAAAATCTTAAAACTCATTTAAATTCTACCTACATTAAAAATATCTTGAACTCTTTTAAATATTTCCAAATCTTTTGGAATTCGATTATAAACTTAAAAATGTTCTAAATCAAATAACTTCTGTTAAATCATTTGAAATTCTTAAAAATCTCTTTAAATACATTAAAATATTTTTTAATTACATGAAAATCCTTAAACTGTTTTGCATTTTTTTAAAAATAATTTTAAATGCTATGTAATGTTTTAAATTCCTTTACCGACTATTTAACTGATATGAAATCCATTCAAATGCCACAAAATCGCTCAAATTCAATAAAAATCTCTTGATCTCATAAAAAGTGTTTGAAAGTCTTTCAAATCTCTTGAAAATGCTTGTACGTTTTGGAATTCTTCTAGAATCTTTTTAAATTATTTAAAATTACTTGAAATCTTTTAAAGTTCATTAATAAACTTTAATCTTTCTTCATTTAAAAGAATTTTTTAATCCCCTTAAATTATTTTGAAATTCATTAAAATCCTTTTAAACACTTGAAAATATTTTGTACCCCAAAATCTTGCTTTCAGTCAAGTTTTGGGAGGTTGCCTTCAAATAGCCTTGGACTGATTTCGGGAGGACAGAAACGTAAACAGTGAGGGCCGGCTGGCTCATTTCCCATTGTAACATATCTATATATATGCGGTCGAAACCGCGCTCGCCCTATTCCCCTCAGAAACTGCGTGAGCCACCAGTTCTAGTAAGGCTGAGAACGGGGTGACTGGAAACAAGAGTTTAGTGTTATTGTAAATCTTTGAAAACTTGTAGAGTGCAAAAAGAAAGCGAGGAATATCTTAGAATATTTGTGAATATTTAGGGATATTTCAAAATATTTTGGAATATAACAAATATTTGAGATTATAAAAAATATCAAGAATACCATGAATATCTAGGAATATTGAAAGAATACGTGTATGGGAATATTTAGTGAATGTATCAGGAACATTGGGGTGATCGACGAATATATCAGTAACGCAAAAATATGTACCCCTTTGTTATCGGTTCCTATTGGAAACCTATCCAGATTATGTATGGATCAGCCAAGAATTACAAAAATTGATTTATCTTTAGTGAGAATTTTATAGAAATATGTACAATGTTTCTACAATAAATAATATCAACTAATAAGAGAAGTAACATGTAAAGATAATTAAGGAATTGATCATTAATATACTTTAGTAAACATTTTTTATTAAAAATCAGTTGTATTTCACTATTTGTTTTAATACACTGTTTTCAACTTTTCACTAAATTTTTAGTCAGGTATGACTAATAATATGTAGAATTTTTTGAGTAAATTAAATTATTTCCTTTCTATGTGTGACCATCCAGATCGTTCGATTCAAAGGTTGTAGTAAAGAGCTGAAAAATTTACAAGTGGCCATGTGCCTTAAAGAGACCGGATAGGAACCGGGTAGAAAAGTATATCCTTATTTTAATTTCCAGTTCTATTTGCAACATAGGAACCTGGTTGGACTCAGATAGCCGGTACACTCTCACTTAATAATTTACAAGTGACCATGTTCCTCAAAGAGACCGGATAGGAACCGGGTATAAAAGTATAACCCTATTTTAATTTCTGGTTCCATATGCGAGATAGGGACCGGGTAGCACCAGGTAGCCGGTCCACAAGCGTCGATTGCCATATAGAGACTGGATAGGATACGGGTAGAATTCTAATTTTATATGATTATTATTTTCATTTTGTTAAATTAAAGGCCAAATAAAAGCCGTATAGAACCGGGTAAGGACCGAAAGTGTATGTAACTGGTTCCTTTCCGGTTTCAATTGGATTTCAATCTGTCATTTTAAACAGGGATATATACCCCCCCCCCCCCCCCCCCCCCCCCCCCCCCCCCCCCCCCCCCCCCCCCCCCACTTCGCCACCACTTGCCGCATCTAGGTTATAATATCTTTGCCGAGGGCCGCTTGGAGCGCGTGACGTCACAAGTGAGAATGCTCTGTGCTCTTGGTGGCGCATGTGCAATGCTGTTAAAGTTCTGCGCGTGTGTGTAAGACAGAAATATATGTCTGCACTCTTAGTTTTCGCGGATTAGCTGCAATTTTTGCCAGTTGCGCTTTGATAGACCTTGTGTAGTTTGTATCATGGTCTGTGCCATGATCTAATAAATACATGGTCTAGCCACGCGCAAGTAAAAAAAAACCGAACCAATAAGGATCAACGGCTTAATTTCTCCATCTTGAATAAGTAAGGCGGCAAACATAAGGGATTTTAACATCTAAAATATAAGAATAAAAATTTCTTGTACTTTTGAGGTGTAGAAATATTTGAATCCTCATAGAATGTATTATAATAATGTTGCAGATTGCCAAAGGAAAATGCGGATTAATTATAATTTTAGGTTATGTCCTACATAACCTCTTTCTGCGGACAAAAAGAGACATATCTGTGTCAAATAAAATTAAATTGAAGTTAAGTGGGAAACATGGAAATCCGGGAAATGACAGTGAATTTATTTTTTGACCGGGAATTTTACAAAATTTTTAAAATAAAAATTTTGTCCAATTGCGATTTCAACCATTTTTAAATAATCTACTAAATTAAGATTTTTATAAATTATTATATCGTTTAGTTTAGAATGCTTAATTCGAAAATGTTTCACTTAAAAAATTTTCCATTTTAGATTTTTATTTTTTCAGCATATATTTTTATTTAAATAATTTTAAAATGCTGTTTTAAAGGTTGAAAACTTGAAAATTAGAAGTTTTTAAAATCGAAGATTTTTTTATAGACAACAGGATGGCTGCTGGACCGGGAAACCCGAAATTTTATGAATTTTAAGAAGAAAAATCTGTCCACGTTCGATTTTAACAGTTTTTAAAATAATTAATGTGCTGTTTTGAGGATTTAATCAATTGTAATAAATAAATAAATTATTTTTAAAATGATCTGTACTTCTGGATTCGTTCAAAATTTGAGAATTTCCAGATTGTAACTGTTTCAATCCGAAAGTCTTGATGAGAATTGACATTAATATATCATTTATTCCGATAATTTTATTTTTAAATAAAAATTTTCATGATCTATCAATGATATGTTTGTCATTCAGAGTTTCAGGCACTCCTTTATATAATTTCTTTATATTAAATTTAATAAATTTATTAAAATGTTCCTTCTATTAATTTTTTCTGCTTTTAAAAAATGTAAACGTGCGTTTTACTATTTTCAAATTAAAAATAAATCCGTAATAATACAGTCATATTTCAAAGTTTTTATCGAATTTAAAATATCATGAGTCTAAATTATTTCATTTTTATCCCATTTGATTTGAAATTTCTTAATGTAGAAAAGGAATAAGTATTTAATACTTAGCAATATTTCACTGTTCATTTAAGACGAGTAAATTGAAACCTAATATTTAAAGGAAAACAATTTGAAACTGAAATGTTCTATTTAAAAAGTGTTTAATTTATAAGTGAAATTTTTAAATTTTGACGCATAAATAACAATTGAACACTTATTTCTTGTAAAAAAAATTTGAGTAATTTTAAGAGGTATTTAGAAGTTTTAAAAAGATTTAAAATTAATTAAAAACTTGAAATTATTTCAAATAAATTAAGCGAAGTGTGTTAACATTTTTTTCAGAACTTCTCAATATATTTTTTAATTAATCGAAAAGTTCCTACAATTTTTTAAAATTCAGCAAATTAAATAAAATCTTTCATGTTCTTCTTTGATTATTTTTTAAATCTCTTAAAATCTTCTTGAACTTTCTGTTACGATAATTTTTCAAAGTGAAAAGTCATTTTCAAATTTCCTCAGATTCCTAAGAAAATTTTTATTTTTTTGTAGTCTTTCACAATTCTTTTAAAAAATTTTAAATTTTTTGTTTGAAATCTGCAAAAATCTAAATTTTATTTTAGATTCGGCTGTAAATATTTCAAATTATTTCAAGTTCTAAATTTAATTCGATTTTTTTTTAAACTACTAAATATTTCTTAATATTACTGTAATATTTGCACAAATAATAAGTGTTCTATTGTTATTTATAAATGAAAGTTTTATTTTTTTTTATTTGCAGGATTTTCTAAAAGTTATGAAAAAATGCAATAATGCATTTTAAAATATATTCAAAAATTCTAACAAAACATTCAAAAATGATTTTCAATTTGGAAAAATTTAAAACCACTTCTAGATTTTTCAACATTTTGAAATAAAATTTTAAAGCATTTGAAGGATGCCTAGACTATTTAAAATAAAAATAATTTAACTTCTAATTTAAGAAATGTTAAGTTAAAAACATTATTTTTCAACTTTTAATATGTCTAGCTTAAAATTATTTAAAATAACATCATTTTCTAAACTGTTAAAGTTCATTGCTTGATTCTTTAATTTATACTATTACAAACTTTAACGTGGATTTATATTTTTGAAACTAATCTCAATCTTTGAACTCTATAATTAATAAAAGTTCTACGATGTGCAGTTTATTTGCATTTCACTTAAAACTGTTCAATTTAAAAGTGTCAGTATCTTCCAGTTTATACGTGTAAGTTATTGAGCTTTTGAATACACCATTTTTGAATTAAAAACTTTTAAACTTCAATTTTGAATGTTTGGAATTCCAGGGTTCCATTTTGAATGCTTTAAATTGTTGTTTACTTTTTATTACTTTATATGGAAAAATGTTTAGAATATAGTTTGATTTTTTAAATTTCATGGGCCGTGAAAAATGTTAACGAACCGGGAAAAACTCGGGAAATGACCGGGAATGTTTTTCTTCGATTAAAACGGCCAACCTGCAGTGCCCATGACATAAAAAAATGATAATTATTATGTTTTATTTATTCAAAAACACTTCCTCAATTTGGAAGACAATGTGATCGCATGATATTCAATATTTATTTATAATTATCGATATTCTTGTTCTTTATTGTTTTTTACGATTTGTGTTACGTTCGTAATATAATTAATATATTAAGGGTAAAAAGGGAGAATGTAGCAAATGACAATTTTTTTGAAGTCGGTTGTTTTTTGTTACAAAATACTAAACAATTCTAATACACATCGAGGTAAAAGGATTGTTTTAAAATCGTATTTTTAAATTAGATTTTTATCTCCATCTAAAAAGTTTTAATTTTTTTTTTAATTAAAACGATTTTTAGAGACCATAAAAATCTAACCTCAAAAGTAAAACTCAGTTTTCTCCGAACTGAATAACTTTTCTTATTAAACTTTTTCCCTCTATATTCAGTAACTCTACGTATCTCTGGGATGGTACGTACATTTATTTTTATTGATTATTTCATTTCTTATCACTATCTCGAGCCGAAAAAGACAGTTAAAAAAAGTGTTAACCCGATTCGGAGGCGAAATTTCATTTTTTGTAAATGCCCTACCGAAAAGAATCTTTGAGTATATACTAAAAATTCTTGAAGCCAAAGAAGCTTAGAGAAATTCTCCGCAGGCACTCAGGTAGATATTTTTAAAGTTCCAGGAAGCTCGTTTAAATGGTCTGAAGGCTTTAAAATATCCTTTCCGAAATTGAAATAAGAATACAATCATAAATAACAAGCAGAGAGGCTATCTCAAGAGAGTAGCCGACACTCAAAGGTCCTTTGTTAAGCTTTCGGATTAAAATTTAGAAGTAGATTTTTTTTAATTTTTATAGTTAACAGCCTAAAACATAATAATTCGGAATCTACGGGTTTCGATGACTTCAGATATCTAACTTTTTTTTTAATGCTTAAAGTTGGAATTAATAGAACGTTTCTCGTAAATGGAATGAGATCCGCCAAAAAAGACAACATTTTTTAATTCAACTATAAAATTGTATATCAGTATATAAGTTATAATTATAAATAAATATAATGAAAAAATTCATCAATTAAAAAAAAGTGTTAATAATTTGAAGAGAAATTTAAAAAGGTAGAGCGGATTAGCCACGACCAACTATTGTAAATAGCTCTGCCCGCCCGGTACGTGACGAATACAAAAGGAACATTATATTACCGTCGCACCACTCTTAAAACGTCCACTAAAAGGATCTTGAAAAGGGCCCAAATCTCTCAAACTATCTCCGA
Organism: Belonocnema kinseyi; assembly: GCF_010883055.1. Taxonomy (NCBI): domain Eukaryota; kingdom Metazoa; phylum Arthropoda; class Insecta; order Hymenoptera; family Cynipidae; genus Belonocnema; species Belonocnema kinseyi. The sequence goes on from NC_046662.1 coordinate 132,805,193, forward strand.
GACTATTTTGTTTCAAATCGACTTTGTTTATAGACTAAAGTAGGCTAAGCTATTTCGCTAAAGAAAACTCAGAGATTTCTTTCGGTAGGGTGGCGATATGAATTCGACTCAAAGTTTTACTGCTGTCAGGCACAATTTTCATTTTGTCAGTTACTCCCTCTTGCCTAACCACTTTTTAGATATAATATGAAATCCCTTTGTATCACATTAAAAATCTTTCTTATTCTTAGAAGACTGTTCAAAATTACAATAAATGTTGGCAAACCCCTATAATATTGCATATATTTACATATACGTTTTATATGCAAATTCAGAAGAATATCCAAATTGTACCATATGACAAATTATTGTCTAATTAATGTAAGAATAATAGGTGTTACTTTCAATCCAGATCAAATACATATCTAAAAAACTTTTCTGTAAAATTTACGGATCCGCGTAATTCTATTACAAACCTCTGTCACTTTTACCTATATATTTCTGGAAGAATTGTCCACCTGAGAATTATTCACTAGCAAGCGGAGATATTTGAAATGAAATTCATTATCATAAATATCAAAAATTGTATATACTTTTAATCCTTCTCATTTAGTAATATTTAAAAACTTACATTCTGGTCTGAATATAATTTATTTCCTTGCCAATGTTCTAATATATCCATTGAAAGTTTGTTTTGAATTCATTCTCTTAATATTCTCAAACTGCGCGGTTGAAGTAACAAAATGGTGGAATTAAGCGGTTGCGTGACTTGAACAAAAATGGGCCCTCAAGTGACTAGACCATTGTATTCATTAGGTCATGGTCTGCGTCACTGCATCACTGCTTGAATTTTTACGAAACTTATGCTTTAGCAATATTTTTTGACGAGCTTTGATGAGTAATTAACGGTTAAATTGTTTTTACGGGAAATCACAAATGAAAGTTTTAGGATCAAAAAATTAGTTATGCTATTAAAGTATTTCTAAAGGCAAGTAAGCAATCAATAATAAGAATAAGTTAATGTTTGTTTTATGAGTACAATTCCATTAAGGATTCTCAATGCCTAATCTGTGTTAAGTCAAACAATGTCTGACTTTTCTGAAATGGGACTGGTTGTCTCGAAGGATGAAGAATCTCGTGCAGTGGAGCCATCCTTAAACATTATTTCAGAAGTGGCCGATACTTTAGTTACAGATTCCATCCACAGTGAAAGCAAAACTTGCATTAATAAATCTTCGAATGTCATAGCTATCAACGATGTTATTGGCGTTGAATCGGCGCCTCTTAGCGAATCTACTTTTGAAAATGAAATTGACGCACTTTCTAGAGTAATTACTGATTATAAAGGGGAGATTTCTCGCAATATAAAATTCTGTAATCCCATAGAAAATTCCGGCTCAAGTGAAAATATTATAAAGAAATATATGCAAGATGAAAACAGGGGTGATGAAAGTTTTGACGTTAATGTTAAAAAAGTACATGAAAATATACAACCTATTGTGTCGACAGTGGATAAAGAAATCTTTGGTAAAAGTCAAGATGATGTCTCTACTGCAAGAGAAAAAAATGTCCACACTTCATTTTTAGGTAAGTTCAGTTCAGTATTTCGAATCTTTGGAATGAAGTAAAACTATGTCAACAATTTAAAGTACAGTGGTTCAGATCTAGAATTTGCTGTTCGTGGTCCACTGTAGGCTATCATTCTTAGCCGATTTTGACGTTCAGTCCGTTAGTCGTTATTTAGTCCGTTGGTTTCACCATTGGGGTTTCTCATTAAACCATACAAAATAAAAATAATTGGACATCTGTGTCGATAACCTTGCCCTATGCCACTATAGTTTGCATGTGCGCTGGAGTTTTTGAACATTGTTTTTCTTCTTCAAAATGCAGAGTGAATCTTTGGCAATATTTTCGGGCGATATCAAGACCCGATATATTAAAAAAATGGAAACAATCCAAAACTTTTATCCGTATGTTGTTACAGATATAGATTTTAGTATAAATGTGCGTTCAGTGCCCTCGTTCACTGTAGTGGATATATTTTCATATTTTTTTAAGTCTTACAGTTTTTACATCGAAAAATAAGTAAAAATTTGGAAGCTTATAAATTTTACGAAGCTCATTTTGTGGTGAAAATAAGTACAAGCAGTTCAATGGTACTTTTTTGCTCATAAGTGAGGTTAGTGTAACAATACAGTTTTTTTGTTAGTTATACCTTATTCTTTTCTATGACTATAAACATTAACTATAAGTAATATCCCTGCGAAGCATAGAATTCGTTTCAATTTAAGTTATCAAATTCCATCGCCGATGTGAAATGTGATAGCAGTTTATTCAGATTTTGAAGTTGAGAATAGTCTCTGGCAAGAGCGATCTACTCTCAGAATAAAAAACTCAAATGATATGGTTAAAAAGTTTAAGATTGTATTCTTCTTTCTCACTTAAATGCAAATAAGTGGTATTTTTACAAAATTCTATAAAAAATTATATTTTACTCTGAGAAATTACGAAAATATATGGCTCAAAAAATTTCACGAAAATTAAAGATTTTTCTTAATACAAAAAAAAGTAAAAAATATCAATTTCAAAAATCTACCTTATTTTGACAAATGATTCATTTTCGTTGCCCGAGAAGATTAATTTTCTATCCAAAAGGACAAAGTTTCAAAAAAATACATTAATTTCCAACTACAAAAGATACACTTTCAACCCAATATGAAACATATACAAAAAATTGGTTGCTTGGTAAAACGTTTACTAAAAAGAAGTAGGATAAAGTAGTTTCTATTTTTTTGAATGAAAAATTTTACAAATAGTTTTTGAGAAAGGCTTTGAAAATTTCGTTAACTTTCAATTCATTTCTAACAATAAGTAGCTTTTTTGTATTTAGAAAATATGAAAATTTCTTAGTTTATTGAGGCCTATATTTTCGTGATTTGTCATTAAAAAACGAAAGTATTTTATTTCGAAATTCTTTTTTTTTTAATTTAATCTTTTATTTCAAATATAACAATTTCATTTTGAGTTGAAAGTGTATCTTTTTAAGGTGAAAATTAATGTATTTTGTTGAAAATTGGTTTCTAACTTCAAAATATCAATAAACTGTCACCGTATTTTACATCAGTAATGAAATTTGATAACATAAATTGAATCGAATGTCATGCTTCAAAGGCATATTACTTAATATCAATGTTCATACTCATAGAAAATAATAAGTTATAACTAAAAATAGTAAGTTAAAATCAAAATTACTGTATTGTTACACTAACCTCACTCAGAAGCACAAAATTACAATTGAATGCTTTGTAGCTCACTTTCACCACAAAACCAGCTTCATAGAATTTATAAACTTCTAAACTTTTATATGCTTTACTTGTTTTGCGCTGTAAAAACGGTGGGATTGAATAAAATATGTCACAATATCCTCTATAGTGGATATTGTGTCCTTGACAATTTTTTTTACCCATCAAACCGTAACAAAATATAACAGACCCCCCCCCAAGTACCTTGTGCTGTTATGTAATTTAAATGCACCTCGGGTATTCTTTTGAGAATATTAAAAAAATCGAAGAACCCTAAATTTTGAAAATAGTTAACTGAACAAATAATTCAAAAGTATTAAAAAATGGCTTGTTTTAAATAATAAGATAGATGAAAGGGTGTAAAAACCTGTTTCTAAATCCTCATAAAAAATTGAAAACACATCATTAGAAAGTAAGTTATAGGCTTCTGAAAATACCAGTGTTGTTGTTTGGATCCAAGTTTCACCCCCCCCCCCCCCCCCCCCCCCCCCCCCCCGACACTTGGAGAAAGTTGTTAATATTGCACGCTACCTACTGATTTTCTTGCAATTATTTTATTTGTAAATGAAGTTTAATATGATACCGCGATATGCATATTTGCTTTAATAACTTTTATTTGTACGCGGATTCGCATGGCTATCCTTTCAAGATGCAGAATAAATTATTGCGCAACACTAAAAATTTTATGCAAGTTTGGAAGAAACATCTAAAAGGTCGACGCGTACAAATTTTCATAGAAATACATAGTAAATTGTCTCGACTCGCGAAGAATCAAAATTTCAAGCCATTTCGAACGCCGTTAGCACTTGAATGGGTGAAACTTTCAAATGCCCATACAATGTGAAGTTGAGAGACCTCTGTTGATAAAGCAAAATATTCAACTGAGGAGAGATTATGAACTTACTGGAAGAAATTAATAAAAATATATATTTATTCAAAGTAGTGAAAATGGAAGTTTTTACCATTATACAGTTTTAATTTCTTTTTTAATTCTTATTAAGTATATAGTGCATACATTTGCTTATTAAAACTAATTTCTTTAAAATGTTCAAATGGTTCAAAATCTAAAAAACAGTTAAGGAAGTACCACCGCTACAAGAATTTTCATGATTATTTCAACCAAACTTTCACTCTATCTAAATATGATCACCAAAAGTACTTAGTTAAAATCTCGGAAGCCTAGGGTACTTTATAAATAAGTTATTTACGTTTTAAATTTGTTCATATGTAACATTGCGTCTTATGAGAGATGGCATTTTTGAGCTCTTTACTCAGTGATATCTAAGTAACCACCATTAAGATATTATTGATAATTTTTTTAATTAAAAACAAGTATTTCAAAAGTGAGGTGCAAAAATAATATTAACCTTTTGGTTCCTGTATATACATGAAAAAAAAATAATCACGAAACTTGCGCTTCTGAACGTTGACTCGCAATCTGGCAACCTCGCGAGGCGCGATCAATGTAGATCTCAGTCAGCCCTTGATTCATGTCGCCGGCGACATGATCACAATGTGGCCAGATTTCAACTCAGTGAGTCATACGAGTGTAGGTATTACGACTGCGTGGTCGACTAATCTCGGCAGTAGCGATGGTACTTCCTTAAGTTCTGAATTTGTTTATGAAATTTATTTGAACAGTAAATCATTATTGTGAATTTGCAAAGTGTCAGGAAAAAGTGATTGGAAATACTATGCCACGTTTTCGTTAGAAATGTATTTTTTAGGTTGATTATTCATTATTATGATAAAAATTCAATTATTTTGTTGAAAGTCTCCTTATACTATAATTTATTTGAATAAATGAAATTTGTTTAAACTATGAAACATTACTCAGCTAGTGGTGGTCAATATTTTACTGAAGAAATAATAATAATTATGAATTTGAAAAATTGAGAAAAACATTATTTAAACAAATTCAATTTGCTTAAAAAATTGAAAATTAATAAATTAATATTAATAAATATCTCACTAGACTAATAGTAATAATTTTAAAGAAAAAACGAAATTTCGAAAGAAAAATTATTTAAATAAATTAAATTTGTTGATATAATTGAAAATTAATTAATGAATGTTAAACATATTCTTAGTTTTCTCTATTTCAAACAGGGATATTCTAGTGTGCAAATTATACAATTCCGGATAAAAATACGATTGGTATTTTCATGTCCTAAGATGCCTGTGGCACATTTTGATTTTTAAGTTCATGAACTTAGAGTAAATGTTTACTGAAACCCTAAAAATACATAGTATCTATGATATTAAATTTACAAAATCGAAATACTTATCAAAAGAAAAATTTTAAGCAAACCGGATTTTCAGTCATAAAACTCGTACTCAAGTCGTAGAATTTCGTTTTGAAAAATGCGAAGTTTACAGTGAAATTTGAACTAAAATTGCAAAAAACTCTGAAAAGGTAAAAAAGAATTATGAACTTAAATACCGAAAATGGTAATTGTTTTTAATTATAAAAATTGTAGTCGAGTCATCGAATCCAGTTTCCAGAATTTTTTTATCAGTTGCGGAATTTCAACATAACTTATTAAAAAAACTTACAAATCACTTCGGTCTCACCAAACTTCGCATATCTTCTCCTGACAAACTCTAAAATGTTCTTACAGTGGATCAAGGGTTTGATTTTTCCTATCCATATATTTAATGTTGTACGTATTAAATACGCATTTAATAACGTCAAATCCAAACGCGGCTGATTGTTTAAAAACTGTAAATTTGCATAAGCATTATATATTTTAGGTCACTTGATTTTACATACTTAAAAAACGGTCCCCTCCACCCCATAATCCCCTAATACTCTTACGACCTGCCCGGGAGTCCAAAGAATATGTATCAGAAATTTAGTACTGATGGGTAAAAACCGCGACTTACACCCCCCCACTATCTGCTCCCTCTCGACGTATGCCCCCATACTTTACTTTTTAATATATTTCAAAAACTGCCCCCCCTCTATAATCACACAACCTGCCC
>NC_046662.1:132811558-132813097 GCF_010883055.1 Belonocnema kinseyi
CCAAAGAATATGCTTGGAAAATTAGATGCTGATTAGTAAAAAACGGTGGCTGTGCCCTCCCCCCCATCTGCCCGCCCTTTCGTATGCCCGCCCTATATTCTTGCGACCTGCTTGGTAGCCCAAAGAATATGTGTGAAAAATTAGAAATTATTTTCAAGTCGATCTATGCAACGGTGTGGAAGGTATCGAGCCTCAAGGGTACAAATTTGAATTTTATATAGTAGATTTATTGGCAATTTATATTAAATTGCTGATCAGAAATAAAGAACAAAAACAATTGTTCTTAAGTTATTAGCGATTACCGTCGTCAATTCTCTAGGTTAGACATGGAACAGAAGACTTTAGATGCATGCTTTTGTTCATGTGCATAACTTTTCGTGTACCGATATCAAGTGATCTGAGCTCGTTCTTCGTCTATGATACCACTTCAAATGAATAGAGTACTACCGGGACGGCAAGCATGTTCGTTGCGGATACTTTGTTCCTCGTCGACTGTTCGGAAGACCAAATCTGCCGGATGAGACGTTTGTATCTGCCTCGGAGAGTATCCTTTATAGATGTCACATCCTGAAAGCGGTTCTGTGGCACGCCCAGGTATGTATAAGTCTCTCCCGCGCAAACGTGTCATATAGCGCTTCTGTCGATGAGCTCAGGGTTATCAGGGATACCATTAAGTTTTACTCGTTTCAAATAAACCTTAGCGTATTTGTCTAACCTAAATTCCATTCCTATTTCCTTTATCATGTCGTTCGACATTCCCTAGAGCAAAAGAGGAGTGGGCTCATGGTGTCGCCCTGAAAGACACCCCTCTGACAGGTGACCTTATTAGTTTCTATACGATTTTTTCCAGGTGAGATAGTAAATCTGGTTTTCCAAAGCGGCATCAATCTCTCTATGCACCTCACGATTTGCAGATCCATCTATTGATGAGCAGGTTCTCCTGACATCCTACTATGCCTTTCTTTGAGCCGCGTTGTTCATACATTTCTTGCCACACAGGTTCAATTGCCCGAACAATCCTATCATTTAGGATAGCTGTGAATATCTTATACTGCCTATTTTCGGCAGGAGTATTGTGCGCCCTTCGACCAAACACTCTGGAATTGGTTCTTCCGACTTTAAATATGAGGTGAAAATACGGGCTAAATGCTGATGGGTTGAAGGAAACTTCTTCCACCAGAAGGTCTTGATACCATCTGGTCCCGGAGCGGAATAATTCTTCATCCCTCTTAATACTTTTTTCACCTCCCCGGTAATAATGGGTGGGTATTCTTCATCAGGTGTTATAAGGGCATCACACACCTCCTTGAAGCTATTTATGTTCTCGAGTCTTCGTCCAGCGTATGCTGCACTTCGTAGACTTCTTTCCAAAATACTTTAACATTCTCTGGTTTGGGTGGGTGGTCGACAGTAACTGGAGGGTCTTGGAAGAGTCGAGATAGGTCAGAGAGAAATTGTTCATTTTGTCTGACCCACCTCTCTCTCCGCTCTGCCCTTCTCTTAGGGGCAGATAGTATCCGTATTCTCTCAACAATATTC
>NC_046662.1:132813197-132814627 GCF_010883055.1 Belonocnema kinseyi
GATATGCCAAATGTACCGCTCAGCAGACAGGACATTGCTATCCCGGATGGAATAACTTTAGCTGATCCGAGCTTCGCAGAAACTCGACCCGTCGACCTTTTGGTTGGTGCAGGTCTCTTTTGGAAACTTCTGTGTGTTGGACAAATTCAGCTGCATGACGATCAACCAATCATTCAGAAGACCATGCTAGGTTGGATTATCACTGGGCCAATGGAACTTCCGGCTAAAAAACTCAGGCCGAGATTGTCGTGCAATGGATTATGAAGAAAAAACACATGACTCAAATTCCTCAGGACGAAATCAGTACTGTGAAAGCAGTAAATTATCTACCGCACCATGCCGTATTCAAGGAAGGCAGCACAACAACGAAGTTACGGGTTGTATTCGATGGCTTTGCAAAAACTTCTTCCGGCCTTTCATTCAATGACGTACAGCGACTCGGTCCTGTAGTACAAAACGATCTCTTATCAATCACGTTGCGATTTCGTCAGTACTCGGTTGTACTGTCAGCAGACATCGCTCAAATGTATCGACAGATTAGGGTTGCTGACCATCAGCAGGATCTACAGAGAGTTTTGTGGAGAACGGACTCTACACTACCTATTCAGCACTTTCGTCTCAGTACAGTGACCTACCGTACCGCTTCCGCTCCCTTTTTAGCTTTAAAAGCTCTCAGACAAATTGGCGAAGAGAATAAGGAAAATTATCCCACCGCCAGTCAGGTCATTATACGAGACTTCTACGTGGACGACCTACTCACCGGGACAGACACTGTGGAGGAGGCAAAGGAACTCAAAGGGGAACTTACTCAACTTCTTTCTGACGCAGGAATGGACTTGAGAAAATGGGCTTCGAATGATCCATCGGTACTCAATAACTCGAATTATTCAACGTCTGAAAAAACGATTCAGACTGAAAAGGATCCCAAAACTCTTGGACTATTATGGGACCCACGGGCAACTACAAATTGACTGGGACGAATCTCTGCCACAGAACTTGCACTCTGAGTGGGAGGATTTCAGCACTCACCTCATGGCACTCAACAAGATTTCTGTAGAACGACGTGTTATCAACGGTAGGCCAGACTTTGTGCAACTTCATGGTTTCAGCGACGCTTCAGAACGTGCGTACGGCGCATGCATTTATCTGAGATCGTCAGATCGATTCGGTAATAAGTCTATTCGGTTGTTATGTGCGAAATCACGCGTAGCACCCTTAAAGAATCTTTCGCTACCGCGGCTTGAATTGCAAGCCGCTCTACTTCTCGCGCAACTAGCTGACTCAGTTAATTCAACTCTTACACTGAAAATTGACGAAAAATACTTTTAGTCTGATTCTACAATAACTCTGCACTGGATTTTATCTTCACCCAACCGATGGAGAACGTACATCGCAAACCGTGTCAGTGAGATTCAGAATCTAACGAACGA
>NC_046662.1:132814727-132816929 GCF_010883055.1 Belonocnema kinseyi
CTAGCTATAAGAAAGAATCTAAGCACACCTTCAATATTTTAGAAGTTATAAAATTAAAATGGATTTTTAGTGCATAAAATAAACTATTTAAATATTTATGAGTCCGGGGGTACCCTTTTCCCTTATCCGATCAAGTAAGAACTTTACAGGAATTATTTTTTTCATCAAATGGAAACATCCTGGGAGGTGCTGCGGAAAAAATGCAATAAAAAAATGTGCACCAAGTGTAGTTGTACTCCGTTAGCGCTTTGAATAGCATGAGCACACAGGCGCACAAAAAAGTGCCATGTGCGGTAAACTAGACCAGTAGTTATAATTTTGCCCATAAGTATCTGGAAAGTGGCTGGGGCATTGCTTAAACCAAATGGCATTCTTTTAAATTGGTACATGCCCTTTCCAGAGCTGGTGAATGCTGTTATTGGTTTTAAACTTTCTTTTAAAGGTATCTTAAAGTGTTCAGTCTTTCTGGTATGAGAGGGTTTGGGCCTTGCACGTAGGCTTTATAATTTGTCAAATGAGTTGCTCTATGTTTTTCCCCGAATAAAATTGAATTTTATTTTCGAGAAGCTTTTCTAATTGGCCTTATTTTTAAAATTAACCCATTTATGTCTGTTATCAATTTCCAATATCTCATGGGCTTTCTGAGATATCTTTTCTATTTTTTTCCGATTGATAACTTTTTTTATTTTTGCAAAGATTACAATCTGTATTCGTTCTCGTATTTCTTATTCCAAAAAATCTGTTCTGAATTGTTTTTCTTACTTTGACTCCTAATAAAAAAGACTTTCTAGGAGTTGGTATTTGTTTTTTGTGGGGATCCTTATTAAGCCGGGGAAGTTCTTCGTAGATTTTTCACAGGAATTTGGGCATTTTTGGTGATTAGGGACTGGTTAGGATTGATAGGTACTAGGTGGGATTTCGCTTTCTTTTATCACTGGGCTAATTTTGTTAAGCTCGCTTGTACTTTTGAGGTTGATACTACCTCCGAATTCTGGTTTTCTATCATTATTCTTATTTTCTTCATTAATTAATATTTTATCTTTAAAATGTACATTTTTATTTTCCTTATTTTCTTTAACTTTAATGTCAGGTTTAGTTTTAGCTCTAACCTCAGTTATTAGGATGGGTAGCGTGTTTGGATAAGCTTTCATAGGATAGCGGGTGAGGGAACTCCCTGGTAACCACCAAGTTTCTGAGTCATAGTTGAGAATCATTATTCCATTATTTTATTCCCGATCATATTTAGAATTGCAACTTGTCCAATTGTGTCGACTGTTTCTCTGTCCGCGACTATTTTCGCGAAACGGGTTTAAAAATTTAATATTTGAAATTCTGGATTTTTCCCAGTAATTCCTTTCCCACATAAGAGTGTGTGGCACCTGTATCTACCAAAAGCTGTAATGGTTAAATGGATATCAATGGTCTACTGTTTGTGAATCGTTATTGATAATTTGGTTGCAATCTAGCATGAAAATTTTATTGGAAAACAGGTGGGAAACAAGATCTGAAATTGTGTTGATCTTGTTTGCACGTACAAGATAATTTCTACGTGCTGTATTAAATTCAAGGTTCACTCTGTTCACTAAATTAACACCAAAAAATGCTCTTAAAATTATTTATTAAAGAACATCTATTAAAGGAGAATTTACATCAACAAAAAAGGGTAACTAACATCATTATCGTAAGTGCAAGTCGCGCTCAGTCTGAGTATACAAAAAATATTTGAAAGGGAGTTCTCACAGTTCACAATAAGAGTAGTTTTCACTTTCGCGTCTCAGACCGCACTGGTCTTTCGGCTCCTCTCCTCCCCCTAGCGAGGTGAAAAGATCAAAATCGCTCTGATTTTCCGACGTTGCCAGAGACTTAGAAATTGGAAATTCGAAAGTTACCAAATTCGGCAACGTCGCACGGGAAATGGTCAGAGGGTCCTTGCCCGCATGGGAACCACTTGGGACTTCTTCTGGAGACAACTCTATTCATAATTTTATGGTCGCACTTACTCCTGAAGACCAAAACGTGCCTTTGCACTACCTAAAACGGATTCAAATTGTAGGATTTTGAGCCGATGGCTTAACTGCACTCTCAGTCTAAACATCCCGTCCACCGTTGAAAGAACATCTTTCAACAATGAACCAAAACATTACAATTAGAAAGAAAGTAGAGAACATACGTTAATAATGACCCTATAAGTACAACATAGTA
>NC_046662.1:132817029-132818146 GCF_010883055.1 Belonocnema kinseyi
TTGGACACAGGTCTCTTAAGGACAGAATGGCCCATTTGAATGGATACTACTCGGATGGTACCGTCTTGCCCCGGATGACACTCTGTGATTCTTCCAAGTCGCAGTAAGTGAGTCCCCAGTTAAGAAATGCACAGGAGTTAAAGGTCTCAGGTCGTTAGGATCGTTGGATAGTGGGTTCAAAGGACGTGAGTTCAGACACGATTCAACTTGCGTGAGTACCGTATAAAATTCTTCATAAGTGAGACGTGTGTCTCCTACTACACGATACAGGTGCCTTTTGGCGGATTTTACCGCGCTCTCCCAAAGACTTCCGAAGTGAGGCGCATTGGGAGGAATCATATGCCACGATATCTGTTATTTGTCCCATTATCTGAGTAAAGAGCCTGACATAAACCTCGGCGAGAAATAAACCGTTGTAAACAGTGCATGAATGCATCGTACGAAATTTCGCGTGCCAATTCGAGGTGCACTGCCTTCGTTGCGAAGCATACAAAAACGCAAAGGTAGGTCGTGATCGTAGTGCGACTCCGCAATTTGTCTATAATATAAAATGATCCGGCGTAGTCGACTCCTGTCGTATTAAACGCCCTGCTCGGAGTGACCCGCGACGAAGGTAAATTTGCCATGAGATATTCTGTTTCAATTGGTTTTGCCCTACAACATTTTATATATTTTCGCAGAACTTTCTTTATAGCATTTTTGCCCGACAATGGCCAATACTGAGTCCTTACAGCTGCCAACGTAGTTTGACAGCCAGCGTGCAATAATCTCAAGTGTTCATAGTGAATTATTAGTAACGATAGTGGATTATTCGGCGCTAAAATAATCGGATGTTTTGGATTGAATGGTACGGGAGCGTTTGCGAGCCGCCCGCCCACCCTCAGCAGCCCTTGCGCATCAACAAACGGATTTAGCGGTAACAATCTACTTTTTTTTTAAACTAGCTCAGTCTCTTTCAGGTCGTGTATTTCCTTCGCAAAATCCTGAGACTGAGCCAGTTTCAAGAGAGCTATGTGCGCGAAAGACAATTCATTTGTATCAAGATATTGTAGTTTTCGTAGATCTTTCGGCCTTTTTAAATTTTGAATAAAGCGCAGACAATAGGCTGTGACTCTAA
>NC_046662.1:132818246-132824075 GCF_010883055.1 Belonocnema kinseyi
AGTGATTTGAGGTGACGGTTCATTTTCCTGCTTGTGGTCCGAGATCTGAGTACTATCTCGGCTATATGTCTCATTGTGAAGTAGAGTGTTATGTTTTCTCGTACATTTTTGCATGAACCGAAAGTGCATTGTTTATTTCGATGTCCTGGCGAAAGACAGTTAAAGCAAACGCGGAGCCGTTACGCTTCATGAATTCTATCCTGAACTGAAAGTTTCTGAAATCGTTGACAATTATAAAGCGCGTGAGATTCGTTACAGAGGCCGCATGCCTTTTGTGTCGTTGCATGTGATGAAAGACGTTCAGAGTTTTTCGAATGAGTACCTTTAGAGCCAAAACCTTTTTTATTATTATTGTTAATACTAGCCATTTCAGGCTTCTCAGTGACAGTTCGTATCAAATACTTGCAATGGTTTTCTAAAAAGTCCATGACATCCTTTAACGTGAGTTTTCTCGAAATTGAGGATGAATGCCTTTTCCATTCGCGTTTAGTAAATTGATCAAGTTTTGTCGTTAATAAATAAATCATCATTGTATCCCATTTTTCAGTTTCTTCGCCTAAAGTTTTAAGGGCTAATAAGTGGTTGTGCGTATCGTCGATTAACTGTCGTAGAGAAACGTGAGACGTCTTCGAGATGGCAGACATTTCAAATAAACATTTAGTGTGGTAATGCAATAACGAAGCCGAGTCTTCATAACGCTTATTTACACTTTTCCAGGCTAGAACATAATTCGAATCGGAAACGCCTAATGACTGTATAACGCGAGCTGCATCTCCTGTCAACGTTGAACTCAGGTAGTGAACTTCTGAATATTCGAGAGCCGCGTATTATCGTGAATTAATGATTTAAAAGTGTCGCGAAATGGAAGCCATTCTTTAAAGGTGCCGTCAAATTTTGGCAATGTAATTGTTGGAAGTTTCACACCAGGAGTCTCACTTGTTAAAGGATTTTCAACATTGACAGGAGTAAGAGTACGTGATGAGGAAGCAGCGCTCTGAGCTTGAATTCGCGATGCATTATCCTGTTCAAAATACATTTTCACTTCAGTAAGGGTGTCAAAATACGCGTTTTCAAAATCGTCTCTTTCCTTTAACTGAACCATAGCTGCAACCGCATCATCTACCACTAGCATTTCCATCTGAGTTTGAATAATATCGAACTTTTCATACAATTGCTCAAATATAGGCAATCGCGATGGCCATGAAACTACTCCTAAATTTTTGTCGTGGTCAAAAAAAGACCTTTTGAATTTGGTTAACGCGGCTTTAATCGGCGTTCGCTTAGCCTTCAACGCATCGAGTTCTACCATCTTACGTAAAAGTTTCTTGTCTGAACTCAGTAAGGAATTAGATAAGGAATAGGGGACTCACCGTGATGAAAATGTTCAAGTTCCTCTGAAGTTCCAGGTCCTGCGGTATTTTGCCTCTTGCAAAATTCAAGAGAAATGTCCAAAGTGTGGTTGAAATAAATATCCGATTTCACAACCACTGAAGTCACTTTACAAACAGTCACTGTCCAGAACAATCTTATTCTGCTCACAAAGTCACATTTAACAGAATTTTTCAGTTTTATGTCACTTGCACTCGAAGTTCAGTTTACAATTATTATCCTAATGTATGAGAAATATGTTAAGAGTCCGCTAACTATATTCTCATTTTTCATAAGGTCACAACCACAATTTTAAGTTCACTTAATTTTGCTAGTCCGTATTACAGCTTAAGTTCAGAGTCACGAGTTCAAAGGTTCACTATTTTAAATTCACTTTAAGTTAACCCCACAGAATCACCTTTATTACAAATTCCCGGTTAATGAATTTAAAATTGCGGATATTATATCCGGCTCGAAGGACCAATGTTTGTACGTACAGGATAATTTCTAAGTGCTGTATTAAATTCAAGGTTCACTCTGTTCACTAAATTAACACCAAAAAATGCTCTTAAAATTATTTATTAAAGAACATCTATTAAAGGAGAATTTACATCAACAAAAAAGGATAACTAACATCATTATCGTAAGTGCAAGTCGCGCTCAGTCTGAGTATACCAAAAATATTTGAAAGGGAGTTCACAAAGTTCACAATAAGAGTAGTTTTCACTTTCGCGTCTCAGACCGCACTGGTCTTTCGGCTCCTCCCCCTAGCGAGGTGAAAAGATCAAAATCGCCCTGATTTTCCGACGTTGCCAGAGACTTCGAAATTGGAAATTCGAAAGTTACAAAATTCGGCAACGTCGCACGGGAAATGGTCAGAGGGTCTTTGCCTGCATGGGAACCACTTGGGACTTCTTCTGGAGACAACTCTATTAATAATTTTATGGTCGCACTTACTCCTGAAGGCCAAAACGTGCCTTTGCACTACCTAAAACCGATTTAAATTGTAGGAATTTGAACCGATGGCTTAACTGCACTCTTAGTCTAAACAGATCTTGATTTAAAAAAGGAATGAATGGAAATCCAAATGGTGGAAATCCAAATGGTGACGTTCAAATGAACGTAATGTTTTACTGATAATTATGTAAACTAAAAAAAGGGCTAAAATGTTCGTTAATTTATATTGGAGTTCATTTATTATTGAAACAGAATTATAATGCATATCTTAAAATGCAGTTGCAACAGTATTGATGGATAAAATAAAAATGGGGAAAAATATTTCGTTCATTTGAACGTTCGGAACTTCAGCTACATCTTGATCTACGTTACTGTTATTACACTTTTGTGCCCCCTATTTTAGGTTCAGTAATTTGTAAGCCTTACCCTCGAATTTTTTATTTGGCTAAGTCAGTTTCCTATTCTTGACCTAAATCTTCTAAGTCGACGAAGAAACCAAAGTCGTTTCTTTTTATATATATTTTGTATATTATATTCTGAGGTTTTCGTAAGCTCTACGTGATTCCCATTCGCGGATTTCTTTCGGATATAGTTTAGTAAACAGTTTTCCAATTTGCGTTAAATACGAGTAGATGTCTTGGTTTCTTTTTTACTTACAAATTTTATTTTTTGTTTTATTTCTTACCAGAACATTTCATCGATATAAGCGTTGTCAAAATCATCGGGGAAATCCGATAGACATTTCCAGGAATTTTTATTTATTTCGCACCAATCCTTTCCCTCATCAATTAGTTTTTCGTCTAAATTTTCTAGAATATCGCAATAATTTATTTTTTACTCCGTTTTGCATCTTTTTAATTCTTCAAGAAAATGCGTGCTTGTCTTCTGTGTTGTTGCGGAATTTAATCTTCCAATTGCTCATTATTTTGAACAGCGTTTACCCATGCCGAAAGGAAAATAAGTAGCTAGGATTGTTTGATTATTTTGGTGGTTTTTGAATTCGTAATCTGTGACTTAAGTTGTTAACATGTATTCGTAAACGTCTTTTTCACCTGTCATTTGTTGTCGAGGGTCTACGTGTTCTGTTTTGGTTTGATCTATTTCTGTCCTCTAAAGGTTCGCTTTTAACGGTATCTTGTAATTTTGAAATATTATTTCTTATCCTGCTACGATTTTCAATATTATGGTAAAAAACTGGGCGGGTTTTTTTGTCACTTTTTCCTTAAATCAAATTAAACAGACTATCTGTTATCAGATTCATGTTTTTTTTCTGTAAGCTGGTTATCTCGATTCCTTTATATATTCGAAAGGACCATGAGCCGATGGGTTTACTCTAATTCTTAAATTATTTGCCTTTTCTCTAAAAAATCTTTCCCTTTGTTGGTTTATGAATTCGTTGTATTTTCGCTTTCTGGAAGTTCGTCAATTTCTATAATAAGCCGTTTGTTGTTTCAAAAAAAGGAATCACAATTGAAAGTTTCGTTGTTTGTTTGGGCGCGGTTTTCCGACATACTTCTATTTTCAAGGTGAAAGGTTTCTTTTGTTCCTTTTCTTAGGTTACTTCTTTCTATAGAACAGTAGTCGGCAAACTTTTTGCTCCGTTTTCAGGTATAATCAGTCCCGTTCCGGCTTAATTTTTTTTACTAATTTTCGGTCTATTCATGGAGAAGTGCAAGTGAGCTTACGCCAGCAGGTGTCTTCTGTCCGAAGGCAAGTCAAAGTAAGGAAATTTAAAAACTTTTAATTTTTTAATTAGCGACTTGAAATTGGCATAATCAGCATCTACAAATTTTTTCGATTCCAATGATATATTAATTGCCTAAAAAAGTTGAAAATTTAAAGGAGTTTAATATGAAGAGACTTCAACTTAATATTCAATTTAATACTAAATACATTTCAATATTTTTAGACAAATTACGTGTCTTTGGAATCGAAAAAATACGTAGAATCCAAATCACTTATTTTTTATTATAATCACCCATTTTCCAACAAAGGACCCCTGAGGAAAGGGATAGTCTGTCCAAACTCACAGGTGCCTGACCAGAAAGTAAGTCGTTGGTCAGCACGGTCAGGGTACCCTGACTTAGTCAAGAGCTTGCCTACCACTGCTATAGATGCACCTAGTGTGGGTATATTTCGTGATCCCAAAAATGTGTATTATCTATCGGTTGTAAGTGTCTTTTTAGAATTTGGGTGTTTTCCTGAGGTGAGGGGTTGTTTATTTATAATTTGATTTCTGATAGTTGGTTTGACCTTAAGTTTGAACTTTTGTCCCAAAATTCTTACAACTGAAAAATAATTTGGGAACATCTAAATCCAAATCGATTCTGCATAATACAAGTTTGTTTCTCGTTAAACAAAGAATACAACATACCAAATTTCTTTTGCACACTACCTCTAAAAAATTATTAAAACTTCATCTTTTCCTATCAAATACCCTCAGATTTGACATTTGGTCCACATTGGACCGCATATCGTTTGACCAACCCCAACGGATTAAAGAGCTTTCCACCCAAAAACAAAAAACAAAATTTGACAAATTACTTCCAGTAAAGCAAACAAAACTAACAAATACAGTAAAAAACATTTCTGACCACCCTCTCAACAATGAAATGATTTCAGCCTTATCTAAAGGACATAATTTTGCTGTAGCTCCATCGAAAATCCCAAAAGAAGAAATAATCAGCAATTTAGAATCCACAATATATACCCTTTCACCCGAAAAAGCAAATGAAATACGACGAAGGACGGCCAACATTTTACGCCAAGCTCAAGTTCCATCCTCAAACTTAATAACACAAGAAAAAACCGCAATTAAAGAATTTAATCAAAATAAAGATATTATAATATTACCCGCAGACAAAGGCAACACAACAGTAATAATGAATAAAGAAGACTATAACAACAAAATCATGGACCTTCTGACGATACATACAAAAAACATAAAAAGGACCCCACAAAAACAATAGTCAGTAAAACAAAGACTCTTCTCAAATACTCTAAACTTGACAGCCAAACAATATCCAACTTAATTCCTACTAATCCCATCTCTCCAAAACTTTACGGGCTCCCAAAAATCCACAAGGAAAACATTCCACTCAGACCGATCGTCAGCACAATAAACTCACCAACTTACAACCTAGCACGTTTTCTCGCTGCAAAACTAAATCCTTTTACAGGAAACTCCATCACTCACGTCCAAAACTCATTTGACTTTATTAAAAAGATACAACAGATTCACATTCAACCCCAAGACATCATAGTGAGTTTCGACATAGTATCTCTTTTTACAAAAGTTGCAATCTCAGATACAATTAATATTATTAAATATTTCACAAACTTCCCTTCCGAGCTTATACCTTTGATAGAACAATGTCTCAATGATACTTACTTCTCGTTCATTAACCAATTCTACGAACAAACCTCAGGGGCAGCAATGGGATCCCCTATCTCACCTGTAATAGCCAATGTTTTTATGGAACATCTAGAAACTAAAATCTTTAA
>NC_046662.1:132824175-132854412 GCF_010883055.1 Belonocnema kinseyi
AGCTGAACATCATATCGAAACAGGTCATAACATTTTATTTGATGAAACAACAGTCATTGCAAAAGCACACAACAAGTTTCCAAGAAAACATAGAGAAGCAATTTTAAATCTTAAAACACCCTAATAACATCAATAGGGACAATGGATATAATACCAATCCGATTTGGCTTTCCGTTCTCCCGGATTTAAAAAAAAATACTTGATTGGCCAATCAAGTTCGACCAGTCCCCACGGTGGGGTGCTCTGGCCAATCACAGGCATCGTAGAAAGTATACCTAAGAACATCATGACCTGATTCCTCAGTTTCAGGTCAGCCCTGAAGATGTGAACTGCAATGTTCACAAAACGTCGGCAAACAATTCGTAGATTTTTACACGAGTGAAACCCGAAATATCTCTTTTTATCAAAATGAATCGTCGTGAAAGCATAAAATCTATTATCAGCTCTTCACCTGTTGTAGGAAATATGCGCGAGAAAACATGGCGCGATTAACTTCTTCTTTGGCATTGACGCAATAATGCGTCAAATTAATCGGTGCCTTGCGTGGCATAGAGGCGATCTTTTTTTTTCTTATTTAACTTGCTCTGATTTGGCATCTAAGTCTTAAATGGGGGTTTTGGGCTCGCTGAATCTGTATCTAAAATAAAAATTCGAAATGGTGGTGCCAATATGGCCGACCAAAATCGAAAATTTTACTCGATTTAGATGAAAATTGAAACCCCGGGATTTTTGAAGTCGCTAATTACGAATCTGAATCATTATTATTTGTATTTTCATTCGCCATATTGGGTCATCATTTTGAATTTATGAATTTTGAGTTCAGATTCGTAATCAGGAACCTAAATAAATCATAAGGACCAAGATTTATTCCAATCAAGCCATTTTTTGTATTTTCGTCCGCCATATTAGATCCGCCATTTTTAATTTTGGAATTTTAAGTTCAGATTCGTTATCAGCGCCCTCAAAAACCCCAGGGTACAAATTTTCAGGATAAAAAATTTTCCTGCCATTTTTGGCATTTTTTTCGATTTCTCTCTGCCGATGAAGGGGTTAAGAGCCAAACAAATTAATCTTTCACATTTTTTTATTTTTTCCGAAATTTTTTATCATTTCTCTTTTGTTAGTTTTGTGTACGAGTGGGAAATGTAGGAAGGATGTTAAAGCGTGTTTGTTCGCTCCAGGGCGAAATTTGTTCACCATTTTGGCTGGGTCCTTTTAAACTTAGTGAATTGTCTGTGATTTGATTGTAACATTGTAGTGATTCTTTTTTAAGGGGGTCTTCATTACTTTAACCTGTCAAATGTGATAACTTGTCTTTTTCTACTTATGGAACTCCATTTCATACAATTATCTGAATAAATTTCACACTGTATTTATTTTTCATAAAGTTAAACCAATGTTTCTTTTTTTATTTTAAAGATCTCTCAGATTGGTCTTTCTTTGGTAAGATTTCAAGGTAAAGATTTCGAGGTAATGAGCTAGAGCTATGTAAAGTAACTTTTTTTTTAAAATGAATTTTTAATTATTTTTGTTTTGTTTACTCATCTGCCATGTTTATTTTAGGACTTGCCTGGCGCCATTTTAAAGAAAAGTTAAAATCCTGGAGAAAGGTAATTTTAAGTTCCTTTTTTTATTTTTCCCTTTCAAATAAAATGAAGAAACGGGAACCTTCGTTTTGTCTAAAATTCTTAGGGTGGTACATAAATGCAGTGCAAAATTTTTTTGGGCAAGTCACTCACAAAAAGTTTCCATTACCTGTGAAAGGATATCCGTAAATTTAATTGCTAAATTTAAATAGAAATACGTGCCACCGGTCGCTTTAAAACCCGTTTAATTAAAATGGAGAAATTTTGGATTTTCCAAAAGTTGATCAAAACTGTACAAGTTTTTCGGGATTGAAGAGGAGTGTTTACTAAATAAAACTATACTGATAACTTTTATTTTTACTCCCCCCCCCCCCATATATACAATTTGAGAATCTCACATGACTTCTTCAACCATTTTTATTTGCTTAAATATATGTAAATTATTTAAACAATTATTTATTGCAAAGACATGTAAAAAATAATCGTATTTTCCTTGTGAAATGTAATAGTTGTCATGGTTTGGAGAAAATTTTTTTTTTAAACATGTTATTATTTGAACAATTATTGTTTGTTTTCAAAAATTTTTTTAATTGATCCAGAGATGCCCACTTTCTTCTCAAAACGTTATTTTGTGCTACTTTTTGTTGAATAATTACCTAATTTTCATATATTTCTTCTAATTTTTAAAAAATTTCTATTTTTTTAAAACAATTTTTATTTTCTCAAGCAGTTTTTTTCGATAACTTTAAAAAAATGAAATAAAATAGAATACATGAACTTATTTTTCTTAATGTATAGTGTATAGAAAAAATATATTAACCATTTTTTGTTTTGTCAAACAAATATATTTCTTTGAAACAATTATATCTCCAAAAATATTTTTAAAATCGAATTTCTTGAACTACGCATAATTTAAAATGATTTCAAGGAGTAACATATTAAATTATTTTGTAAGTAGATATTGATATACAGTGTGATTTTTTAAGTTGAAACTTTCAAAATATCTCAAAAAATAGGCACTCCATGAAAAAATGTTATGAATCAAAATTTAATCACTCTGAAGAGTACATACACTGATCTTAAAATCGGTTCCACCACATCGACTCCTGGGGGTGGGGGTGGGGGCAAGTTCAAAATTTTAAATGGGAAACTCCTATTTTTTATTGCATATTCGGATTCTTTGGATAAAATTGCGTATGATTTGTCCAAAACATTTCTCTTGTTTCGCAATAGATGGCTCTGTAATCGACAAAATTCAATTTTTTTTCATTTTACTGTTACTGAGAATGCACGCTTACGATTCTGCAATACTCGAAATTAGTCTTAAAACGAACTACTACTTTTAGCGTAACGCAGGAACAACGACGTGGACGTAGGAGTTTATTGTTCCCTTCGGGGTGATTTTGATTAACGTAAGGCCCCTCGCCTCTCATGATTCGAGGTACTCAGGGAATCATCTTTTAATTGAAGTAAGTGCTCAAAATTATGACGTTCGGCTTCAATGCACTTATTAATCCGTAATTCAAATGAATTTACACAACGGAGAAGTGTATCTTCTTGAATTTCAGCACATGTACTTGTAATTCGGTCAATCATATTCTCACGTGTTGTTGGTTTTTCTTTGTACACTTTGTCTTTCAGATAGCCCCACAAAAAGAAATCTGGCGATCTTGCAGGCCAATTTATCGGACTGCCTATACCAATCCAGCGACCATTGAAATCAAGATAAAGAACTTCTCGTGCTACCGCTGAATAGTGTGCCGGACAACCATCATGTTGAAACCACATGTTCTGCCGCATTTCTCAGCTCAAGTCTTCAAGCAATATTGGCAGTTCATTTTCCAAAATGTCTTGATATTTTGGACCATTTAAGCTGCCTTCGATAATCTGGGGACCGATCAGTTTGTTGCCAATTATTCCACACCATACGTTGACATTCCATGGACACTGGTGTTTGACTTCACGAAGCCACTGCAAATTTTGAATGCTCCAGTAGTGCATGTTGTGTCGTAAAAGACGACTCTACAGAGAATAATACATAACAAAAAAAGTTGGGATTTTGTTGTATTTGTTCACGTGCCCACTGAAAACAAGCTACCCGATTTGGAAATCAACGCCATGAAGTTCTTGATGTAAAGAGACATGATACGGATGAAATTTATTTTGTTTCAAAATTTTCAAACACTGCTCTGAGACATTCCGGAATCACGAGCAATTTGTCGTGTACTAACGTTAGGATTATTGGCCACTACAGCTAATACAGCAATTTCATTTTTTTCTCCAGTGACTGTTGTTGTACGGGTCTTTTTCTTAGGTTCAACACTTCCGTCGGCAGTAAATTTTGTAATAGTACGATAAAATGAAGCACGTGACATAATTCTATTTAGAAAACACTGAGCGTAGATATTGACAGCATTATCAAGATTTCTTCCACCCTCTCCATTTACCAGAACCATTTCAATTTTATCTCGTACGGTTAGATATTCCATTGTAAAGTAGTATTCGGAATAATCTTTGATCTAACTGACCTCAATCTACAATAATGCCAGAGCTAAAATTTAGGAATATTCAGGAAACAGTGTTAATGTAAACGTATTACTTAATAATTACTTCTCAAGAATGGACGTACGTTTTGGCATGTTTTTCAAAATAATAATTACCAAAGAGATCCGAAGCTGTATTGCCCTTATTTTTAACCGACTTCAAAAAGAAGGAGGTTCTACCTATGTTTGTCTTGATGTATTTTTTTATGTACGAGTTTTTATTGCACTCGTTCAACAATTCTGTAGCGATTTGAAAAATTCTTTTTTTCCGTGGTCAGTCATATCGCAATGAAAATGGTTTATTTTTTATTGTTAATGTATTGCAGAATCGTAAGCTTGCATTCTCAGTAACAGTAAAATGAAGAAAAATTGAATTTCGTTGATTACAGCGCCCTATCGCGAAACGAGAAAAATGTTTTGGACAAATCATACGCATTTTTATCCAAAGAACCCGAATATGCAATAACAAATAGGGGTTCCCATTTAAGATTTCGAATTTGCCCCCACCCCACCCCCAGGGGACGGTGTGGGGGAATCAATTTTAACGTCAGTGTATGTGCTCCTCAGAGTGATTAAATTTTGATTCAAAAGATTTTTTCATAGAGTACCTATTTTTCGAGATATTTGAAAGTTTCAAGTTAAAAAAATCACTCCGTATATTTTTTGGATCTTCCAGTATGTCAACTTGATATTCATAAAAGACTTTCAAATGCTTTAATGGAATATAATCTAAATCCATTTTATATGCAGTCTAATTACAACGCTAATAATAAGAAAATTATTTTTTGGCCAAAGACAATGTTTTGTTTCTGATAACTGGAAACTGTTTTTTGAATATTTTTTACTACTTTTATTAAGTACTGTTATATATCCTTATTTCTCGTTATCAAACAGTTAAAGTCCGATAATAATTTAACACCTCTTTCAGCAGTACCATTCACTACTGTTAAATGTTTAACAATTAATAAGCCTCTCAGGTAATCTTCGTTCTTCATCCATTATGATGCGTTTTCTTGAAAGAAAACATTCGAGATTCCTAAACGCGAAAAAAGTTACGTAAAATCGTTATGATGAAATGCTCAATTTTCTTATCCAATCATTATTTCATGCTCTTCGGTTCAAGACGTTTGATATTTACGTTACTTTACATTTTTCGCTAATTTCAAAATTAGCTTGTCTTATGCTTTTGACTATTCTCGTGAATATAAATAAATTGTACTAATTGTATAAAGTTAAATGAAGTAATGTTTTTATTATTTTAATTATTAAAGAATGCAATAAAGAATGCAATAACAAATACACATTTACAATTTAAATTTTATCAAGACTTCTATAATTTATTTAATAGTGCGCCAAAAAGATGTAAACCATCCATACTCAATTTGAAGAAAATTAAAAAAATCAATAATTATATAAATATAACATAAGGCTTTTATGATTAATATATTTTTTCTATACTATGTATCAAAATGATATAATTATTCAACAAAAAGTAGCGTAGGATACCAATTTGAGAAAAATTGGACATCTCTTGTTCAATTTTGAGAAATTTAGTAAATAAATAATAACTAATTATTTATATAATTACATAATGTTTAATAAAGAATTACTACTCCAAATAATGACCAACAATCGAGTTTCAATCAGAAAATACGATTATTTTTTACATTTTTTGGAAATAAATAATTGTTTAAAGAAATTTCATTTACTTGAACAATTAGACATTATTTAAAAAATTATTATTAATATTCATACTGCCCATTAGTAATTATTTTCATGAAAAAGACGACAGAAATTGCTCAAAATTAACAATAATACGTAAAAATGTAATTTTTTAATACATATTTTTGTTTCATATTTGGGGCGATGCAGGAGGGATGAGAGTGGGTTAAAAATAAAAGTTATAAGTATGGTTTTATTTCGTAGACAATCCTCTTCAATCCCTAGAGAACTTGGCACGTTCGAAGAAATTCTGGAGCATGAGTTCAATTTTTCGAAAATCCAAAATTTTCCCATGTATGTTGCCACATCAAATGCGAAAGCGGCATGAATATTACCAAACTTCGCGGCTAGGTGCTAAAGCGGGTGATATTTAATTTATAAATTCTAAGTTTATCAAGTCGCTAAAGTATACATTTTCGATATTACCAAATTTTTTACAATGACTATTCTTAAAGCAAAAAAGTAATAAATTTCAAAAATAGCAAATGTACCAACTTTATGAATCAATTTCCAGAGGGCCCAGTTTAGAAATTTCAGAATTGAAAATTCAGTAGTCTTTAAGTTTATTGCTTGACGATTTAATAAAAGTATGGATAATAAAAAAGTGAACTCTGGCAAGTTTTTGTAATTTTGGAATTCGAAATTTTGTAGTTTTGAAATTTATTGCTTGGTGACTTGATAAATTTATAACTTATAAAGGAAAGTGAATACTAGCCAGTTTTTAACATTTTTTAATTATTGATGTTGAAATTTTGTTAATACCGAAATTTATAGTTGGGCGACTTTATAAACTCAGGATTTATGAATAAATTTGCAGAGGGCCTAATTTTGAAATTTCAGAATTTCAAAATTAGTATATTTGGTAAACTTGGAAATAAATTTGCAATGAATCCCGTTATAATTGCACGCTTTGTAAATTTGCAATTTTACATACAATGTTAAATTGGTTTCTCTACAAATTTGGTTCACTGGCAAATGGTATTTGCAACAACTGTTTCAGTATTTTTGTGCGCAATTTTATTCGCATTATTAATTTTTATTTCCTAATTGAAAACTGCCTTATCTTTGGCTGCGACTTGAAGTCAGCACACCTTTTTGGCTGCTTACAACTACAGTCTCGTAGCTTTCATAACACAGTACTTGTCAATTTATTCTAAATGTTGTTCAGTTTCGCGACTTATTTCGCGAAATAAAGTTCACCATTATCCAGACATGGGTCTTGGGGTATGAAGAGACCCCTGAGAATGCTTCTTCAATGTTAGAATTGTCGGTAGAACAATAAATTTGGGAACGTTTTTTGCCGTTCAGATGTTCCCAACTACTATCCGTAGATTTCTCCCTTTCGGAAAATGACAATTTTTCGTGAAAGCCATAATTTCTTTAGCGCAAGGGTGCCTTTAAAAATTGTATTGATCCGAGGATCATGCAAAAACCTCGGATATTTGGTAAGTCCTCTGTTGTTCGTTTTCGAATACTTGAACGAAAAATATATATTGGGACACTGCTGTACATATGAAAAAAAATTCTAATTTGATTTTTTATATCGTTGTAAATTATTATTTATTAAGTTTTTTAGAATATCTACATTTAATATCTATGAATTAAATGTTTCATTTCAACATTTAAACCTTTCTTAACTCGTCTTGAAAATGATTTTTCATTTTATGATACTGTAGTGTATTTTTCAGATAAAAACATTGTTAATACAAAAATTAAAAAATTCATTTACTACCAGTAAACCTTTAGAAATGCTCAATCATTAAAAAAAATGTATTTTGTGTTATAAATTATTTCTTATACAGGGTGTCCCAGACTCAAGTGTCCGGATGTCAGGAGCACATTATAAACAGACGCTCATACGTGGGCGGAGTCCAACACAGTGTTATTGAAGAGAGCGCCGAGTTGGGGTTAGTGGCGGGAGAACGGCGGTCGTTACACGAGGCTAGATTCTCGCTTACGCACACACGACTTTTTATTCCGCGCTCCTGATTGGATTTATTCAGATATGCGTAATTACTTACGTCCACAATCATCCTATGAGAGCTTTAATTTAATCGCTCATCTCAAGCGGTGGGTCGGTTCATTGAAAGAAAGATGCCATCTGTGAGGCCTTGCTTTTCAAGTATTTTGAAAACAAAACAACTATCTAAACAACAAAATTTAAGTAATAAAAGAGAATGACTGTTTTATGTTATACCTGATGATTTGCATTATTGATCATTAGTTATTAACCATTCCTGCTGTTCTTGTTCATTAGTCGTCCTTAAAACGGAAAGTAAATAACAATATTTCAATTAGGAAATAACAAACACGTTAATTTGTTTTAGATATCCATGAAGAATATCAAAAGAAAAAGTCTCACGGTATCTCGACAGCTGAAATAGAGTCTCATAACACGCCTCCAGTAACTCAGTTATCAAGTTCAACGTCTACCGATAATTTTTCAAATACAATGCGTAAGCTAGAGTGTGGAGAAAATGCAGATAATACATCTAATGTCACTAATCTAAGCAAAAGTTTGCAAATGATTGGTGAAGCATACATTTCGGAAGATTCTCAAGAGTCAGATGAACGCAGCGGGAGTAAAAATATTGAACAAAATTTACGATTAGATGATTGCGAAAAAAGTAATAGGTGTGAAAGTATCGAAGAAGAGTTTAATAGCAGTCACGAAAATCAACAATTCACAGACAGAACTGGGAATGATGGTGGAGCGAATGTAAAATGTAAAGAATTAGAAGTTAAAAGAAGCATTAGTTCGGAAAAGGAAATTAGGTCTGATGAACATGGGTGTCAAGAAATAAACGTTAATATAGAAAGTAGTATTAGGTCAATAGCTTCAAATATTGCTGGTGCCAATGAACTGACGCAGTGTTTAATCAATACACAAAACTTTACTGAAATAAAAATTATTGGGGATGAACACTCCACTGACAAAAATTTTAGCACATGGGAAAATCAACTTGGTACACAAAAGTTGATGGATTTTGAAGTCACTACTGATGAAAGTGACTTAAAATCAGAAACGGAAGAAGCTACTTTAAAACCGTGTGAAGAAGATATAGTCAATAGCAAAATAACACAATGCGTTAAATTGAATTTTGCTGAGGATGTTGAATCTGGTAAGATCACCGAAACCCTCATAAATTCGGAAGATGATTTAAGTTTATGTAACAAACCAAATGATTTAAATGTCAGTCCTTCAGTCATTTCAAATGAGAAAATAGTATCAAAGGAAAAGATGTTCATAGAAGAGTCAATTTTTCCAGCTTTTTCTAAAAGAGGTACACGTTTATTTACAACCAATGTAGACAATATGACTGAATTTACAAAATTTATACCGACTCTTCTCTCGCAAGATCCTATTAAAGAAGTTCTTGTGATTGATACATCTGCAGTAAATAATTCTGAAAAACTGTCAGACTCAGTCAATGAAACAAATATAAGTATTTCAACTAAAGAGCTTATTAACGTTGCAATTAAAAATGTTGCTGATCAAGAATTAATAAAGGAGAAATGCGAGGAAAGTATAGAAGTAAGGGTGAACGTGACGAATAAAGTAGAAGGAAAGTACCAACTAGGCATTTTAGAAGAGGGAGAGGGTGAGTCATCGATTACCACAACATCGATGACAAGACTAGACAATATCCAGGAAGCTTCTGCTGATATGTTAGAAACAATGCAGTACCCGGAAGACGTGATTGGCAGCAAATTTGAAGGTAATCAGGATTTTATAACAATGGACGAATCTAATCGAATTGAATCGAAAGAAAGCACAGTGGAGAAGAAACTAGTTAAACCTAACTTATATTCGGATGAAGAAGAATCGAAAATATCAGAAGCATTGCCTCAGAAGTCAGAAGAACTACTGTATATAGAATCAGAGCCAGGGCAAAATATGGATTCGTTTAAAGAACTAAGTTTTGATTTGATCCCGGGAAATAATGAACCTGCAATAAAAACTGTACAATTTTTAGAAGTGGAAGCAGCAGAGTGTAAAAGACAACCTACTCAAAAAATTGCAGTAATACCATCAGTAATCGAATCATCTGATAAAACTATCGACATTTCAATCAATTTAGAAGATGGATCCAAATTGTCAAAAGATCTTTCGCTTCAAAGCAATATAGAATCTGTGTGTGTGGATGATTTATTTAACTCGGCAGTTCCAAATTCAAATTCTGACATATCTGAATTAGAATCGGCTGTTAAATTTTTGCAAGAGTCTCAAGTGCAAGTGGAATCATATCTTGAGGTGTCTCCCAAAATAGTGG
Source organism: Belonocnema kinseyi (assembly GCF_010883055.1). Classification (NCBI taxonomy): domain Eukaryota; kingdom Metazoa; phylum Arthropoda; class Insecta; order Hymenoptera; family Cynipidae; genus Belonocnema; species Belonocnema kinseyi. The sequence continues at coordinate 132,834,301 of NC_046662.1, forward strand.
AAAGTGTTGCTGATAATGAATCAGAACAAGTAGACGAACAGATAATACAAAATCCTATAGCGATCTCTGAAGCTGAAATAATCTCTGAAGCTGCCAAGTTAGAAAGTGAGCGCAAAGCTATACTGATGGAGAAAGTATCATTAACTGAGAGAAAATCTTTCGAGTTATCTATCTTGCCCTCAAAGAATGTGACCAGTTTATTAACTATTGCAAAACATACAGAATCAGAAAAAGACTCAGGCAATTTTTTTGTCTCAGAACGCATAGATGTTTTACCCAAATTTACGGACAACGTACTAACTTCTAGCGAATCGGTCCCTAACGTTTCCGTTTTAGAGGAGAGGTTAAAGGAACCACCAACAATAGTAATACCTAATATAGAAACAGTAAAAGCATGTGAATTATCGACAGATAAGACGAGTTTGCTGATACAAAAAGATGCAAAAGTCAAAATGGAATCGCCTAAAGGGTCTGAGAAAATAGAAACTCCGAGAAAAGATTCGGATATATCAGACTCAGAGAATGTTGGTTCACCTAGGATCATTTTAAAAATTGCTAAATCTGTAATAACGGATTGTGTGGAACCGAAATCGCCAAAAAGCCCGAAAATACGTTCTCCTGCGAGTTCTCCAAATCCTGATGACAGCCTAGGACAAAAATTAGGTAAAATAAAGTTAAAATTGTCCAAAAGTGGTCATCCTTCAATTATATCCAATGAAAGTTTCGACGAATCTTCACAATGGCACACGGAAAGCACATCTTCTTTGTCTCCAATTGGAATGAAAATTAAATTGTCGAAGTCTGGTGAAGCATCGGTAATACAATCAGAAAAATATGAAGACCTGGACGTTAAAGAAGTTCAGCAAAAGTTTGATGATCTTAAGAAAACAGAAACTTCGTTCGGTATGAAAATTAAATTATCCAAGACTGGGGACGCATCCATAATACAAGATTCAAAGGAAATTCTACCAAAATCAAAAGAAAAGATGGAAGTTACACAGGATGTGTTAAAGAAAAGCGAATCTTCTATAGGAATGAAAATTAAATTATCCAAAACAGGTGATCCATCTATAATTCATCCGGAGAAACAATACGTTATGGATGAAAACTGTATAAAGAGAACTGAGTCTCCTCTCGGAATGAAGATTAAATTATCAAAAACTGGTGATGCATCAATCGTCTCTGAATATTCCGAGGAACCGAAAGATGCGTTTAATATGAACGGATCTCCAAATGCAATGAAAATCAAATTTCCAAAAACTAAAGGTAGTACATCAGTTCTTTCAGCGGATACAAAAGAAGACTTAGACAGGCAGAATATTTCTAACATTCCAAAAAGAACGGAATCGCCACTGGGTATGAAAATAAAGTTATCTAAAACTGGAGATGCCTCAATTATACATCAAGATTCTGATGAATTGACCGAATCTACAAGGCACAAGGATAAGTTAGAATTGACTTCAGAAAACACGAAGCAAGATCCTGCTATTGGCATGAAAATAAAAGTATCAAAGACAGGAGAAGCAATGATTTTACATTGTAAATCTATTGATGTATCGAATATTCATTCAGAACAATCTGCCTACTCAGATCAGCATAATGTTAAAGAACATCAGTTAGGGTCTTCAAAACAGGCTGAATCAATAGGTATGAAAATAAAATTATCGAAATCCGGTGACGCTTCAATAGTACAAACCGAGATTTCTGCAGATACTGAAGGGACATCTAAAGGTTTTAGTAAGTCAGAAAAAGAAGAGAGCAACCTAAAATCTTCCGAATTATCAAAAAATAAACATTTAAGGGTAAATGATTTATTGACTGCGGATACAGATCGAAAGGAAAAACAAAAGAACAAAGAAGCAACAAAAAAAATCGATGAACCTGCTTTAGAAATGAAGATTAAATTGTCTAAAACCGGACATCCTACAATTGTTGTATGTGAAAGTTATGCAGATTCGTCTAATAAAAATAAAGAAGTCGATATACATCGTGTTTTGTCTCACAAATATAATAAAGAGGGTACGTCGTCAAGTTCCTCGTCGCTAAATTGCCCTTCCCTCGTGCCACAACATAATCATTCCGAATTAGCAATTGAACCAGAGAAACAGATTCAGAAGACAGAATCAAAGGAACTGTCGGCCAAACGGAAGGATGTGACGATATCCTCAATTGAATCCAAAAAGCTTAAAATTGAATCAAAAATATCTCAAATTTTACCCGAAGTAACGATTCAACCCGTTGCAACTAGGGAGAAAAAACAAGCTCTTTTTGATGCCAAAAGCAGCAACATTAGTCGTGAACAAATACATGTTATAGCTCAGGAAATTAGTATTACTCAAGTTAAATTTAAAGAAAACTTAGAATCTAGATCTAAAAATACTTTATCTGATGAGAAACCGCATATCTTATTAAACAAAGTTATCTATTCATCTCCTGCGAGTTCTGACTGTGAAATTATTGAACATCGACCGGAATTGGTGATTGTTAATGAAAATTCGAATTCTAGTCAAGATGTTGTAATAATAGAAGAGGTACCACCGGCTCGACTACCTGAATTAAAGGTACCAAAAAAAAGAGGTCGACCTAGAAGAAACGACTCTAGTATGCGATTTATAGAACCTGTTCAAATCATTTTACCTCGAGATCCACTTGCACTAGATGAAGGTTCTCTTCAACATGAAACAAGAGAGAATGAAAGACCGAGAAGAACTTGTAGAAGTCAAAAGAGTTATGCACCACCTAAAAGAGGAAGGGGAGGAAGAGGTTAGTAACATATTATTTTGAGTGTATTAAGGGTGTTGCTAAATTCGACTAGGAATTTTGTCTTGATGAGATGTACGGAACTGTCTCCGCCACGATACGCAAGCGTGTCGTTGATAGAGCAAGTCTCGCTGCCTACACTGCCTGTCACAAGCTTATAACTACAATCTTATGGTCCTCATACGTAAGACCTGTCAATCTTCTTAGAATGTTGCTATGTTTCGCGAAGTAAATCGCGAAATCTTTCACTATCGTCAGGTCGTGGATCTTAGAAGAATAATAAATGTTCAAACGATCCGTGGGTCATGCAAGACCCCGGATGTTTCGTGAATTTTCTCTCTTTCATTCTAAAAAAACTGAGCTAGTGCTGTTCATATAAATACTTCTAAGTTGGATTAAGCAACGCCCTTGAATAGGAACATAGTCAAAGTTAGAGTTGTTTAAAAGGAGGTTTTTTATATAGGCACATTATATTAATATTGGTTAAAAATTCATGTATTTTCATTTTCATCTTTCGACTAACGGGAAAATTTGTGTTTCACAAGGGGAAGGTCAGAGGTGGTATTTTTTGTTTTCATTCATACTTGTTGTGAAGTAAGGTCATACCCCAAAGTATAATTATGAAATTTCTAGGAACCAATATTTGGCCAGTTTTTCTTGAAAAAACGGGTTTAAAGAAAATTAAGGCCAGCTTATGGACCTGCAAACTCCGTCTCTCACGTAGCCGAGAAGCTCAGCGATAGAGCGCCTAGTTTGAGCGTAGAGGCTGCGAGGATGATTCTCGCCACCTGCATCTTTCTTTGCTTTATAGTTATTTAAATGTTTATATATTCGAATCCCTCGTAAAATGTTTATCAATTACACGATAATAATCATTTAATATGTTTTTTCCAATGATCATTAGCGGGTTGGTAGACGAAAAAGAGAAAGTAGCAAAGGTACCCTTGCCCTCGTACGAGCATAAGAGTAGTTGTTTACTTGACGTGACAGTGTGAAAGAATATTTCGAAAAGTATACAGATGTGCTTTTTACTTCTTATGATTTTGCGTTTTGAATAACACAATAATGCGGACGGAAAATTTTCAAAGTGTTAGTGGTCCTTGACAAACAACAAAATTGAAGAAAAATCGATTCATATTGAAACCTCGTAATCGAAATTAACAGGTGCTGGTTGTCATTTTAAAAGTTTGGTAACTGAAAATAATGTTAATGCACCAAGAGCATTTACAGGAATTTCTCAAGGATCTGTGCTAATAGAAGAATTATATAATTATAGAGTGGAAATGCTCAAAGATATGAAAAAGTTGACGCACTCCTATACAGCACAATATTTTTTTCATTTTATCTTCTAAAGTGTTGCCTCTAGATTTTATGTGTCTGCAGGAGTCTACAGGAGCTTTTGAGCCTAGGGTTCAAAAGGCCGTGGATGAGTATTCAAAGAAATACAGAAATGTTGTTATTACATCTTCGAAATTTTGTTAGTTTATCACGTTTTTGTGTAAGGACAACCTCCGCGATACTTTTAAACCATACTTTGGGAAATAATATATTGAGCAATGAGCGCGGAAAGTCGCCGATTATCCATGAATGGCGATTGGTGGCCCCGCACGAGTTACTCATACTATTTTTGTTTAAGTGCGTAACAAGTGGTGGCGGGAACGGGGGTTTCGGCGGCGGAGCCCCTTGACAAATGAAAATAATCTACCGATTTGTAATAGGCCAGTCAACGAAGCTGAATGAGGGGGCTTAAATAGAAATAATTTATAACAATAAACTAAGTTGTCAGGGAGCTTCCTTAGGGGGTGTTGGAACACCTCCCAAAATTCAGTTAATTTGGGGATGGGGGTGCTCGACCCGCCATCTTCCAATATGGCGGCTTATTTAATTTTTTTGGATTTTCCTTAGAAACTGCTGTTTTTAGAGCAAAAATAGTTATATAATAAAACACTCTAAATCTTCTGAATAAAAAAGGTTATATAAAACATTGCAATAAAGTGAATAGTTTGCCCGGAAAACTGCAAAGATTGAATAGTTTTGGTAGTTTATTATTTTTGCATTTATGAGCGATTGCCTCAGTGAAAACAAGTGCAGTTTATTGTTTCGAGCTTAGCTGAATGTAATCTACCGTACAATATCGATAATTTTGTTGTAGCTATATTATTCATTTAATGCTGAAAATTATTTGGATTATTTTCAACACTTAATTTGTAGAAATTTCTTTGATTTCTCGAAGTAGGGACTTTATTCATTTACTTTCATCATGTCTTAACAACGCATCTGTAAATTTTTGAAGTTTTAAAATGATGTTTTGATATTAAAAATGGCCTTTTTTGAACCTGTGGCGAAACTATCGCAAAACCCGTGTTGGTTCTGGGGGGGGGGGGGGGGGGGGGCGGTGAAGTAATAACGATGTATTTACTGCAGGCCCACTTTTTTCTTCAAACGGTAGAAAACATAATGCACCCATCATAAATAATCTCAAATCCTTCCATATGCCTGGCAACCTTCAAACTGCATTTCCCAGGGCATGAAGCGACAAGTTTAGATTATTTAATCACAAAAAAGTCATAGATTTCGAATTCCAGACTTATAAATCGCTAATATAAGAATTTAAAACAAAATCCAACTCATCTCAGAAAAAACGTAGCGTTGACGAACCAAGCTCGGCAGACAATAAAAATTCGTGGGTTAAACCTGCCCTTACCTGAAAAGTGGGAAAAAGTTTGCCGACGAATCGTCTAACACACGCTTGAGCTTTGAGTTTAAATTGTTAGTTAAATCTTCGTATACTATATAACCATAGTGAAAGTGAGGTAAAAGTAAACCAAAAGTATCCTAGTCGAGGTAGGTGAAAAGTCCTTGCTCCTAGTTAATTGTTGTATTCTGGAATGTTTCCTGAAAATTCTCAGTACGTGATTTTTCCAGGACACTTGCTCCTGGCGACATCCCGGTAATGTTTTAGCTGTAACCACGTCTTTTGACCGTGAAATAGGTGGTTTCAGTGTGTGACGGCCTCAGTACGTCGCCTCGGTTCGGCAAAATTTTCGTGCACTCTGAAGAAACGGAGTAACGCAAATAAAACCGCCTTATGTATTTTCCCCGCAAGTGTCTCAGCATTTTGTAGATACACAGGGTAGCTCTTCATCCTATGAACCATTGAATGCTTCGCACCTCCGAGAGCATCGATGGTCAAGACGACTAGCTTAACAGAATATTTTGAGTGCAACCGTCGCAGCTCCCTTATATAGTATACTGCATAACTAAGGCAATATTTTTTCATTTCATATAGCAAGAGGAAAGTTTTTCCCGAGCTATAAGAAATTCGGAAAGATCTTCCGCGAGTCATACGTGGCACCTTTTTTGACACTCCTTATGAATAGATGTCCCGCATATATAACCCCTTTGCTGGAGGTGCTCGGCACGGTTTCGTAGCTGGGAACCCCTTTTTTAAATGTATGTTTATCCCGCAAAAACTCGCTTTTAAAAGGAAGACATGTTATACAAAGAATGAAAAGTAACACAAAATTAACTTCGTTGCAAGTAATAAATTATTACCCAACATTGAGATGCAGCGAAGCAGTTGTGACGTCTGGGTTCCTTATTTTTTGTTTTGGATGATTTAAGTAAGCATAGTAAGCATATCTTATTGATTATAAGACTAAAGAGATAACTTTCTACACTTTTTAAACAGTTAAATAAAAAGAGCAGGTAGAATTTTGCACCAGCCAGCTCATCACAAACAGATTAGTCTAAGGGTGACTATTTTGTAAATACAGTAAACTACCCCCTATTTCAGCGACTGTGAAACGTAGACGTTCAAGAATCTGAAGTCTGGTGGGGTCCCCACCTCTACCGTGAGTCGTAAATATATTTTTGTCCAGCAACGCTCTTTGACTTTCTCTGCCTTGTATATATGCGCCCCCTTTTAGCAACATCTTCAATTGTACCGAAAAGCGCAGCTCGAGTTTCAATCAATAGATACTATTAATAATGATACATATCAATACACCCAACTCTGAGTGAAGTAACTGCGGTGTAGTAATTCCTAGAATTGCTGGGCCGCGTAGTTTCTGTAGGGCCAGGGCGAGAGGTGGTTACAACTTTTGCCTCGGAATGCCTCGGAAGGGCTGCAGTGCGCTTATCTAAACTGCGAAGATTGTGCAATATTATAAATTCTAATTGGAAACAGTTCATACGGTCCCGATTTGCGCAGTTGAAAAAGTCGCAGCGCATCATGCATTTCAGTGTTTCTAGTCTTTTTGTGGACGTAGCACAATTTACCGATTAAAAAGCAATATAGTAGAATAAAAAAAGACTACAATGTTTCGCGGAATTGTGAGTTTTCCCGCGTATTGTACTGCGACGACATAGACATAGAAGTTCAGACAACTTTTTGTTGGATAAACATTCTAAACGTAAAGGTAAGTTATAAAGGTCTGAATTGTCACGTGTATCAGTGATGTTTTCATTTATGTTCTATTCTTTCGTCGATTGACGACCTTTCAGTGTCACAAAATAAAATAGACAAAATTTGAGATTAGTATGTCAGATTGGGTACTTTCATCTCAAATTTTGGGGATTTGATTGTATTTCGTAAAACTGAAAGGTCGTCAATCGACAAGAATGGAACATGAACGAGAAGATAGATTGTACACTTTGCAAATATTACTAATCTCACATTTATGAGTTACTTATAAGTTTAGAATATTTTCTCGAAAAAATGGTCTGCATTCCCATGACTTCATGCTAAAATCCTCAATTCAAATCAAAGGGGGTTCTTCGGGCTTCTTTTTAATTGGATAGCAACTGACGCGGGCGTGACCGTACAGATCGTAGAGGGACCGTAGTCAGATGCGAAGGAATAGCGCAATATGAAATAAACGTGTATAGGGTACCTGAAATAGATGATCTGTAGAGATAGGCGATCTCTGAAATAGGAGGAAGTTTACTGTAATGAACTTATTTCAATTGAATACGGAAGAAAACTGCCCAAAACTCAAATTCCTCAGTCATGTGACTGGAAGTGATGCATTCTTTTCAGAAAGCGAGCAGAAGTTTTAATAAGTCCCATTTTTTATGATTCAGCATCTTTTAAAAAATGGAGAAGAGTTAGTCGACGAAATGAGACCTTGTTTGTTGTCTTTGATATTTTAAAAACTGCCGATAAAACTTAAAACTTAAATTTCAATCAGACGTCTAGAAGCGATGCATTATTTTTAGAAAGTGAGGAGAAATTTCAATAATTCGCAACTTTGCAACTTTTGCAACTTTGCGAAAGTAATGCATTGTTTTCTGAAAATCATGTAAAGTGTAAATAATTTCCAAATTCGGAGGCATTTGTCCTCTTATCCAAAAAGATAAGAGTTTTTCGTCAAAATGAGACTTTGATGCATTCCTTGTTTGAAAAACTACTTAAAATACTTTTAAATCATCTCTTCCAATCATGACAACGGAAGTAATGCATAATTAACTGAATGTCATAAGAAGAGTTAAAAATGCCTACATTTTGTGAAATTTCGTATCATTTTTTTAAAATTGATTAGAGATTTTCTTCAAAATGAGACCTTGCCTGTTGTGTTCCCTAGTAAGAAACTATTCAAAAAGCTTTTAAACCATTAATTCCAACCATGCCACCTGAAGTAATGCATTATTTTCTGAAAGTCATGAAAAGTGTAAATAATTTCCAACTTCGGTGGCATTGGGCCTATTTTTTAAAATAAGTAAGAGGTCCAAATTTGTCATTCATCATATCCATAATCATGCTATCGGAATTAATGCATTATTTTCAGAAATGGAGAAGTTTCAGTAATCAACAACAATAATTCTAGTCAGGTGTCAAAATGAAGCCTTGTCTGTCGGTTCATAATAGGAAAAACTAGCCAGTTAATTTTTTAAACGTAAGTTATACGATGAAATAAATAATGGCAATGAGGAATCATCTAATTATGACTGAGTCAGTTTTTAATTTTTCACGTACACAGTTCATTTAAAAAGTTCCGGGACTGATTTTTTTTCGAAAACGTGCTTTAGGCGATAGGGTTTAGTCACTGCGTGGAATAATTGCTATAGTTCATGCTGATTTTAATGCACTTTGGTTCATCGCAATCACTTCTGTCGCTTATGTGCAGCGTAGATTGGATATTATCAAGATGTCTTAGTTAATCACAATTTGAGTAATGGAACAAAGAGCCACAAATAAGTTTTGTTTCAAAATAGGAAAAAGTGCTTCAGAAACGTATAATATATTACAAAATGCGTATTAAAGTGGCTGCCTAGTGCGAAGCAAAGTTTTTAAGTGGTACGCGAGTTTTACAGGTGACCGGGAATAGCTTCAGGACGATCCCAGAGAAGACTGTCCCACTTCAAGCGTCACGGACTGGAACGTTGAATATGTGCGTTCCCCCTTTTGCAAACAATCTTCAAGTGAGTATTGAAATTTTATCACAAGAACTTCAAATTAGTGTATATAGTGTTCACACCATAGTGCATGACGTTCTCGGCTAAAGAAAAGTGTGCGCGATGTTCGTACTCCATTCACTAACACAAGAGAAGAAAGTGCAGCATGTTTTAGCGGCAACAGATTTCGTTGAATGGGCTGATGATACTCATACTCTGACGAAGAGCATCGTAACGTTTTACAAGTTTCTGAAGTAGTTTTGCCTAGTTTGAAACAGAATTTAATTGTATCTTTTTGCTCCAATACTCAAATTGTGGCAAACTAAAAAATCTTAATAATGTCAAGTTTATACTCCACACAAGTGACTGAAATCATTGTGATGAACCAAAGTGCGTTATACTCTGAATGAACCAGAGTAAGTATTCCATGTAGAGACTAAACCGTATCGCCTTAAGCACGCTTGAAAAATCAGTCCCAGAACTTTTTAAATGAACTGTGCATGTATCAAAAATGGCGAAGATCCTCTTTTCGGTAGAATTTCATCTAAGGTTATTTAAATTAAAATAAAACCTATCGGTAAGGATCGTGTTTAAAAATTATTATTTTGAGTTGTGTGTACGATTAATTGGCTAGTTACAATTGAATTAAAATTAATTAAGAAAATCAAAGAATTAAAGATAATTAAATTGTTTTAGAGGAATTAATAAAGATTCGGAGATTTCAAAAAATATTAAGGTATTCAGAATAATTCAAAGTCTATTCTAATGATCTTAAGATAATTAAAAAGTATTAGAAGCATTCAGTGGTCTCGTGAGAATTAAACATTTTCAAAACGATTTAGGAATTCAGAAAAATTTATAATAATTCTGAGAATTTCGAGATATTCGAAAAATTCAAAAGATTTCAGAGAACTAAAAAAATTTGGAGAGTTTAAAAAGAAATCAACAAAGGTTCAAGATAATTTAAAGAATTCAAACGACTTCAGGTAATTTAAGAGAATTTTACAAGAAGTACGAGGATTTAAAAGAATTCAGAAAATTCAAGATATTTGAGAGAATTCAGACTATACTAATGAGTTGGAGAAATTCAAAATAATTCATGTTGCATTGCAAAGATTTCAAGTGAATTAAAAAAAACATTTAAATTTCTGTAGAGTTCCTTTGGTTTGTACAGAATTCAAAATATTTGAAGGCAATTAAAATAATTCAACGTGTATTCTAAAAATTTGAAGAGAATTACAAAAATTAAAGTGATATGAAGAAGTTCAAACTAACTCAGTCTGTATTCTAATGATTTTAAGATAATTCAAAAGCATAAAAAATTCAGTGATTTAAGAATTCCACAAATTCAGAACAGTGTAAAGTGTTCTGAAAATTTAAAAAGAATTCAGATAATTGAGAAGGATTCGGAACATCGAGAAATATTTAGAGAATGTAGAATAATTTAGATAATTAAGAAGAGTTCAGTGAATTGAAAATAATTAACAGAATTTTAAAAGAATTAAGAGAATATAAAAGAATTAAGATAATTAAAAATATTTCACAGAATGCAAAAGAATTCAGATAATTCAGAAGATGTAAAGGAATTCAAAGAATTCAGAAGAATTCAGAGAATACAGAATATTTTGAGAAAATTCAAATAATTTATGATGAAGTGTTAATATTTTAAAACATTTTTTTTTAAAACTTGCAAAGGATTCTAAAATTATCATAAAGTTCCTAATTCGAATAAATGTAAATCGAAAAAAAACGATTTTTCCAGTCGAAAAATGCCTGATTACTGCATTTTTTCATTAAATTTGTTTATAATATAAACATTTATAATCTTAAAAGAACGTTTTTGCAATATAATATTGTTTCCATTCAATTTTTTTGCAATATAACTTGAAAAAAAACGTATAATTATGGAAAATCGTAGAAAACATGTGTTCAACAAATAATTTGTTTATAAAAAATTTGTTAAATATATAATATTGGAACATCTTTAGCTAATATAACTCTATGCAACTCAGGCGATTTCAATAATTTTCCTGTTATTGACGAGCAGCGGGAACGTCAAATAAATAAAATGGACATTTTTTCGTCATATTTGTTTATTTATAAAAAATCGAAAACCTAATTCAAAAATCAGGCTCAACAACTTTCTTAGAAACCTTAACAGCTTTTTCAAGAATGTTTTTTGTTCGAATCGGTCAATATTTGTGGGATGTATGTTATTTTGAACAAAAAAGTCATTTTTTTCCCATGTTGGGCCGGGAATGTGAAAATGAGATCATAGGAATTCCCATCCAAAACAACGTTGCTGAAGGTTGGTTGATCTTATCAGCATAAAACACTAACCAGCTAAGACTCGGTTAAAACTAATCGCACCCCCCCCCCCCCCCCCCCCCCCCCCCCCCCCCCCCCCGTTCGCATCCAAACCCTCATTTATTTTTGTTATTAGCAATTGAAGAAATATATTTTTTTATTCACTTTTAAACTGGAACTGTACGGTTAGGAGTGAATAAGAAAGTATATTTCTTTAATTTCCCTTCGCACCCAAACCCTCATTAATCGCAGTTTCCGGGGTCCCTGAGGTAGGGATTTAATTTAGAAGTTATAAAAAACTAAGGCTAATGTGTAGACCAGTATGTGCTACGTTTCAGTCGTTAAAATAAAATTGGAAATGAGCAAATTCAGATTTTGAAAAACCGGCTGAAATTGCAAAAAAATGTTTAATAAAAAATGTTTCTTTAAAGAATGCGTTTTTTTAGAGAAAATAAAACTACGTCTGTTTTAGTTTCAGTGCATGTTATGAATTTTAATAATATACATTTATGTAAATGATATACAAGTTGAGGTACAAATTCGAGTGCAAAGCACGAGATACGTGATGAGAATGTATTTGTTAAAGCCGAAGGAGCCTTAACAAAAAAGAAGTCGACTATCACGCAAATTACTGTTCTCGATGCTTTGACCCTTAGTTTTAAAAAATCTGTGCACCAGTGTAAGGAATATGCAAAGACCGAGCGCGGAGCGCGAGATAAATATATTTTCGAGCAAGAAGCGTGACAACTAACAGTCGCGCGCCCTAGGCGCCTCTAAACTCGCGATCCGCGCGCGCAGCGCGCTATGTGATTGCGCCCGGGAAGCTGGTGGATTTTTTTCTCTTGCAACGTCAATTTGTAGTTGAATGAGGAATTTTAATTTAATTAAATATATTCGAAAATTAATGATTATATATTAATAATTATTTCGTATTAATTTGATTAATAATTAAAATTTAATTCATTTAAAATTATTTAATTAATTTAGAACAATAATAAATTTCCTACCAAGCAGTGAAATTGTCACATAAAAAAAAATAAGTTTTTAACTAAAAATGAAGTATGTGAATTTTTTGTTTTAAAAAGTTAATTTTTAACCAAGCATTAATTGCATTTTGAATAAAAAACTTGAATTTTGATTAATAATGGAAATTTTTAACCAAATTATAAGATGATCTCCATTGATACGATTTTTTATCAAAAGTTTTGGAATTCACTGTTTCATAAAAGAACAATTCAAATATGTTTTGTATGCTTTTTTATTAATTATAGTTATTATATTTGTATTATTCGACATTATTTATAGCTTCTCTAATTTATAAAAATAATAATTTGTTATTTAATATAAATAATAATTTAATTAAATATAATGTTAGTGTTGCAGTTGTATATTTTATCTCTCCCTTTCACGGGCTTCAGAAGCTCCGGTCTCTGTACATATATTTACCTTCAATCCTTAATCTTACTTAACAACTGCTTACATTCTAATATTTCGCTTTACTTAACATAAACAATAATTATAATGCTAATAAGAATAATAATAATAAATAGTAACGTGTAAGGTGGTATAGTCGTCAAAGTCATGAGAGGAAAGCTCAAGCCCTACCGCGACGTCAACGCGATAACACCTTACTATTCATTTTTAATAATAAATAGTAAGGTATTATCGCGTTGATGTCGCGGTAGGGTTTGAGCTTTCCTCTCATAACTTTGACGACTATGTTGGCGGTAGTATTGCTACTGACAGGGTTTCCCATGCCAAATAGACTGATAACAAAGAGGAGAGGGATTAAGCAGAACACCAAAACACAAATAATAATATAGAGCATATTAAAGATATTGAAACGCATGTCGCTTCACGAGGATCTTCGGGCGCCCCTGGAGCCACAGCATGCGGGACAGTGGCGATGGTTAGCTGCGAGATGGTCAGGCAGATATCACTTATCAAACTGCTGGCCAGCAAGAATATCTGCGAGAAACAGTAAGCAGTGGAACATCAATTGTGCCTGTTGAGGATGCTTTGGCTAGCGTTAGCTATTTGCAACTAATCACCTCAACAGAAATACCGTGGGAGAGCATCAATTGGGATACCACAATGAAAGAGTAACTGGTGTGTCTTTATTACGAAAGTGCGAAGTTTGAAACGAAAATGGAAAAAGAATACGATTTAAGAATGGAATTTGCTGCAAAGTATCCTGATATACAGAATCTACACGTGACAGAAGACCGAGTAATGGAGATTAAACAACAGGTTGATTTGGCGTGGAAAAACGACGGCAATGAACATCAGTTAAAGGAAGCCACGTCATACGTTTCAACAGCACCACATCTCCCAGAGATGGATGGACTTATACAACCAGAGAAAGAAGCAGAGGTTCAACAATAAAAAAAGTGACGAAAATGGACATACCATATGAACAGAGATGTTATGCGCCCTTATTTTTTGGCAGAGAAATGTCGGCAAAGTGGGAGGAGAGGACATCATAGACTCTTCTTACTTAAATATCCAGAGCTAGTCACCAAAACAGATTAGCAGAATCTGGCAGATCAAAAACTCTCAATATCTGTAAACAGACTGCTTTCGGATGTTGAAACTGCTGCTATAAAAATGGAAGTGGAACAGCAGCAGCTTCCTATTGATGAACTCGCCTTGGAAGATGTGGACAAGGAAGACTTGATTGAAGCTTAAGCACAGGTGCTAGGAATAATGAACATCATGTACCGGATCCATTAGAACCACATCCGGATATTAATAAGGATGATGTGGATAGCGAAATCCCAGAAAAACTACAGCAACTTATAAGGACTTTTGGTCATGCTTTACTACAGTTCAGATATGCAGAACCAATACTAAGACATCCTCTGTCCAAAATGAACATCACAAATGATCTGCGTGCACTAATCGAACATCTTGACAGAAAGGTTTTACCCACGTATTTGAACGTAGCACAAACTGCGTTAGAGGTGCAAACTCTTGTATACTGTGCAGCTGTGGCAACCGTTAGAGCGTTGGGCCGGAAAACTAGGCTTGCAAATGCAGTTTTTGTCCCGGAAAGGGATCGAGTTATACCATGGAAGATCAGCTTGGATATGGGTGTCAGCAAAGTAAGCTGCAAATTGGGTCTATTAACTCAATACAAAAAAGGAAATAGAACCAGAAAGCTGATAAAACATGTTACTAAAATCATCCACCCTTGGCACATCGAGACATTAACACCAGCAATACTGTATGTGATTATGGACACCCACCGTAGGACACTTGATGTTCTTACTGCTAGACTGCGCCGGTACAAGACAAGTAGTGCACGAAGGCAACAAAATCGAAACTTTAAGACATATGAAAGAAGGTTCTATTGTGAAGTGAGTATAAGGTAAAATAACCAGAAAGACGCCGAAGTCCCTCAATTGGAAGATATGACTAACTACTAGTCGGGTATTGGGGAAAAATGAACAGATGCAATTCAGACACTGCGTGGTTCAAATTGGAGAAAGCAAGGGTAAGCAATAGCCCTGAAATAAAGACCATATGGAGGAATGTGAATCACGCATCTATTCATCCCATTGTGCTTTCGGCTACAGGCAATGTGCACGCAAGATGCGCTGAACATCTTGAAAATTTAGGAGTCAGTAGGATATTGGCAGCAGCTCAGAAGGCGGTTTTATTAAACACCTGTCGCATTGGAAGAAACTTTCTTGTTAATCAGGAAGCAAGCGACTAAAAACCCGTAGAGTGGCAGATGGTAGCTGTGAGAAAGCATCCAGAGGTAACTGTTGTCACCTCAACTCTCGCGACCGCTCGTAATTGTATACATACAACATCATCGCAGGAGGTTTCAAGCATCGTATTAAATTAACTTATAACCAAATCTCATAAGTCACTTGACTTAGATCGTGGCTATGATGTATAACCGGGTTGACCCGAGTAAAAGTTTTAAATATGTTAATAATACTAATTCTACAAATAAGTGATCTTCCAGGGCTTTCATTTTCTTTTACCGTAAAAATACATTTTCCACGAGTTTGAAATAAAATTTGTACTATATACGTTCCTTTTTCAGGATTACCCGTTTGACTCTGTCCTGTTCCTATGCTTTCTCTCATTTCTTCCACTTTCTTCATTCACGTCACTCCCTGTACATTACTATCCAAAATCCACCTTACACACTCATCCTCATTTAACTGTCCATCTTTTTCTTTTGAGCACCTCTCTGATACGTGTGCCCATGACTCCATTTCATATTCACATACTCTACACGGATTCTCCTCTTCATACACCCAATATCTGCAAGCTCTCACTCCTTCTCCCATTCTAAACTGTACCGTCCTACGTCATTTTTCTTTCTTTTTTATTTTTTGCAAATATTCTGGTTCCTTGTTGATTAGTGAGTGGATTTGATAAGAATCAAATCAATCCTTCTTCGACCGTTAATGTAAATAAGAGTAAGATTTGTTTTTTGTAGATCTTACGGTCTTCATTAATTCAAAGAATAAAACGAAATGAATGAAAATTCGTTTATTAAATTCTGTCTATTCTGACGTTTCGGCTACCACTGCGTGCTGTTTTCAAAGAATTTAAATAATATATAAATAACGAACTTTTCTTACATAAAATTACACACAAATTGATGTTTTTTAAAGTAAATAAATTAAAAAGTAAAAGAAATGAAAATTACCTATGTTTTTTATCTTGTAAGAAACCAAGAAACAAGAGCTTTAAAAAAATGGAATTTTAAACTATTTACTTGAAAATAATAATTCAATAAATTACCTTGATTTACAAATTATAAAAACAACTGAAGGTAATTTAATTACCAATTGGTTTAAAAAAGCGTCATGGTCTGGTAGATATCTTAATTTTAATTCCCATCATTTATATTGTGATAAGGTCGGCCTAATAAAAGGTTTAATCGATAGATGCATAAAATTGAGTGATATTAGCTTCAGGAAAGAAAATTTGTATCAAATTATAATTACTTTAGTTCAAAATAAATATCCGCTTCCTTTGATAAACAATATTATTCGAGAGCTTATTCATGAAATCTACAATGCTTCCAGTAAGAAAAATAGCAGGGTTGACACGTAAAAAAATCGGATGTAAAAGTTACGTTACCATATGTTCAAGGACTCTGAAAGGTTACGAAGATCGTTAAAAAAATTCAACATTAATGTTTGTTTCATTAATCAAAATTCTCTTAACATTTTTTTACTTAATCCAAAAGATGTCGATAGTAACAAAAATTTGTCTGGAATTACATATCTCATTAAATGTAATTGTTGTGAAAAAGTTTATATTGGTGAAACAGCTAGAAGATTAAAAACTATGGGTTTCGGAACATAAAAGAGATTGTAGAGTTGGAAATTTTAATACAGGCCCTTTCGCAACATTGTTGGAACTTCAGCAATTATTTTGATTTTGATTTTGATTCTAACACTATTAAAATTCTTGCTAGGGAAAAAAATACATATAAAAGAAGCATAATAGAATCCATTTTTATAAACAAATATCACAATATTTCGATTAACTTACACACAGAAATCATGAATGTCAACAAAATATATCAAAGTCTTCTAAAATAAACAAAACCAAGTTAAAATTCCAGTTGCTTTGGCGCGCTTTCCTCATTCGAGGTTCCTTTAAAATTACGCCTTTATTCTGTATTCATGAATTTACCACCTTAATGTATGTCGGTTGTCCACTAAACTATATGTTCGTCGTATTTCAAAAACATCGTAAGGATTTCCGTCAATTAAGATGTAGTTTTTTATTAAAAAAAGCCTCTAAAATTCTTATGTGGCATTTATATTATATGTATTTAATCTCTCCCGTTTACGGGTTTGAGGGCCTCCGCTCCCTGCACATGTATTTACAATTCCATCCTTAGTCTAACTTAACTACTACTTATATTCTACTCTTTCGCATTACGCAGGATAAACAATAGTAACAGTAGTGATATTCCTACAATGAGCGAGCTTCCAGGGCTTCCATTTCCTCTTACCATCAAAAAATGCATTTTCCACGATATTGAAAACAATTTTCGTTTTTTACTGTCCCTTTTCAGGATCACCCGTTTGGCTCTGCCGTACTCCCTTGCTTTCCCTTACTTCTTCCAATTTCTTCATCCACATCACTCCCTGTCCACTACCATACAAGATCCATCTTACACACTCATTCACACTCAACTGTCCCTCTTCCTCTCATGTACATTTCTCTAATACATGTGCCCAAGACTCCATTTCGTATCCACATACTCTGCATAAATTCTCCTCTTCATCCATCCAATATCTGCATGCTCTCACTCCTTCTCCCATTCTGAACCGTGCAACCGTACTCCATTTTTCTTCCTTTTTTTATTTTTTGCAGATATTCTGGTTCCGTCAACCCTTTGACCATCATATACCATCTGTTGTACCTCGAATCTATAATCTTTGTCCATCTCTCTTCTCCTTGTTTAACCAATAGCTCTAACTCTATGTCCTGCCACTCCATAAACCCTTCTGGAATATTACACACCCTTCTCATTTTTCTCCTTTCTTCCTCCCATTTTAAATTTCCCACATTACCTCTCGCTTCATTGTTCTGAATTTCGCCGAAACATGCATTTGCAATTCTACTTCCCTCTCCCTTTTTTAGCATCTCTTCAAACCTCCAGGCTCTCTTAATTTGTCTAGTAACCATATTTTCTCTTCCTAACTCTCCTTTTAACATATATCCTGGGCAACTCCAGCTAATCCCCATTACCCACCTCAGAAATCGCTCATGCATGCTCTCTACTTTCCTATGTCCCTTCCATCCCCAGTTCTCCACACCATAACACAACACCGCCCACACCAACGCATCAAACAACCAGACCCTCATTCTCCAATCATCCTTAAACCTTCTCTTTCCTATACCCCATACTTGGCCCATTACTTTACTCGCAAATTCAATTCTTTTCCTCACCTGCAGCTCGTTTCCCCCTTCTGCCTCAAACCAAAAACCTAGGTAACAGAACTCCTCCACAATTTCCACTTTTTGTCCGTTCATCTTCCAAACGTAGTTTATTTTGCTCTTTCTATTTCTGAAACACATCACCTTTGTCTTATCTACGTTCACCTTCAGCTCTTTTGTTCCCACATACTCTTCGAAGATTCTCATTAGGTTCATCCCCTTCTCATCATCTGCTAATAGAACTACATCGTCCGCGTATGCTAGAGAGTATAGTTTGCTATTACCCAAAACCGTTCCTCCTTTCCCTTTCTCGTTTAGTTTCTCCTCTAAGTCTGCCAATAGGATACTAAATAGTAACGGACTCAACGGGCACCCTTGCCTTAGACCTCGGCCTGTCCAGAAAACCTGCCCTTTTTTCTTTCCTATTTTCACCCTAATCCTGGTTTCAGTAAAAATTTCTTTCATCCTCTCCACCAAACGTTCCTCCATGCCCCTTAATTTCATTGCCTACCACAACACTTTTCTGTTCACTGAGTCAATCACTACTTCAAAATCTGCGAACGGTGCGACTATTTTCCTTCACTTTCTCCCTAAATTTCTGTTAACCAAGTAGTTGAGTACGTAGATTTTCTCTATATTCCCTATCCGTTTTCTAAATCCCGTCTGATTGTGTGGTATATTTTATTTTTCTTCTATCTGATTCTCTAACCCTTTTCCCTAAACCCTTTTCCATACTTCATCGCTTCGCTCTCCATCCCATTTTCTCCTGTAACTTTTTCCCTTCCTTTATTTTTCCTAGGACTATCCTTCTTCTTTTCCCTTTGATCTTATTTTGCACTCCGCCTAATAGACCCTTGAAATAATCCGTCCTTTCATCCATTTCTATTTCTTCATTCACACCCTTCCTTTCCCCTCTATCCCTATTTATAAAATCCCACCCCCTACTATTGATCGCTTTTCCTACTTCTACCCTGTATTTCTCCTTTCGCCTTTGTCTTTTCCTTCCCAGAATCTTCGCATGGTCTCTTTTTATACTCCCCCGTAGTGATGCCATCAAGTGATATTTCCCGATATCGACACGATCCTGACTCCATCCCGGCCTCCGGTATCGGGTTTGGATCGTGTCGGTTTTAGCTCGACTCGACTTTGTATCGGGAAGTCGATATATTGGCTCATAGATAGTGGGCTGACAACGTAAATGGGAGCGTAAAACGGATAAGGCCAATTTTCACATGAGATGTTCGTCTGATGATAAGGAACGTAAGAATGGGTGCCTGGCAGGTGTGAGTGGATGCGTTCACCTGTGGCGACCTGTCAAAGGTGCGAATTTTTGGCAGTTAACTTACGTGACTCGGATATGGTTGAAAATTGGTGTACATGTAGGGGCTGACATTAGAAATAGCACCTGCGCATTGCCAGGCACTTACCTGGATGCAAAAGTGTTGCCAGGCGGCTTCGAAGTCGCCGGAAACTCAGGTGAAATTTATTTTACAGGAAAAAGTTTGAAACAAAAGTTGGTCCACTCCTGGAGATGCATATTTTCATTAGTATATAAATTTTTGATAAAATGGATATATTTGGAGAAAACATCGATTAAAGAAATACCATAACAATAAAAATCCCTTTTTATTGACAAGTGATTTTTTCGAAAATTATTAAGAGACAAAAGGTACTCTATTACAGGTATACTCCAAGATGAATAAGAAGTATTTGTTCAAAATG
>NC_046662.1:132854512-132859474 GCF_010883055.1 Belonocnema kinseyi
CAAATAACTTGGTAAATATTAACATTTTGAACAAATACTTCTTATTCATCTTGGAGTATACCTGTAATAGTGTACCTTTTGTCTCTTAATAATTTTCGAAAATATCACTTGTCAATAAAAAGGGCTTTTTATTGTTATGGTATTTCTTTAATCGATGTTTTCTCCAAATATATCAATTTTAACAATAAATTATATACCAATGAAAATATGCATCTCCGGGAGTGGACCAACTTTTGTTTCAAACTTTTTCCTGTAATATCAATTTCAAGAAATTTCATCTGAGTTTCCGGTGACTTCGAAGCCGCTTGGCAATACTTTTGCATCCAGGTAAGTGCCTGGCAATGCGCAGGTGTTATTTCTAATGTCAGCCCCTACATGTACACCAATTTTCAACCTTATCCGAGTCACGTAAGTTAACTGCCAAAAATTCGCACCTTTGACAGGTCGCCACAGGTGAACGCATCCACTCACACCTGCCAGGCACCCATTTTTACGTTCCTCATTATCAGACGAACATCTCATGTGAAAATTGGCCTTATCCGTATCACGCTCCCATTTACGTTGTCAGCCCACGTTATATCAGGATCGGGTCGGGTTTTCGATACTCCTTTCGCAGATGTGCTCTTCTCACTTGATCTGAGCGGAGAGGGAAAATTTTCAATGGGTTGCCGTTACTCGGTCCCCCTTGACTCTTCCACTGCCTGGTTAAACCGGTTATGGCGATCGTAAAAATGCTGAAATTTATTTTCCCCATCGTGGAAGATTTGTACTTTGGCTTAGTAGTAAATAATTTTAAATATCGAAATGCGATTATGCCGATTATAGAAACTAATTTCAACCTTCATTCAATTTAGAAATGGTTTTTAATAAAAAAAGAATATATTTTTTAATATGTGGCAATATTGGACTGTTTATTTAAAAGAAGCAAATATGAATCAGATATTGAAAAGTAAAAAACTTCCAGCTGAATTGTTTTAAATACAATGCATTCGATTGATTCTTCAAAATTTCAAAGTCCAAATTTTAGGCTAAATATTTGAAATAAACAAGAAAAATATTGACAAACAGGCGATTTTGTTGGAAGGCGCTTGAATTTTCAACCATGAAAGATGAATTTTTGACCACAAATAATAAATTTGCAATCCAAAAGAATATGTACAATAAATTCTCAATAAAAACTTCAATATTTGAATTTTCAATAAAAAATGGAATGGTTAAATTGTTACTTAAAAAAAAATAATTCTTAACCTAAAAAAAGTTTTCAAAAAAATAGGTAAGTCCCTCAACAAATCAATTTCCTACTAGACATGAAACAATTACATTTTCAATAAAAAAAATAATTTTCTATTTGAAAAAAAGGAACTTCCAAAATTTTTTTTCGCATTTTTAATTAAAGTAATTACTTTTCAAATGTAATGTTAAACCTTAAAATGCAGTAATAAAATTTGTAATTATAAAGTAAATTCGCAACCAAGAGAAACTTTTCTAAGTAATAGTTAAATTTCTAAACAATAAAATGGACTTACAACAATTCACTTCAACTTTGAAACAAGGAGTTAAATTTTCAACGAAGACATTTTATTTTACACGAAAAAGACAAATTTTTTACAAAAGATATGAATAATAAAAAATATATTTTGATTCGTAACGAATGTTTATTCGGAAATCTGCCCGCTTCGTGGGCACATGCTTGTCACGCGCTGCGCGTACGCCTCGCTTCGCTCGCAAGTTTGAGCACGCCCAGGGCACGCGACTGTTGATTCTCGCGCTGGCGCTCGATAATATATTTATCTCGCGCTTCATGTTCGATAATGTATTTACCTCGCGCTACGTGCTCGATCTTTGTGCACAGATTTTTTAAAATAAAGGTGAAACCATAAACAAAAGTAATTTGGGCATTGTGAATTCGGTTTTGTTAAAGATCCTTCGGCCTTAACGAACACATTCTCATCACGTATCCCGTGCTTCGCACTTGAGTTTATCCCTCAAATTTAATATCATTCCCACAAATGTATATTATTATAATTCATAACTTGCATTGGTATTAAAAAAGACGTAGTTTCATTGTCCCGTGTAAAAAATGCGCATTCTTTAAACAAAAATTTGTTATTGAACATTTTATTTTGTAAATGCTATAACTCTGGTAATTTTTGTTTTTTATGAAAAAAAGTCATCAGGAGAAATTGTTCAATTTTTTGAATACTATAAACATTCGTATAGAAAGTTTTTGAATTTTGAAAAAAGTGATCTCAAAAATATTCAAAATGTACTCACTTTTTGACTTTTTATCCAAAATGGCTGGCTCAAGAACTTGACCTTCAGCTTAGGACACTAAAAGAGTGTACCAAAGGTATATCTAATAGAAAATTTTTTACAAAAGTTATCTTGCTCACAAACGACAGGCATAGACAGACAGAAATATTCGTAAAACCCTGTTTTTCAAATTCAGGGGGTCTCAAAACGCGGACATTTGCCAAAAACTGCGGGGGGGGGTATCAAATTTGACACAAATCTAATACCATCTCTGACGAGAATATAAAAATCAAAAAGTTCAATATGTTGTTAGAAACGTTACTGTTTTACCAAAAACACAATTCAATGAAGAGAATAGTTTAAATTTTCAAGCAGAAAAATAAATTTCCAATCATTTATGTAGATAAATTTTAAACTGAAATAGATACATTTTGAACTATAAACCTGTTGTTAACTTTTATTTTGGAAAAATTAATGATCAAACAATAAAACGTCTTTTCAAGAATATAGTTAAATTTTCAACCAAAGAATCAATTTGCAAACCATAGTAGTTGAAATTCCAACTGAACAGACTAATTTTTGGCTACAATTATGACTCTAACGTGAATATACTCTAACAACAAATATTCTTAATGTGGATTATTTGTTGTCAAAATCTGCTAATAACAATTACCTTTGCAAGCTAACATTTTTCTTTTTCTTATATCGTTTTGCATTGAATTAAAGTGATCTGAAGTATAAAAACAATTTTATTTACGGGAATAAAACATGAAATGTAAACATTCAACACTTTTCGCTATTTGCATTAACATAAAAATTAAATAAACAAAAAAAAAATAACAAATCCACTCTTAACTTTTTCTAGAAATTTTAGTCCTGAATTTTCAAAAAAAAACTAATCTAAAATCGGTGCATTATTGCGTTCTATATAATACTTTGAACCTCGTTTTTAATTTACCCTACTGTTAGCCGCTAGTCGCTACGTCACAGACGCATCTGGCGAAGGAGCATCGAAAAGCCGACACGATTTCGAACCGATGTAGACTACAAGGCCATGGTAAAAAAATGAGGTGGTCAAATGACCCAGAAAGACTCATGTTTAGAAGGATGCTCCTGTATCAAAAAGTAATTTTAAGCACTATGCCGTCAGTTTTGAGCGGTACAAGTGAGAACAGGCGAAAATTGAATTTTACACGTGTAAGCAGAAAATTACGGCAAATTAGTTTTGTACGGTTTTCTTCCAAGTGACAGATCCTTGAAAAAAATGACAAAAAACCTAGAACCGTACAAAAAGTAGTGTTACAGGAAGTTAAGAAAATTTTTTATTCTCCGAACATTTTTCAAGCAATACGGATAATTTATTACTGTACGGCATTTGTGTAATTCGCTTTGTATACTTAATTAGTGTAGGGGCTGGTCATTTGAAGCAACACAAAATTAAGTAGGTTTGAAAGTATTTTATAATTATATTACATTTTTCGGTATGTTGTACATTCTTTATAGGGCATATGGGTATCGGGGGTAAATAAATTTCCTTCCGAAAAAAACGACTTTAGGGTGAAATTGTTTTCTACGGCATTGAGATAGTTTGTCTATACTTTGAACAATCAACAAAAAAAGTAAATGCCGTACACCAGTAAAAGTTAACATTTATATAAATATATTTTAAATGTAAAATAATAAAAGTTTCATTCTATATACTTTGCTTTGCAAAACAATCCTACTTGAAAATAATGTAATTAATGATAAATACTAATGTAAACAATCTTTTGTTTATTCGAATACTTTTATATTTTTAAATTCAATTTACCTTTAACTGTGTGTTACTGGTGAGGCTGTAACGCAGGTGTCTACGGCATTGTCGCGATCGCGCACATCTAACATGTGTAACTTGATGAATTCGTATAGTCTACAGACTGTGCAACAGACGATGACGATGAATAAGATGTAGATTGTGAATACATTTTTTTATTTTTATAAAATAATTAATTCAAAGTTTTTTTTACTGTTATCATAATAAAAGTTAGAAAACATGATGTATTCTTATATAATTTTAGATATATTCAGCTTTTATCAAACGCGGGTAAAATTATGTTATCGCGACTGTATCGTAAGATACTATCCTTTAATATAATTGAGTGTACTTTTTAATTATAAATTTCTATACATATCTTCACTCTCAAAATTATAATCACATTTTAAATTAATTAATTTAACTGAAAAATCTGACAGAAGCTTGAACGCTGACAATAATGGGTTTCACTTTTTGGATATATACATTATGTTCTATCTCAAATGAACGTCATTGTTATTTTTATTTGTCATTAAATATTGCAAATAAAAATTTGTTAATGCCATAAAGTAAGTAATGACCATAAGGGACACCACAAACGTTATCGACATTTTTAGCAGCTGTAAGAAATGGTGTACATTAAAATGTACGGCATCTTTTTTTCTATATTTATTTACCTTTATTACATTTAAAATAGCAATAATGTTTAAAAATATTCCTTCTTTTCTTAATCTACGAGCATTTAACTAATCTTAAAATGAAAACTATTTTTTTTATTAATAATTTTATTTGGCACCATTTATTATAAACGACTATAAGGGAACGTTCATAAACCACGTGGCCATTTTTTCAGTCCATTTTGAACCCCCCTCCGTTCATGAAGCCTCATCGTAGCATTTATCCTCATCGACCCCTCC
>NC_046662.1:132859574-132861815 GCF_010883055.1 Belonocnema kinseyi
AGTTGTAATAAAGATGAATATGATTATAAAAATTAAACAACAAAATCGCTTTACTTTAAAATACCCATTATTTATTATTGTTAAAGTTTATTTTTTGTCGTCGAGATACGTTCGATCTTTATTACCGTGACGAATATCAAGTTTCCCAGACCCAGCGTGGGTCATTGGCGTAGGCATTACAAATTCTTGGTAGTGCATTTTTAATGCAGTTCTATACTCGGAGACACTATTATGCTATTTTAAAAAATAAATTGTTGAGCTTTATAACAATCAGAGCAACATATTACAACAATTAAAGGCAATAATAATATAATTAATAAATTAATAATAAATATAAATGTATTTATATGCAATAAAACAGGTGTTATTATATTTCCTTGCATAAATGGTTTGTTTCGTTTACAGATGGCGGAAGCGCTTTTCAAAGCGAAGAAGAAAACCTCAGTGAAGATGAATCGCAATTGCTGAGAAATTTTTTAATAAATATTCGTACTTCACACTGGATTAGGCCTAAAATGTTCAACTTTATACGCTATTTTCAACAGTTTTATATCAAATGTACATTACATGTATTTCTTGAAGTCGGCCTGGAATCACTTATTCAGATATTGCAAACAACAATTTTATTTATCTGATCATTTTAATATATTTTTCTTATTTTGCATCAAATGTTATTATTGGGTACGCTGAAACATGCATTATTTCAATACATTTCTGCTCTATTTTCTGATTTTTGAGCGTGTTTTTCGCGATTAAAATAAAATTTATCCATTTAGTTTCAAAATTATTCATAGCAAATTTTTGGATACTTTTTGGGTGGATATGTTTTATCTCTTAATCGTCTGTTCATAACTTGTATCGTTTACCAAAAAATCTAATGTTGATATTTATAAGTCTAATTGTTACGACTAAATCAAAGACGACGGTCCCACAACAGGAAATCATGACACATTTTTAGCTCTGTTTTGGATGAAACACTTTTTTATTTCAACATATTTCTTATTTCGTGTCGTGTGTCCAAAAATTATATTTTAAACATTGTTAATGTTGTTTTTTATTTTTGAAAAACCACGCATCCTAGCACAAACCAATTTGTAAACAATTTATAGCTTTTCTTTAGTTGAAAATCTTCTGTCTGATTTTTTCTTTTTGAAGGTTGTACCGTTTGCCCGAAAAAGTCATTTATTTTTTTGTTACTAATGCGGCAGGATTTAATAAGGAGGAATCTGTTTGGGATACCCACTCGTCACATGACCGTAAGCAATTATTTATTGTCTGTTCCTGAAATTTCTACAAACGGAGCCTAATATCAACTTTCTTTTCAAAATAGTATCCTATGCCTACCTTTTTTCGATTAATTACACTGTAAAAAAAGATTTGTGTAAAATTACAAAGTTTCGGAAAATTAC
The DNA here is from genome assembly GCF_010883055.1 of Belonocnema kinseyi. Classification (NCBI taxonomy): domain Eukaryota; kingdom Metazoa; phylum Arthropoda; class Insecta; order Hymenoptera; family Cynipidae; genus Belonocnema; species Belonocnema kinseyi. Next base: position 132,860,984 of record NC_046662.1, read on the forward strand.
ATATTGTATCATTGTAAACATCACACACTTCACTGTGTGATTTTATAGAAGTATGTGAAATTACTTTTCTACTCTTCAAAATCATTAAATATTAGGTTTAATTAAAAAAATACTATTTTAAAACTTTTTGGGAAAGTAATTATTTAAACAAATTATATATGTTTAAACATTTAAAAAGTTGTTGGTTTATTCTTTTCATACACTATACAGCGAAAAAAATAACTGTATGTGTTCTATTTTATTTAATTTTTTTAGTTATCGGAAAAAACTACGTGAGCAAATAAAGATTGTTTAAACAAATATAAATTTATAAAAATTTAAAAGATAAGTATCAAAATTGTGTCATTATGCAACAAAACGTAGCATAGGATATTAATTTGAAAAGAAAGTTGATGTCTGGCTCAATTTTTAGAAATGTTGAAAATAGACATAACATAATTGTTTTCTTTAGTAAATCATTTTTTTAGAAAAATGTATTACTTAAAACAATAAAGAAATACTGCATTTCAATCACAAAATACGATTTTTTAACATTTGTAGGCATAAATAAATGTTTTAATAATTTACATTTGTTTAAACAACTTAAAATTGTTTAAGAAGTCATGTTCAATATTCGAATTGTCCATTAGTAATTATTTGTTTAAAAAAGACGACGAAAATTGCTAAAGAGTAACAATAATAACGTAAAAATGTATTTCTTTATGTTTTGGTCATGTTTGGGGCGCTACGAGGAGGGTGACGGTGGTTTGGAAATAAAAGTTATTGATATGATTTTATTTCGTAGATACTCATCTCCAATCCCTAGAAAGCCTGACACGTTCACATGAAGTCC
>NC_046662.1:132861915-132864664 GCF_010883055.1 Belonocnema kinseyi
GAACATCAATCCCCCCTTCCCCTGACGTAGTCATCAAGTAGCTTTTCATCGCCATACCCCCCCGTCCCAATTGGGCCACGTGGTTTATGAACGTTCCCTAAGGTACATCAATAATATTTACTAACATTATATCTTACAGTCACAATAATTAGGTAGACCCTTAAATTCAGTTAATTATTTATTTATACTTTCATTAACCATACTTTTTAGACGGCACAATGAACAAACATACTTTGAAGTGTTACATAATATTTGAAAAAGATGCCGTAGATTTTGCAATGATCTTATACCATACGGGTCCAAGTCAAGTGTCACAACTCTTAATTTCTCACCGCTGTATTTACAAATACGTACGGCGTTGCTGAATAACGAAACTGCATAAGTATACAAAGTAAATTACACAAATGCCTTACAGTAATAAATTACTCGTATTGCTTCAAAAATTTTCGGAGAATTAAAAAAATGTCTTAAGTTCCGGTAACACTACTTTTGTACGGCACCAGGTTTTTCGTCATTTTTTCAAAGGATCTATCACTTGGAAGAAATTCGTGTAAAACTAATTTGCCGTAATTTAGCACTTTAACTTGTAAAATTCAATTTTCCCCTACGCTCAACTGTACCGCTCAAAACTGACGGCATAGTGCTTAAAGCTATTTTTTGATATAGGAGCTTCCTTCTAAACGAGTCTTGATGGGTCATTTAACCACCTCATTTTTTACCACGGTCTTGTAGTCTAATATATCGACTTCTCGAGACAAACTTCAGCCGAGAGAAAACCATTTTCTTACACTCTTTCATTCTCTTTACTCTCCCCACATTCATCATCCCACTAGTCTCTTTCTCCCTTCTCTTTCTCGTTTTAGTAGCCATCTCACATCTTGCCGTATCAATCGACCCCCTCAACCTTTCAATTAACGAGTCTATTCTATTCTCTTTTTCATAACTAACCTTCTGCTTTTCCATCTTTTTAAAACTCTTAATTTATCTAACACCCAGACTCCCATTTTCGTGTTCATTTTTCACCCTATTTCATTTCTTCCTCTGCCTGGCTTACTGACGCCTCCTTTTAGTGTAGCTGTGACCGAGATCATTTCCCATCTTTATACTCCCTACCATATGCCGCATTCTTTCTTCAACCAAGATGTAGTCTATTACTTTTAGTAGTCCTGCGAATGTGTTCTTCCCTTCCTCATTTCCTTTTATATTTCCATTGCATACAAACCATCTCGTTTCTCCTATCACATTTAGTAACCTTCTCCCCTCCTGGTTAGTCTCCCTATGTTTGGAGCTCCTTATGTAGGCCTCCTTTTCTTCATCCCAAATCCCTCCCCCTTGTTCGCCAGTCCAGGCATACAAGTCTCTTCTTTTTAAAACCAATTTTTACTTCTTTTCCTCTAGCCACCTCCGTTAATCCTTATTACTATTGTTCAATCCTTTTTCGTTGTCTTCATTTTTTTCACCCTTGAGAACATGCCGCCCCATCCTTCTCCCTTTAACGTGTACTTTTCTTGATTCTGGAATCATCCACATAGCCTTTCGGTAACAACCATTTTATCCCCTTGAAGTCCTTCTTGTCTGCCCAGGTTTTAATCATCATAATCGCACCCCGCTTTTCTAACTTCCCCAAAAATCCTTTACTCTTCAATCCTGACATATTCCAGAGAGCTATCTTCACGTGTCTCTCTTCCCTTCATTCTTCTTTCCTTCACACATTTTAACCCTTTGCCGTTCGGAAAGCCATCTGTTTTCTCTCTAGACTCTTTTTCGTATTCCTTTCCCCTCTCTATCTCCAAACTTTGTCTTTTTTTCCTTATTTCTTCTAATTCTTTGTCCCAGCACTATTCCTCCTCATTTATCCAGAACCTGTCTCCTCCTATCCACATTATGTTTCCCTTTTGCACCTACGTTCTCTGCTCTATTTGCCATCTCCCTTTCCAACCCTGCCATGTGAAATCTTCTTCAATTCTTCCTTCTATCTAATTCTTCCCTGTCTCCTCTCAATAATTTTATTTCCTCTATCATTTTCTTCTCGTTACCCACTTTTACTAAAAATATTCGTTCTTTTCCGTTTCACTCTCCACTTTCAATTTCTTAATTACTCATTTATTTTTCCTCTTCGCCCTTTCTTCCCCTTCCAATCTTATTTTAATCTCACTCAGTCTCTTCAATCTTTCATTCTCGCTTTACATGATCTTTGTATTCTCCTTCACTATTTCCTCATTATCTGTTTGTTTCATGATATGCTCATTCCTGATTTCTAAGTTGCTTCCCCGTTCCTCCAACTGTTTTATCTCACTATTTCTCTGTTCTTCAACCTCTCTCTATTCTCTAAGCTCTCTTGATATAAGTGTACCATTCTAAATCATCGTCTCCTGTCTCTCTTTTTCTTGTACTCCCTGGTCCCTGATCTTCTCCCTGGTCGGTTTCTCGAACCATTCCTCACCGCTGCTCAGTGCTGCCAGAATGAGCTAAAAATTTACTCCCACCATATCTACCGTTTGGGAGCAGCACAACAGAAGCTGCATGATTACCACTGTGAGTTGGTATGTAAGCCGAAAATGCACGATTCGACTTCAGTTTTCTGCTGACGATGATTGCCGATCTGAAAGCTTCGGAAGACTTTGGTGGTCTTCTATTTATCTCTCGATCCTCATTTGAAAGAAATTGAAGAAATAGGCGAATTTAATGTTTCGCGCGATTCTTCATTTCATGCATGAGTCGATTTTGAGGTTATGTTTTTCAGGTGTAT
>NC_046662.1:132864764-132867246 GCF_010883055.1 Belonocnema kinseyi
TTATAAGATATTATATCAATATTAATTATTGGTTGACTATTTCTTAATAATAATAGTTCAACTTTTACCTAAAACAATTAGTTTTCTGCCAAAAAAATAAATTTTGAAAAAAATACATAAATTTAAAAAAAAATGGTTAAAATTGTTTTCAACAAAATAGTTAAATTTTTATCCAAAAGGCTGAACTGTATACTAAAAAAAGGCATTTTTAATAAAATACATGAATTTTTCACAAAAGAAATTTATTTTCCATCAAGACTAATTTTCTATACAAAAAATCAATGTTTAATCATAATTAAATTTTCGGCAAAAAAGATTAATTTTCTACCAAGAAAGATGATTATTCAATGAAATTCAAAAATTTTTAACCAAAAAAGATCAATTTTCAATTAAATATAGAATAGTTCAAATTCTTTTAAATCGCTTAAAATTATTAAAATGGGTTGAAAATTATTACGTCTTAAAAAATGCATCAAAGAAATTTATTTAAATGTGAGAATTAAAACAATTTTAACTCTAGAGAGGCGGACTTGAATTAATAAAAATTTAATTTTTAAAGCTTATATACCACGTGAAGGAATTAAAAGAATTTATTACACATATTATGTGAACTTATCAGAAGGATTGAAATAATATGAAAATATGAACACTTTTGGGAAATAGAATACATCTCTGTGAGGTTATCTGTCGGTACCATTACAAGGAATTAAATGCATTGAAAACACGTTCTCTATTGGGAAATAAGAAACTATGCGGCGACCGCTATGAAAATAAAAATAAATTAGTTTCTGAAATATCCTATTCTTCATAATGACATTTTAGACAAATGGAAAAATCGCGTATTCCAAATAATAGAATAATCTTCACTTTTACGCTGAAATCTGAAAATATTAATTTTTCTCTATTCAACGCTTATTACCGGGAATTGAAAATTCTTTGAAATCTATTAAAATATTCTAAAATATATCAAATCCTTTAAAATCTCATATAAAATTACTGTAATCAATTAAAAATTCCTTGGAATCTTTTGAAATTCTCTCAAATTTTTCAAATCCTTCAAAATCTTTTAAAATCTCTTGAAATTTTTTAAAGCTCTTGAAAATATCTTGAAATTTAAAAAATTTTGAAATTCTCTCAAATTTTTCAAATCCTTAAAAATCTTTTAAAACTTCTGGAAATTCTTTAAAGTTTTAGACTAAAATTTAGAAAACTTTTGGCTTTAGAAACCGTGGGTTTCACAAAATTCTGATTATGAAGTCTCAAAAATAATTTTTTTTTGAATTTTCCTACTTAGTTCAGCGAGAATGAAATTCACAGGATCTCCTTCATATTACTATTAACCTAAAAAATCTCAAGGGAAAAATTTAAGTTGGCCTTTTTCGTAAAATACATTTTTCAGTTTATCTAAAATGTAACGTTGTTTTGGCAGTTTGAAGAAATTTTCAACCTACTCTAAAGAACTGGAGATACAACTTTTTGAAATGAAATTTTTGTAATGTTTTTCATAATTCGCTTGAGTTCGTCAAAAAAATAATTGATGAAAAACAAGAAAAATATTTGTCACGTATTTTTAATGGGAAAATAATATTTTACGGTTTTTAAACTAAATAATAAAACACTTAATTTTCATAATATTTGTTTAGTTGAAAATTTCTAAGGATTATATTGTCCTCGATTAGAACGAAATATTTACAGCATTTCTAATATTTATAAATTATGAGCTTATAAACATGAAAAAAATGCAACAACAAAGCATTGAAACAATTGAAATCTAAATGTTAAATGAAACTGTGAAATCAGTTTCAGTACTAAAATGCTAATGAAAACGTAGTAAATAAACAAAATATTTGTTAAAATTTGCTCACAACAAAATATAGGTTTAGATCCTATAATTAAATTTTTGTAATATTTTCGCAATCCCATTTTAAATTGCAACATATTTTCTAGAGCTTTAAAAAATTTCAAGAGATTTCAAAAGACTTGAAGGATTGAAGAGAAATTGAAAAGATTCCAACGAATTTTCAATTGATTACAGTAATTTTTTATGAGATTTTAAAGGATTTGATATATTTTCGAATATTTTAATAGATTTCAAGGAATTTTCAATTGATTATACTTATTTCTTTATTCATAATGTGTCCCCTAAGGGTTTACATGACTTCCATTCCTTACAATCTTTCCATTTACATCTGTATATTTTTTTCAATCTTATCCTTTCTATATATACAATTATTTACAACTATTTACATAAAGTCTTATATCTAGTTCCTTATTTCTATTTCCTGCGATAGCGCAATTTAGGACTTATTAGTAAGCGAGTGAGCGAGCGAACGAAAGCGAGAGTGCAAGCGAGAGAAAATGAGAACGCAAACGCATCTTCGTCTACTTATCTTTTACTTTACCATTACTTACAATTTTCACGCTTCTAATCTAAGCGACTTCCGTTTCCTTTTTCTTTCACTTTCTTTATACCCCCATTTAC
>NC_046662.1:132867346-132875269 GCF_010883055.1 Belonocnema kinseyi
TAGAAATAATATCCATTCTGCATATTATATACACATGAAAAACATAACCTCGAAATCGACTCATGCATGAAATGAAGAATCACGCGAAACATTAAATTCGCCAATTCCTTCCATTTCTTTCAAATGGGGATCGAGATATAAATAGAAGACCACCGAAGTCTTCCGAAGCTTTCAGATCGGCAATAATCGTACAGCAGAAAACCGAAGTCGGATCGTGCATTTTTGGCTTACATACGAACTCGCAGTGGTAATCATGCACCTTCTGTTTTGCGGCTCCCAAATAGTAGATATGGTGAGGGGTAAATTTGTAGCTCGTTCTGGCAGCACTGCCGCTGCTTTTACTGCGATCTACGTCTCTATTTCCCCCACGAAGCTCGCTTAAAAAATGTCAACTCTTGTTGTCATTAACGCTGTTGCATTGGAAAACAGTTCGGTTAAAGTCATAATTCGTTACAATTTGAGTTCCCTCAACTCAATTTTTGATAAGAATGTGCTTAAGAAGGTACCATCGCTACAAGAATTCTCATTACCGTTTCAAGAAAACTTTCACGATATCTACATATGATCACCAAAAGTACTCAGTTGAAATCTCAGAAGCCTAGGGTACTTTATAAATAAGTTATTAACGTTTTTAATTTCGTCATATTTAACATTGCGTCTTATGAGAGATGGCGTTTTTGAGCTTTTTACTGAGTGATATCTAAGTAACCCCCATTAAGATATTGTTGATAATTTTTTTAATGAAAAACAAGTATTTCAAAATTGAGGTGCAAAAATAATATTAAAAATTTGGTTCCTGCATATACATGAAAAAAAATAATTAATCACGAAACTTGCGCTTCTGAACGTTGACTATCGCAATCTGGCAACATCGCGAGGCGCGATCAATTTAGACATCAATCAGTGGTTGATTCATGTCGCCGGCGACATCACAATGTTGCCAGATTTCAACTCAGTCATACGAGTGTAGGTATTACGACTGGGTAATCGACTGACCTCGACAGTAGCGATGGTTCCTCCTTAAAGTAGTTTTTGAGAGTAGAAGTAGTACTACAAAAAAGAATTGAGAATTCGATAGTTGTAGTTAAAAATGTATCTGTTTGGTTCAACAGTGATTTTTCTAACTTAAAAATTGAATTGTTTAATTTTTTTTTTCATCTTTTTGTTTGAAAATACAAATGTTTCAGTTGAATATTCCTAATTTTAATTGAAAAATCATCTTTTTGGTTGGAAATGTAACTATTCCAGTTGAAGATTTATAATTTTTTTTGAAAATTCATCACTTTGGTTGATTTATTTTGCAAAATTTTGCTCTGCTGTGTTGGAGGATGTTTATAATGAACGTCATGAATTAAAAAAAATGTTTGCGTTTTCCGAAAATATGAATATGTTACTTTTAGTTGACCGTCAAAATTGAAAAACTTGAACGGAGAAACCCGGGAAATGACCGGGTTTCACGGTTAATTTAAGGTTAAAAATTAATTTTTTAAACTAAAAATTCACATATTTCATTTTTTTGTTTAAAATTCACCTTTCTTAGGTGAAAATTCCACTAATTAGTTGAAAATTGATCGCGCGTGTGTGTGTGTGTGTAGGTATATATATTTATTTATATGGGGCATTATTCCTGAACTGCCTCAATTTTAAAAGTATTGTCTTCCGATTGCCTTCAAATTTTCAGAGTTTGTTTGCCTATATGATAGTAGTATACCCACCAATTTATAAACTTTTACTACCATCCTTCCTCGAACTACAGGCGGTGAAATTTGCATCCCCCGGGCAAAGCGGGTATTTTCAAATGGTCATAAGTTCCTTTCCACAAATGAGAATTTAATTTTCTATGAGTGATTCCTTAAGGGTTTTTCATGCTCTTTCATTCTGTGAAATTCAGTGTTTTTACTTTTTTAATTTTTCTGAACGAATGGCCATTTAAAATGTTTATTTAACATTTTCTACCCTTCGGGCTGTTTTTATTTTATTTTTTTAAAAGTATTTTTAAACGAAATCTTGACTTTTTTCGATAAAAATGCTGTTTGGTATTTTGGGACTGAAAATAGTTATGTAGTTTTGCGAAGATATCCGAGCGAAACCCTTCCTCGCGCACTCTGACAGGTTGACCAGTCCTACCGGGGACTTGGTTGTATGCATGATTCTCCAGCAAAGCCGCACTCAATTCATCATAATTTATTTAATTCGCCTTTTTTTCCCGCATTGTTTGCTTCTCTGAACTTAAGGTTTTTTGACTGTCTTCGGAAACAGATCATGTTCTGTTGCGAGTGAAGTTTTTTTCAATTGCATTTGTCTGTTCTCATTTGGAATAAATGCGTGGTATTTTAGAGTGCCGGGTACTGTAATTGCTTCAGTGAATCAAGTTCCTCATTTTTTTGTCATCTCTATGTGATCTTCTTTCGAACTGAAAAGAATGACAGTTTCCTTTAAATGATGCTTAGCTCATTCGAATAACTCCATCGCAGATAGGATTTGATTCTGTGCTGAGCGCTGCAAGCTAGCTTTTGCGACAAGTCTTTTCAAATTTTCACCAATCCCGTCACCTGAGCATTTTCCATGTGCCGTTGCCTGGAAATGTGTTTCTGTAGAAATTCCAAAATATTTTTTGTGATTTAAAAGACTTATGAAGGCATATTTAAAATGCTGCGCACCTCTGTTTGTCACATAATAAATTTGGTTAACAACGCTAAATTTCTTCTTGAGGTACTCGTTGATGAGCTTTTGAGGTGTGTACACAGTTACTGTGTCATTAATTGAACAATCTAAGATGATTGCCACGATAAAATGCTACAGTTCGTTTCCATCTTTTTAACAAATAACTACTGTAAATATAGTTGCTTGATTATTATTCCAATGGAAAGATTGTGCAGCATTTTGAATGATGAAAGCATAATTTTTAGCAAAGTCAAGCAAAACTATGTACTGTCCTTCTTTTAGTATAACTTTAAGGTGCTTCAGAAACAAACCTTGTTGTTTCGCATAAAATGCGTGAGGTTTCAGCTTTTTAAGTTTAGTGCAGAGTGCTTCTATGAAAGCATCAATGTCTGCTATTTCGGTGATAATTGTCTGCCAGTTCCCTCAGTTAAATGTTTAATATCAATCGCATTCAACGTTAACTTTACGTTTTCATGATAAACGCAGACACAAACATTGTAAGTTCCACTTGCTCCAGCTAAAACACAATGCTTTGGTCTTAGTTGTGCGAAAATTTAAAATCCATTTTTCACATTTTCTTGTAGGGCTACAAATCTAGCATAGAGTTCTGAAAGATTGCACAGAATCAGTCTCTTCTGTACTTGTCATCTTCGTAGAAGTCTATTAAAAAATTTTAAGTTTCTTCTGCCAATTTTTGTTCTCGCTTGGCTTCCGGAAAAGTCAAAACTCAACTTTTGGCAGCTAACTCTTTCGCTTTTCTGGCTTCACGTTCAAATGCACCGAATTCTCGCATGATTTGTCTGCTACTCCAAGACTTAGGCGCAAGGGTGAATAGACAAATCTTTTCTGAATATGTAGTGCCCTTCTGCTCTAATTTTTCTTTTATTTGATTCAGGACTTCGAGGCCCGCTAAGTGAATCAGCATTGCATCGTTCTTTTTCATTTCTCATTGGCAAGCAAAAATCGGTGTCTTCGTTTATCTTTTCCGCTACATTAATACCAAGCTCTTCTATAACTCTGGATGGCTATAAATTGATAGTTCTACATTCGTTTCTACAGACACCACATATTTTAGTGCCTTTCGGCAAGTCAGAAAACACTATTTCCTGATTTTCCGTTAGAAGCCTCAGATCAGTTCTTCTTACATGTTTCTCCTAACGGTAAGGATTTGCACACCTGCTGCAAAAACTTTGCATCGAAGACCATGTCAGCGCTAGATGACCATGAAAGGTCTTTAGGGATCTCACTTTGCTTTGAAAGCAGCGATTCGTGAAGAGACTTGAAAACGAACTTATAATCTGAACTAAATGACAAAAACCACAGAAAAGAAGGATAGCCAATTTACAAATGTATACAATTAAGGAACAAAAACGAAACACAAGAAATCACAGAAAAATTGTAAAAACTATACGTTGGCTGCTTTTACCTTTTAGGAGACTGAAGTCAGAGCAGAGTAACACAGTGCAACGTTTTGCTTGAGGCCAAGAAACAAATGACAGTCTATGTGATTGCCTTTTTTTTCTTGGTACAATATAAGAAACAAATAAAAGTCTATGTACGTGGATGTTTTTGTTTTTCGGCTATACACGTGACCAAGTCTAATGCAGCCAAAGAAAGGACGCATCCTATATGATTTGTTTATATGAATATTTTAAACTATTGTTAATTGATTTGAGCCTTTCACAAGCCTGTTTTATGTGACGGTAATGATGAAAATATACAGCAAAGCCTGAAAAGAACATTATGGAGCCGCTAGGGGTGAACGCTCTCTTAAAAAATACTTATGTTCCCTAATTTGTTTATAACTATATGCAAAATTTTCGATGCATTAAGAACTGCTGAAATTAATTTTTGGAAAGTTTCTGTACGAATGAAAAGTATGTTTGAATGAATCGAATTTGAACGAAACAACGTCGGTCGGTGCATCGGCTAGACTAGCCGACCTGTCGAGCGCGCGAGTAAGGGTTGCCCTCGGGAAAATGCCAAAAAGCATTTTTATCGGAAAAAAGTCTAGCATTCATTTAAAAATACTTTTAAAAAATAAAAACTGCTTGAAGAGTAGAAAATGTTTGATAAACATTTTACGAATAAAATTTTTTTATAAAATTGCGGAAGTTAACCATTTTTAATTGTGGCTTCGTGTTTTTTTGAATTGTCAATATTTCTGGAAACGATAATTGGATTTTGATCAAAGTTGAACACATTAGACGTGAAATGATATGTTTTAAGAATATAATGCAACAACAAAAATTATTTAAATTTTGCCCGGAAAAAAGTGCAAAACAAATTTTGATTTTATTTTTCACTCGTCATATACGCCGAAATTCAAAATGCCGTAACTCCCGCAATTTTTAAGTTTTGAAAAATCCTTTGGGCCCAAAATTTCTTTCATATAGAATAATAATTTTACCAATTTTATAAAAAAAGAAACGACCAGGGGTAGATCCTGACATTTCTGACGTACACTGATACTACCCTATTAAAAATTCTGTCATTCAACTACAATTTGACGTCACAACAGAAGAAAAAAAACTAATTTATTCATTTTAAATAAGTCCACGCTTAACGAAACCTCTACAGTAAGAAAAATAATTGCATCGACCAATACACCGACCATGTATCGTCGCTGACAAGCGCAGTAAAGGGGGAAAAAGTCGCAGGTAGTCGTCGGCGAATCGCCAAATGTCCGCAAAGGTATATCAGGGTGGTAGAGAAAATCAGAGAATGAACGGAGGGGCCAACGATGGGTATTCTGACCGTGGGAGGGAACTCGAGTGCACTCGGTCAAAAGTCCTTAAATGTCATTAAATGATTTAAGTCCTATTTTGAAAATTGGTCTCACAGAATTATTAATTGACACACTTCCTCAATTTTTTCACATCTGAGCTTGGAAATGAATTTTAACATCGCACCTCTCAAAAATATGCTGATAATTTCAAAATTGACTTATCGGGACCATTTTCTTCACTAAATAGATTACTTGTCCTAGTCCAGGAGCATATCGATCGTGTGATACTCTGGACTTGGATGAATGGACTTTTTCTTAAGGGGGTCTCCTGGTGTGAAGCTCTCGAAAAAAGGTGATTTTTCGGGGTGTTTTTTTACGAAAAGGAAGTGTCATAGACAGTTTATTTGAAAGGTATATTTAAGGTAACTTTTTTAAAATATTCAAAAAAGAAACTTCAAGAAGTTAGAAAATGGCGGAATGATCCAAAGTGACTTGAAGCGTGTCGGTAATGAATTGGTCCGATTGTGTGCACATTAGCGTCCATAATTCTCAACTGAAACAGAAGTTGGTTTTTTGTCATTTATATGCTTTTTTACTCTATATGTACCTCAATTACCCCGTGAAAACCAAAAATAGTCTTCCCTCTCTCCTAAAAGTCTTCGGCGCACGTCACATATGATGATATGGCTGACGATTTAAGGTTAAGTTTCAGCGTGCGTTCAATGCCTTTGTCCATTTTATCGACAATTTGCCTAAATACGAACACAGAACTCCATATGGACTTAAGGCTTGTCGGCTTAATGTTGCAAAGAGAAGACAGTTCTTTATGGGTAATTTGCTCTACACTCTTTTTCAGAACAAAGCTCCTGAGTATCTATTTAACATCTTCCAATTTGTAGACAGAGACCTTGCAGCACTGTCTAAGCTTCGTAAATGACATACTGTCCTTAAGATTCCTATTCACATAACTTGTCAGCTTTAAAGAACGATATTAGAAATGCACTTTCCCTGTATCATTTCAAGAATCTCCTTTTCAAATTTTTGTGCAATACTCTTAAATCAAATTTTAAAATAATCACTGTTAAACTCTGATATTCAGTTCTCGAACAATTCATCTTTGATTTTTCTTTTGTTTTCATTAACTTCTGTGAATTTTTATTTCTTATATAAACGGTTTTTCCTTCTCTATTTTTATCTTCATACAAAAGAGCTACTCATTCATCGATCAATGTTAATTATTACGCATTAATATCATACCTAATTTGATACGTATTCTGGGGTCGACTCTATTTCTTTATTTTATTTAGGTTAGTAGATTGAATTATAAGATCAATCAATTATTTTGCCGATCGGTGCTTGCACTTTGTAATGACATCGTATTATTTTGTTCCTTAGATACCTATTTGGCCTTAGCGTCTTTTCTTGAATAAACACAAATACTACATTTTTTATCAGAAATAAAAATATATAAAGTGTCCCTTTGACACATACACACACAAGGACACGCAGACAGTGTGTCCAAGTACTCAAGGACATTCTTATATTTTTGATTTCCTCATTAAGGATTTTCAAAAATAATAATAAAGATTTGTCGTAAAATGAATAATTATTGAGTAATTAACAATTAAAGATTAACCAATCTCAAGCATGCGTTAGATAGACGAAAGTGCACTTGTCATTGGCGAAAGTCTTTGCGCGAAAAAGCTGAAGCCGTGTCATTTCAAATTGAATTATTTTAAGTTCCTTCGAGTTTTTTGAAGTATATAAAATTAAAGTGAATTCTTCCAATTAAAGCGAATTCTTAAAATTCATATGTACACCTTTGCATTCTTATAAAGTTGTTTTTAATTCTCTTGAAATCTTTACTAGATACCATACATTATTTTAAATTTCTCCAAGTCTTTTGTATTCTCTCAATTCTACTGAATTCTTCTGCATTGTGAGAATTATTTTTAATTTTCCTAACCCTTTTGAATTCGTGGAAATATTGATTTTTCTCAATTATTTTGTATACTCTTACATAACTCTTTTTAAATTCTCTAAATTGTGATAAATTCGGTGAATTCTTTTAAAATATGAATTCTTTTGCGTTCACTGGATTCTTTCGAATTCTCTGAATGGTTCTTAATCCTCGACATTTTTCTGAATTCTTCTGAATACTCTAAATTAATCTGGATTCTCGAAATTCTTTGAAATTTTCTGAACTTCAATTGAAATTAGTCATGTATTTTTACCTCGCTGGTACACATGTGCAATCTTGATACAATTTGGATACCATTTTTGATACGCACTATACAAAAATATAATTTATACATATTAAATCAAAAATGTACCACAATAACTTTCATAGATTTAATGGAAGTTTTAATCGGGTCATAGAGTGTCGCTTCTTACTTCCAGAAATAATTAAACGTTGTGTAACTTGTAAACACTTTGGCTTTTTTTAAATCCATGCGAGTCTCAACTAGATTCACATATTTGGTTTCAAAATCTATAACAGCACCGAAACATTTTTTTAAACTCATTTTAAG
>NC_046662.1:132875279-132878988 GCF_010883055.1 Belonocnema kinseyi
AAAAGGCATGTTTTTAAGATCTTTGTTGGTGATACAGATAGTGTGAGTTTGTTCAGAGGTACGTCCCAGTAATCGGCAAAATTACATCGAGTCATTTTCGAACTGACTCCGTCCACGTTTTTCGCAACTGCATTCGCGAAGTGTCGTCCGGATAGGCACCGGGTCTCTTTAGAATCAGTAACAAACGTTCGGGGACGTTAAATAAAAGATAAATGTGAGCTCCCCTCATCACTCGATTAATCATCTCAAAAATTAATTGCTGATGCAAAACAGATCTCACCTGTTCTTTACAAGATTTCCGCGGGTGACTAAAGAAAAGTGAAGCGAAATGACTATGTGTGCAGAAGGACAAGAAATTCGAAAGTGAGTGCTCTTTGACGACACTTAGCGAGTGTAGTAACGCGGGGAGTGCCAAGAGTAAAATCAGAATCAGGTCAGCCATAATTCCTTTAAATGATTTTTCTCTCTTTCTCGCCCTTTTTTTTAAATTTGTCCGTAACTAGCTCTCAACCAGTTCGAGAGAGGTAAGGTAATTCTAACAGGGGCATCAGTCAATCTCACTAAAACTCACACGCCATCCATCCAACCTCTTGGGTACCCCCCCCCCCCCCCCCCCCCCATAGTAGGAATAGCAACCGCTGCTTTGTGTCCTACATAAAAATAAAACACTAGGGACTTACCCTAGTGGACTGTTTGGTCCCTCCGGCGTAAAATTTATCACAATCGATAATAGTGATACGTAACAATTTTTCTAGAAGAAAAATTCCAAACGAAATTATTGAAACAAATTACATTTGCTTAAACAATTGAAAATTAATGAACTAATGTTAATCAATATTCCAATAGACCAATAGTAATAATTTTTAGGAAAAAAACGAATTTTCAGCAAAAAATAATTTAAACAAATTCCATTTGTTTAAATAATAAAGATTTAATCAACCTCTGTTAATAAATATTCCACTATACTAATAGTAATAATTTTAAGGGGGGAAACAACTTTTCGAACAAAATTATTCAAACAAATTCCATTTGTTTAAATAATTAAAAATTAATTAACCAATGATAATAAATCTTCCACTAGACCAATATTAATCATTTTAAGTAAAAAAAGACCAGAATATAGTACTGAAAAGTCTTATTTCATGAAGAATTAACATTTTTTGTTTTAAGGGTAGTTTTTAGGTATTTGTGGGGGTGTGTTAGGGATGTCAAACCCATATGTCTGATACATGAAATTCTCCATTGGATAATTTTCTACAAGTCCTTATACTTTCCTATCATATTTTTTCAAACTCTAATAAATTATTTCGAAAACTCAAAAAAGTGATTTTTCCCAATGCATTTTACATGGGAAACTTCAAGTCAAAACCAGCACTTGTTATAATAAAAAAAATAAATTAAAAAAAATGGAATTTCTTTTTTTCGGATTTGGAATGAAATGGCGGAGATCGTTACCTTCAAAAATAAAAAGAATTTTTGAGCCACCCTAGTGTACATTCATCAAGAATCGCCGGTTCAGTGGTAAAGAGCCTGACTGACGACCACGCTGCCGTAAACATGTAAAACAATAATTTTTAAAGCTTCCCTGGCGATTAAATTATTTGTTTTAAAAATATTACTGGCAATAAATATCGTACAGACACTCTCCGAATCATTTATTTGTGTAATCTTAATTTATTTTTCTTTACATATTTGCTGGTTTAATTTTTTTCAAAATTTGTGTAAGGGGGTTTTCGATGTCGCTGATTACGAATCCGAAGTCAAAATTAAAAAAAATAACGGATCCAATATGGCGGACGACTATGCTAAATAAATATTGGATTTTTTTCAAAATTGGTGCAAGGGGATTTTCGAATTTGCTGATTACCATCTAAAGTTAAAATTCTTAAAAACAAAATGGCGGATCGAATATGGCGGACGAAGGTACTAAACAAATATTGGATTTGTTTAAAATTTCGGTAAGGGTGTTTTCGAAGTCACTGATTACAAATCCGAAGTCAAAATATGAAAAACAAAATGGCGGATACAATATGGCGTACGAATATGCTAAATAAACATTAGATTGTTTTTTCAAAATTGGTGATTTATTGGAAGATAAATGTCTCTTCTCGACAAAATAGATTCCTTTAGGAATATCATCGCCTGCAATAGCTGAAAATTAAAAAAAAGCGATTAGTTTAAATTTGTTACAAAGAAATTTAATTTATCTGATTAATTTAATATTTATTCATTTTTCTAGTATTTAATATTTTTAAATTTACTGATTGTTATACAATATATGATACAACGTTTTCAATATGATTTATTAGAAGAAAAAATTGTTTGAGCGTGATTAGGGCCATCTAGGGCTTTATGTCCTTACTATTAATACATTACTGTATACATCTTTTCAAACCCTACCACTCATGTTACACAAATTTCTATATATTTTGCGTTTATAATTTTACAATCTGCAGTTTTTCTAACAAAATTTGTGATTTTTTTATAAAAAGCACGTGCTCTTTGGGAGTCGGGCAGTTACGGGCAGCTAGATTCTCGATTTTCTGTTAAAGGACATCCTAATCTAGAACGTACAGTAAGTCTGGCCGCAGAATGCTGGAGAATCTTGAAGGTTTTCTCTACATGTTTATGATTTTTAATAGCGATTTCTCAATCTTTTTTATCAAAGGCTGACAACGTAAATGGGAGCGTGATACGGATAAGGCCAATTTTCACATGAGATATTCGTCTGATGATGAGGGACGTAAAAATGGGTGCCTGGCAGGTGTGAGTGGATGCGTTCACCTGTGGCGACCTGTCAAAGGTGCGAATTTTTGGCAGTTAACTTACGTGACTCGGATAAGGTTGAAAATTGGTGTACATGTAGGGACTGACATTAAAAATAGCACCTGCGTATTGCCAGGCACTTATCTGGATGCAAAAGTGTTGCCAGGCGGCTTCGAAGTCGCCGGACACTCAGGTGAAATTTCTTGAAATTGATTTTACAGGAAAAAGTTTGAAACAAAAGTTGGTCCACTCCCGGAGATGCATATTTTCATTGGTATATAATTTTTTGATAAAATTGATATATTTGGAGAAAACATCGATTAAAGAAATACCATAACAATAAAAAGCCCTTTTTATTGAGAACAAGTGATTTTTTCGAAAATTTTTAAGAGACAAAAGGTACTCTATTACAGGTATACTCCAAGATGAATAAGAAGTATTTGTTTAGCAATTTAAAAGAAGGCGTGCTCAAAATTAGTACATGAATAAAGTAAGTCTTGTGCAATGAATTGGCGCCAGCCACTTTCAATTAAAACAATAACTTATTCTGCTATAAATAATCATAATCAGTGTCACGTTCTCAGCTTCTGATTATCGTAGAAAGTTGTAATAAAGATGAATATGATTATGAAAATTAAACAACAAAATCGCTTTACTTTAAAATACCCATTATTTATTATTGTTAAAGTTTATGTTTTGTCATCGAGATACGTTCGATCTTTATTACCGTGACGAATGCCAAGTTTTCCAGACCCAGCGTGGGTCATTGGCGTAGGCATTACAAATTCTTCGTGGTGCATTTTTTATGCAGTTCTATACTCGGAGACACTATCATGCTATTTCAAAATACAAATTGTTGAGCTTCATAACAATCAGAGCAATATATTACAACAATTAAAGACAATAATAATATAATTAATAAATTAATAATAAATATAAGCGT
>NC_046662.1:132879088-132894634 GCF_010883055.1 Belonocnema kinseyi
GAACGTGTCAGGCTTTCTAGGGATTGGAGATGAGTATCTACGAAATAAAATCATATCAATAACTTTTATTTCCAAACCACCGCCACCCTCCCCGCAGCGCCCCAAACATGACCAAAAAATAAAGAAATACATTTTTACGTATTGTTGTTACTCTTTAGCAATTTTCGTCGTCTTTTTAAAACAAATAATTACTAATGGACAATTCGAATATTGACCATGACTTCTTTAACAATTTTAAGTTGTTTAAACAAATGTAAATTATAAAACATTTATTTATGCCTACAAATGTTAAAAAATCGTATTTTGTGATTGAAATGCAGTATTTCTTCATTGTTTTAAGTAATACATTTTTCTAAAAAAATGACGTACTAAAGAAAACAATTATGTTATGTCTATTTTCAACATTTCTAAAAATTGAGCCAGATATCAACTTTCTTTTCAAATTAATATCTTATGCTACGTTTTGTTGCATAATGACACAATTTTGATACTTACAAGGAAAAAAAATTCTTGAGGCGAACGAGTGAATCGAGAATATATGAAACTCAAAGAAAGTGTACGCTAAGATTAGGTAAAACGTTTAGTTAGAAGAGTTACACATTTAGTTACTTTATGTAAATTGTTCTCGTAAATCAGAAATTTGGACAAAATTGCTAAGTTCGAAAGTTTATTATTTTCGACAGATTATGTATAATTGCATTATCTTCAGAGTAGAAAAAAAATTGAGTTGTTATAGAAATATATTAACTTACAGTAGCCAATTTTTCGTCTGGTATCGCGAAAATGAATTTCCCTGAAATCCGTGTAATGCATTTGGATGTCAAGTTTGTTGTTTTTATCGGAGTTTGTTGATACTTCAATATAGTTATCGCCTACAATCGAAACAAATGTAAATTATTATTACTGCATCATCAACTCCATTTAATATTAACAATCGCGCACATTTTAAGTGGTAAAAAGCATTTAATTGTCGAAAGTAAATCTCAACTGTCACTGCTTCCGATTAGACAGTCGCCATTTCATTTCGCTGCCCCCATAATGCACCGGCGCTCTTCCGATAATTGCTTCAGACACTTATTCTTAATATCCCTATTATAGCTATACTTATTAGGGGTTTGACTACACGATATCCCTGGTATATGGAAAATGGTCAAAGATATTCATTTTCGCTGATCCAGGGATCTTTCTAAATTCCTTCGTTCGTTTTCAGCTAAATGTTTAGCTATAATAAGGAATAATATCCCTGTCACAGCTCATTTTTTTACCATGTATCTTTTATATTTTTATAAATTTCTATTTGTTTAAACAATCTTTATTTGCTCACGTAGTTTTTTCCGATAACTAAAAAAATTAAATAAAATAGAACACATACAATTATTTTTTTCGCTGTATAGTGTATGAAAAGAATAAACCAACCACTTTTTAATTGTTTAAACATATATAATTTGTTTAAATAATTACTTTCTCATTAAAGTTTTAAAATAGTATTTTTTTTAATTAAACCTAATATTTAATGATTTTTAGGAGTAGGAAAGTAATTTCACATACTTCTGTAAGATCACACAGTGAAGTGTGTGATGTTTACAATTATACAATATGTAATTTTCCGAAACTTTGTAATTTTACACAAATCTTTTTTTACAGTGTAATTAATCGAAAAAAGGTAGGCATAGGATACTATTTTGAAAAGAAAGTTGATATCAGGCTCCATTTGTAGAAATTTAAAAAACAGACAATAAATAATTGCTAAGGTCATGTGACGAGTGGGTATCCCAAACAGGTTCCTCCTTATTAAATCCTGTCGCATTAGTAACAAAAAAATAAATAACTTTTTCGGGCAAACGGTACAACCTTCAAAAAGAAAAAATCAGACAGAAGATTTTCAACTAAAGAAAAGCTATAAATTGGTTATAAATTGGTTTGTGCTAGGATGCGTGGTTTTTTAAAATAAAAAACAACATTAACAATGTTTAAAATATAATTTTTGGACACACGACACGAAATATGAAATATGTTGAAATAATAAAGTGTTTCATCCAAAACAGAGCTAAAAATGTGTCATGATTTCCTGTTGTGGGACCGTCGTCTTTGATTTAGTCGTAAAAATTAGAATTATAAATATCAAAATTAGATTTTTTGGCAAACGATACAAGTTATGAACAAACGATTAAGAGATAAAACATATCCACCCAAAAAGTATCCAAAAATTTGCTATGAATAATTTTGAAACTAAACGGATAAATTTTATTTTAATCGCGAAAAACACGCTCAAAAATCAAAAAATTGAGCAGAAATGTATTGAAATAATGCATGTTTCAGCATACCTAATAACATTTGATGCAAAATAAGAAACATATATTAAAATGATCAGATAAATAAAATTGTTGTTTGCAATATCTGAATAAGTGATTTCAGGCCGACTTCAAGAAATACATGCAATGTACATTTGATATAAAACTGTTGAAAATAGCCATCGTCATTCGTATTTACGACAACTTAGGTTTTCAAAATATCTTTATTGGAATACGAAAATTAAAATAGAAGCAGAAAACTGTTTACTGCAATTTTATCCTAAGAGGATGCAGTTTATTTTTTAGCAGATTGATTTTAAAATCATAAAGTTTAATACTGCCAAAATTAATAGAATTGTCAACCCAACTACATTTGAAGTTTCAAGTTACTAAAGAAATCGTACCTAATTTAGGCTACAAGTTGCTTTTTAAAACAGTAACGAAATTACTATAAATGATATAAATAACGTGACTTGTAAGAAGTTACTCCGCAACATTGAACGTGATATATTATAATTATGGTTGCCTCATATACAACTGCCTTCCGTGTACAAATATGTTAGTAAATGTAATTCCTCCTATGTGCACGATTTATATTAAAATGTGCAACGTAATAAAAAAGTAATAACTGTTATATTGCATATAAAGACATTTATATTTATTATTAATTTATTAATTATATTATTATTGTCTTTAATTGTTGTAATATATTGCTCTGATTGCTATGAAGCTCAACAATTTGTATTTTAAAATAGCATAATAGTGTCTCCGAGTATAGAACTGCATTAAAAATGCACTACGAAGAATTTGTAATGCCTACGCCAATGACCCACGCTGGGTCTGGGAAACTTGACATTCGTCACGGTAATAAAGATCGAACGTATCTCGATGACAAAACATAAACTTTAACAATAATAAATAATGGGTATTTTAAAGTAAAGCGATTTTGTTGTTTAATTTTTATAATCATATTCATCTTTATTACAACTTTCTACGATAATCAGAAGATGAGAACGTGACACTGATTATGACTATTTATAGCAGAATAAGTTATTGTTTTAATTGAAAGTGGCTGACGCCAATTCATTGCACAAGACTTACTTCATTCGTGTACTAATTTTGAGCACACCTTCTTTTAAATTGCTAAAGATACAGCAGGTGATTGAAAAAATGGGAAGAAGAAGGAAAAATGCGAATAACTTGGTAAATATTAACATTTTGAACAAATATTTCTTATTCATCTTAGAGTATGCCTGTAATAGAGTACCTTTTGTCTCTTAATAATTTTCGAAAAAATCACTTGTTGTCCATAAAAAGGGCTTTTTATTGTTATGGTATTTCTTTAATCCATGTTTTCTCCAAATATATCAATTTTATCAAAAAATTATATACCAATGAAAACATGCATTTCCGGGAGTGGACCAAATTTTGTTTCAAACTTTTTCCTGTAAAATCAATTTCAAGAAATTTCACCTTGTGTCCGGCGACTTCGAAGCCGCCTGGCAACACTTTTGCATCCAGGTAAGTGCCTGGCAATACGCAGGTGCTATTTCTAATGTCAGTCCCTACATGTACACCAATTTTCAACCTTATCCGAGTCACGTAAGTTAACTGCCAAAAATTCGCACCTTTGACAGGTCGCCACAGG
Organism: Belonocnema kinseyi; assembly: GCF_010883055.1. NCBI lineage: Eukaryota > Metazoa > Arthropoda > Insecta > Hymenoptera > Cynipidae > Belonocnema > Belonocnema kinseyi. The sequence goes on from NC_046662.1 coordinate 132,883,028, forward strand.
TGAACGCATCCACTCACACCTGCCAGGCACCCATTTTTACGTTCCTCATCATCAGACGAACATCTCATGTGAAAATTGGCCTAATCCGTATCACGCTCCCATTTACGTTGTCAGCCCACGGTATATAAGGGTTGGGGAGCCCTAATAGGCAAGATTGAACCTTCGGGATATTTGTCTAAAAGACCCACTACCTGAAATTTCGAGAATCAAAGGTTGATTTATGAACTTTTGGCCAGCTTTTTGGGATTCGGTCCCACTTTGCGGCGATACTTAATAAATGTGCACGCGCGTGAACTGGCAGAGCTACGCCTACCGTCGCTAAGTGATTTGCAAACGCTCATAGTTCTTACAAGGGACCAAAAAATCCGGGACACATGTGTAATTCTTTTTGACGTACTTTCGATTGATACTAGTCTCATCAAAAAGTCAATGTCGAATAAGAGGCTTTTCCCTTTGCCCCGCAGTCGATAAGGAAGGACGCCCCGATACCGTGCATGGCGCGAAGGTAACAGCTAGCCTGGTAGCTGATTACTACTACAGTTACAACACATACACGTGACCTGTCAGTTTATTCCCTTTTTTTATGCGTTTCGCAAAGTATTTCGCAAAATGTAGGGTCATCATCATCAATTCGTGGCCCTTCGAAAACATGGTATCTGTCCAGAATTCTTCTATGGTGTAAGAATTGTAACTAAAACAATTAATTTGCAAACGATTGTAACCGTTAAATACTGTCACCTGTTACCCGCTAATTTCTCTTTTTCACAAAATTAATATTTGTCGTGAAAATAATGATTTCCTTAACAAAAAGTTTGATTTTTCAACATTTTATTGATCCGAGGATCTCGCGAAATCCCGGATGTTCGTCAAGTTTTCTTTCTTTAGTTCTCAAATCCTTCAGAAAAAATATATATTGAGTCAGTGCCATACCTATAAAAAAATTCAAAGTCGGAATTAGCCAACACCCGTAAGTACAATATTTTGTTGTGATTTTTCCATCAGGGAAGATCACAGACAAGGTCTCATTTTGTCGATAAACACTTGCGTATTTTTAAAATATGTCAAATTCCACCGAAGCTGGAAATGATTTACACCTCTAATGATTTTGAGAAAATAATACATTGCTTTCGGTGGCAGGATGGGAAATACTGGAAGGTGATCAAAAGAATGTTACCGAAAGGTTATATGTGGACGATGCAAGAAGCAAGAAAGGAACACGTTTAAGGGAAAAGGATGGGCGAAATGGTCTCAGGGGTAAGAAAAGAATTGGCAGTAAACGGGAGTGAAGTGGGGGTTAGAAACGAAAAGGATGGAACAATGGTAAGAACGATTATAGTTGGAAAACTCAAAATAGCGGTGGTTTGTGTGTATAGATGAACAGAGGAAGAAGAAGGTTGGAGAGTAATTAAGAGGCGGATGTAGAAAAATAAGAAAGAGTTGGTTTTGATAGGAGGTGATTTAAATGCCTGGAAGAAACAGAATGGTTTATATGTAATGGCAATATGAAAAGAGATAAGAAAGGAGAGATCGCATATGTAGGGAAGGGAGAGACAGTAATAGACTAACTTCTTGCGGAAGAAAAAAAGAGGAATATGGATAGGATGTATGAAAGTGGGTAATAAGATAGGGTCCGAGCACTTCCGGGTGCTAGCTACACTAAAAGGTGGTGGCTATAAGCGCGGCAGTTGGAGAAAGTAAAGGATGAGATAGATACAAAAGAAGAAATAGAAGAGGAAAAGAGGATGGTGGGACAAGGAATGCAAGGAGAGTAAAGAGAGAATGAAAGAGGGCGTAAGAAAATGGAGGATATGGGAAATGTAGAAGGGAAGGTACAACAGGAGAAAAAGAGAACATGAGAGGATGCTAGAAACGAAAGAGCAAAGTGGAAAGAAAAATACAAGGAAGAAGTAGTAAAAGCGCTCAAAGATGGTAGGGTTTGGGATGTGATAAATAAGGAAAGAGGAGGAAAAAAGAACGTGAATGAAGAAATAGAATTGGTTGAGTGGACAGACTATTTGAATGGTTTGTTAGGGGTAAAGAAAAATAGGATTAAAGGGGAAAGTAGAAAATTAGTACAAGGAGAAATGAAGGGAGGGAATGTAGCAACAAGAGAATTGTTCTATTTATAGAACGAGGCTATAAATAGATTAAAAAGAAACAAGGCTACGGGAAAAGATCGCATGGTGAACGAAGCGTTAACGTATGGAGGAGTAGGGATCAGGGAAGGGTTATTGGAGATCTGCAACAAGGTCTGGAATGGAGAAGGGTGGCCAGACGAGTAGATGACAGGGCTTGTTGTACCACTCGTCAAGAAAAGGGGTGGGCAAGAAGGTAGAGAAGTACAGAGGTATCACTCTCATGGCAGTTGGCTACAAAATATATGCAGAAATAGTAAGAAAAAGGTTAAAGAGTAAGATAGAAGAGAGAAAAAGTATCCCACACAATCAGACGGGGTTTAGAAAAGGGATGGGAATGTTAGATAACATTTACCTACTAAAATAAATGTTTAACAGAAACCTAGAGAGAAAGAGAGTGAAATTAATGTCGTTCGTGTAATATGGTCGTATTTTCTAATTCCATATGTGTATATGATACACGCATTTTGTACCCTCTGTGTGTGGCATTCAGGCAAGGGCCATATGTCGCATAAGCATATTCAAAAAGGGACAGCATCAAACACTGACAAAGCAACAGTTTCACTCTGCATGGAAGTGATGGACGGAAAGGATACAATTCTCTTAAACGCAGATACGCCTCTTTGATTTTAATCGTTACATGATCCTCGAAACTCCAACTGGATTGTATTTTAAGACATAAATTTTTTGTTCGAGCTGCGATGGACAACAAGGATCCACCTATCATAAAGTTGGGCAAGCAAGCATCTTTAATGTTACTTATATGAAGAATGGCGGGCTTAGCTCTTTGCGTCAACTCACCGCATGTAGGTAGGCATCCATTTCAGGCAGATCTTGGGGATTATGAGGAACCTGAATGTTAATTTTCCTCTTTGTCTTGAAATCGCGATCATCCCTCAGACGCTGCATACTTTCCTCGGTTATCTTTAATGTCGCTACCTTCTCTTCATCTGCGGCTTATTCATACAGTGGTTAGCGAAGCGCTCTCCTACATATCCAGTTTTCGAAAGGTTGGCAGTTTGATTTCGCCAGTAGTGATCGCGAAGACTTGTAATTTAAAACGTGGCATATAAATCATTATTACTAATTAATTCTAAATTAATAAAGTGTTTTTGTGTTGTTTATATTCATATTTTACGTATTCTGTGTTCTAACGATATCTTTAGGTTGATGAATCATCTCTCCAAGTATTTTAACCTCTGTTCCTTTTGCGCATGAAGTCATAAACAAATTCCTTTCAATTTTTGAATTTACTCTGACTTTTAAGCAATTGAATTTTATACCTCAGCAACCTGAAATTAAACAGTTCTTCTTATTCTGCAAAACTGGTATTTAGTCATATACATATTTAATTATTTAATCATATATCTGGTCATAATATACTTGCGTTTTAAATTTTGATAGTTTTTTAATTCAATTCTGATGAAATTGTCTTAAAGCTTTTCTTTATAATTAATTCCTTGGTTTTTAGCATACAAAGAAAATTATTTTGTATCTTACAGCCTTGAGAAAGACACAAAGCCGTGTCGAAACATCGGCAATGTGTATTAATACTTTTATTTATGATTAGAATAAAAGTTTTAATTATCACATGGACGAATGACCAAAAAATCCTCCCATTTCTCAATGGAAAAATTATTCACCTCAAAAGATGTCTATCATCGAACTGAACCATTTTTAATTAAAATTTTTTTTTCGTAAAATCAGTAGTCCTTCGGTTGTATGGAAAAAGTAAGAATCTTTTTATGGTACTGAATAATTATCTTAAAACTAATTTTGTTCTCACAGGGCGTGGGAAAAGGAAAATAGACGTTATAGAAATGTCACCACCTAAAAAATCTAGGATTGATCAAGATTTAACTGCTATTGAAAAATTAACAACGACAGTTATTTCGATAGATGAGTCTCCTAAAAAGATAGTTGAAAAAAAGGAAACAACTGATGCGAACCACAGCCTGAAACAATCTTTAACACATCGGAAAATTTGTAAGGCTGAAAAACAATTATTAACCGAAGTAAAAACGTGTAGCTTTGAAGTTTGCAAAGACATTTTTGTTGCACCTAAAATCGAAGAAAATCAAGATGAAGAAATAACTGGAATATGCGAAATCTCAATTCCAACTTCATTGGCGTGTATTGAGAATGTGTCTGTAAATTTACCTGATACAGGGGAAATAAACGAACAAGATTCTGAAAAGAAAGAAACTGTGACAATAATCGGCAATGAAAAATCGAATGTTGAGGAAAGCAAAGACTTAGTACTGATAACTGAACATCAAAATTGGTTAACGCCATCATCTAGAAAAGTGACTGATTCATCTACTCGAGGCGAATCTATTTCTGCAGTTCAAGTTATTGATGAGGAAACTAGAATGAGTGCAGAATCCGGATCTAGGTCACAAACACCGGCAAGAAATATATCAGCACCAGGTATGTAGTTTTTGTGTTCGGTTGACTAGGATTAGAATGAAGGGATTCAAGAGTAATTAACCCTTCGTTTTGTAGTTTAATGTTTTGATTTTAAGGTGCATAATAAATAGTCATACCCAAGCCAGAAAATTATTGGTAATATCCAAAAGTGTCCATTAATTTTTGTGGTGAGACATTTGATCGATGTGTTACTGTTTTTCTTTAGCCTTTCGTGCAGTCCTGATTCATCATTCTCCAGCGCGTTCTCTTCCAAATCGAAGTTTAATTTACGTCGATATATTATTTAGGATGTACACTTTAAGAAATATTTTCCTTAATTAGCTATTGTTCACATTTCTAAAAGTTTTACGGATATGTGGGCATTCCCAGAGAAAGTTTCATTTTCCTTAAAAAAAAAAGTTAAAAAATAATGTTTAAGGACATATGTCAAACTTTCCCTACGTATTCTAAATGTGAGAATTGAAACATTTTTTGTCAGTCAGGCCTGCTTTGGTTTGGTGGGTAATGTAGTTATATGTGACGTGCGCAGAAGAAAGGGGGCTTGCTCTGAAAAGTTAGATTTTTCAGGGCGAGCGGTTGAAGTCGACGCGATAGACGCGACTTTTAAGGGAGAGGGAAGCCTTACAAAATCTTCCCTTTCCACTTACCACTACATTCTCAAGGAAAGAGATAGGTCATAGACGCGGCTCACGGACGGTGTATAGACGAGACGCTTAGATGTAGTGTTGAATGGTGGGAGGTGTTTCGTGGAATTACGAGCTCTCGAGTCAAAGCCCGATTTCTCGGGTACCTAACAACTCAATTGTTAGCAATAATAACGTTCGGATTTTTTTCGATGCTTTCATTAAGAAGAGCAGCTCAAAACTATCAAAAGGTGTAAACACCTCGATTTCTATTTTTTTTAGAGTATGCCCCCTTTCTTCGACGCACGTCACATACGTATAAATAATTTAATTAATTAATTATAGGAAGATGAATTTACTGTATGATAAGTATGGAATGTATGGAGATAAAGGCTTGTCTCTTTCTTATATATATTCAAGGTACATTTCAGTATCCTGTAAATTACTATTATATAAAGAAATATATATTTTCTATATTTATTGTCTTTAATCAATTAGAAAAATGTTAATGTATTAATAACTTTTTTTGGAATTTTCACAATTCGTTAGTAACCCAAAGAAATATCAAAATTCGGCTATTTCATTCATTTTTAAAATGTATTTCAACGTTCAATTCAACTTTATTTATTTCAAAAATATATAATTTTTTCTACAAATAGTTGAAAAATATGTTCTTCGCACTGGCATACAACTTTTTTGTTTCACATATTGTTCGATAGAAACTACAGGTGACGAAAGAAAGTCACTTATATGATATGTAGTTGTTTTTTCTAGAACGCGCGTAATTTTTGGATCACACAAATGGCCTTGAAAAATATGTCTTTGCATGTCAAAATTTACTTTTATAATATTTTGCGCCCACAACCTAAAGCAGATTTAATCTGCTAAACATTTCACTAAATTTCATCAAGCTTCATTGTGCTTCAAGAACTATATGAGTAAATTCTCTTGATTCTGTATATAGTTTCTCCTTTTCAAGTGTTTAAAAGTCTTTACATAAGCATTACATGTATTCTTACAAACAAGCCTTATATGCTATTTTACAACCTATTTGCTATATATGGTCTTAATTGCTATTCTTACTTCTAAGCGCTTGCGAAATTGCGAAATTGCCCTCTCAAACATACCACCTTCTTACTCAATTCTTCCCCCTAACCATTACCATTCAAGATCCACTTTACTCTATCTTCCATGTTTCCTGCTCATATCTACACACTCTACACATATTTTCTTTTTCATTCATTCAACGCTTGCATTCTCTTACACCCTCTCCCATTCTAAATCTTACCACTCTTTACATTTGCTTTCTTTTTTATTCTTTTTTAGGCACTTTGGTTCCTCTTGAATTTAACCATTCGATACCAGTGTTTGTACTTTGGATTCGCGATTTTCCCCCTTTATTCCTTTCCTTGTCTTTCCGTCATCTCTTCCTCCATTTCCTGAAACTTTCTACCTCTCAATCCGATTTGGAACTCCCATGTTACTGCTCCTCTTTTTATCCACAACCTCCCCTGCATATGCTTGTGCAAGTCTCTCTCTTTTCCCAACTCTCCCCTTCTTAGTTTCTCTCCAAATTCCAGGCTCTTTTCAGTTACTAAAAAACCTTTTTTCGACATAAGACGATGTCAAGGTACCACGTCATACCTGCCCTCGCAGCGACCTTTTTCTACTGTTCAGCGCTGGTCTCGATCTCGAAGCTGGATGGAGCACTGTGGCTCTCAACCGGCATGTTTTCGGCAGCTGCAGTTGTGTTGTAACAACTGCTAAAAAAATGCAGTTTAGCTCGACACTACAATATGGATCGTCTATTTCGTCATATTTTCTGGTGTAGAAATAATAACATAGTTAAGGATGAGTTTCTTTCTTTTTTATTATGCCAATATAAAATCGTAGAGCTGAAGGTTTCCTATTGACCTTGCGCTCATGCTGTTCGGGACGTTTTAGGTCAAGGTGATTTTTATGGTCAGATTTGATCCATATGTTGCAGATTAGAACTTAGAGAAAGGTTAAAGTTAGGATTTGACTGGAAAATTGAGGGTTTTTTGAAAATCTCGTGGTTTTATTAGAGAAGGTTAGAAAATAGGCTTCGAGATTTGCCTTAAAGTGTTAAATCGTCAGTTTGAGACTAGTTTTTCAAGCAACAAGCACGAGAAAAAATAGATATGTTTAGTGTAACAGATCATGTTTTCGAAAATGATGAATGGTTTTCATCAAATTTAATAAATGTAGATTTTTGATGCCTCAGCGGGAGAATGATAGATTTGCTGCAAAAAATATTAACTTTACAGGAGAAACTTTAACTGAATATCGGTTAAACTTTATTTTGTTTTTCCATGGCAACACATGTGTTTTGAAAACGCAAAGTTGTCTGAATAAAACTTCAGCCCTCTAAAAATGTCCTGCAACAAATTTTATCATTACTTTATTCTGTACTAGAACAAAGAAAAAAGAAAAATATCTACAAAATTGTTGAGTTTTCAACCCAAGAAAGGAAGTTTTCAAAAAAAAAATTTGAATTTTCAACCAAAAGGGATATATTTTTATTGTGTTCATGTTCAGTAAGAAAGTCAAGTTTCTACCCAAGGAGATGTTTTTTAACCAAGAAACATTTTTCAGTCAAGATAGAAAAAAAATTCAACTAAATTGTTGAATATTTTCAACAAAAATTTTTTTTAACTCTTTCCCCCCTTTATAAATAATCGATTGGAGATGATTTACAACGATTAAGAGTGATCAAAAGTTGAATCGGTTCAAATTTTTGCTAATTGTGTCAATTGTTCCCAATCTGATTGAATTGAGTAAATGCACTTGCCTGCAATGCGCCCTCTACAGTTTTCGTTTGTAACACACATGGCGCACACGCGTTTATTGGTTAGAAATTAAATTCTTGATAATTTAACAAAAAATTTTAAAGGAGTAAAAACGGAAAATGCTCCTGCACTGACCACATTCGAATTTTGGGGGCTGCGCGCCCAGTATGCGCACATCACACATATGTACATAATATACATGTACGTGAAATGCACATGGGCGCATAGTCCACATGCAGCGAATATTAGTATGGGACTTACCAAACGGCACCTACCCACTAAACCTTAACTCCTTTTTCCTGCCAACCGAGGACTGCGAAACCGCTTATCGAATTACTTCAGGGTCCAAGGTTATAGGCTAGTAAGCCGTGCTTCGGCTTCCTACATTATTTGCCTGCTTGGCAAACACCTGTCCTTCTTTATGCCCAAATAAGATGCTTTCATCGTCCTTAGTAGTACGGGGGTACCGCACTTCGGGCTCGTCGGTTTTCAGCATCCTGCTTGGGCGTTCTTTTTTAGCTTGGACGTCCCGGAGGCTTCCTCGACAAAGGTGGCTCTCTGAACACTAAGCACCTCATCGTCCCCGGAAGATGTTCTGTCCGGGGCTTCTCATCTTTTGCGGCACAGAGATAGCACTGCGGTTTTTTTTCACACGCCGCAGCCCTATGTCCCTCCTTGTCGCATCTTCAACAAGCCTTTGTTCGATCAGGGCCCTCGCAAACGGCTGCTATGTGGCCGAAGCCTAGGCAGCGGTAGCAGCGTACCCTCTCCACCTTCTTTTGCACGCGGCAGGACACCCATCCTACCTTCAGGTGTCCCGCGCATAATAATCTTACCGCCGCATCTTCTCTCAGCTCCACGAAAGCCCTCAGATTATCTCTGAAGGGTCTTTTCGTGAGGCCCTCTCCGTTTCGGGTATGCCTAACCCCCTTAATTTGTACGCCAAGGGCGTCAGGACTTATATTCTGCTTGAGGCCCTGGAGGACCCCCGCGTAGTTCAAACCCTCGAACGGTTTTATTAGAACTGCCTCGCGTCTACCTCGGTTCTGCATCTTCTTCATCTTCTTTACCTTGCTCTTCGGCTTGGAGCAGCCCGTCTCAACGGGAGATCTGAGTTGCTTTGTGGCTAGTATACCGCCTTGAGTTCATCTCCAAGCGGGATCTCTCTGTTACCTGCTCCATGCGTTCGATGTCTCCATCAAGCCAATCGAGCCTATCTATACCGGTTTTCCGTTTAAAAAGCCCCTTTCTTGTAAAATTTGCGCCTTCTCTATTCCCTGCCTTGTCTTCAGTAACATATTTTTCTGGGTGTCGGAGAAAACCTTCATATCTCGTAGAACTTCTTTTAGCTCCTCAATGTGGCCCAATGCCTTATTAAGATCTTTCCCTATTTCTCTATGAACCTCTCTGACATCCTGAATAACACTCCTCAGTCACGGGCACTCCTCAAACATCTCCTCACTTACACTTCGATCTTGTTTTTGTTCATCTTCGCCCATGTTATTCCTACGAGTAGCTAAGGAAATAAAGGTTCACCCCCGCAGAGTAAGGTCTGTATGCTTTAGGCGGCGACTTGGAATCCTAGATACACCGTTTGAGACATCACTCCCCGGTACCACTCAGTCCCCGACACGATTTTTAACGTTGTTATCAAGTAGGCAGTAGTAGTGTGATTTAACGGGTATATTGTTGTAAAACGTTTATTTACTTCTGTTTATATTCAAATTGTTGACATTTATTTGTTTGAAGGAATAAAAAGCCGCTTGTAAATGATCATAGCAATATCGAAATGATGTAGTTACAATCTTAACCTCTACCTTAGAATAATAGATACCCAATTAAAAACGATAGAAATAATTATAGAACGTAGGATGATGCCAATATTTGGAAACTCGGATTAAATAAATTGTAGGTAACTCATTAAAACTTCTTTAATTCTTAGTAGTAAAACTTATCCAATACATTTAATTTTCTTGCAATAGCATTTCTAGTAACCGGAATACTTTAAAATGTACCATTTTTTATATTTAATATAATTTGGTTTGTCGATGCATAATCCTAAAATCATAAATTCATAAACTCTCATATAAAAATGTGGACGTTTTCCTACATTTTAGCATATCTGTTGGATTTGTTAATTTACATGTATTTTTTTAATTTGCAATTTAGTCTCAAATACTTTAAATAAAGAAGGTTCACCTTTGAAAACTTAAACTTTGAGTTTTATTCTGTTCTTCTATTTTGTGTTAATTTATTTTAAACTAGGAAACGATTACAAAGTTTTTCTTTGATTTTAGTTGCTAGCTTGTGAATAATAATAAAAGTTGGTTGTACGTCAATCATTACTGGTAGAAGTGAAGTCATACTGTAAGTCTAAGGGTTATCGAACATAACATCACCGAAATTGATGTAAATTTACTGTTTAATTTAGAAAGTTGTATTAATAAAAAGGTTTTTTCTTAGTATAAAATGAATTATCTGCTAATAATGACGATGAATTAAAAATTGAGAACTCTTTCTCATTAAAAAATCTTTTATCTCTAATAATTTTTTTAATTGTTGAACTTTATTTAATTAATAACAGCCTAGATTTTTTTCTTAAGTTAATATTTCAATCCCTTTTCTGAAAAATATTCGTTTACTTTTTTTTTTATCTCGGCCGATTTTAAAACCTAGAACCATTTATAAAATGTCCACTAAAATAAATAATCCAAAAGCGAATGATAAAAAAAAAACAATTTTGCTGCTTTCACTAATATAAAATCAACTTTTTTATTTTTATGGCGTATCTGATTTTATATTTTCAATTTATAATACTATCAACACATTTTTTTGCAGCACCACTTTCATCTTGTAAGAATTATGTAGACAATTTTTATTTACTTTCTTTCGTAATATAATCTGCTTAAAATTTACATTAATCCAAAAAGGGAATTACTGACTTTAAATAATTCCCGCTATACGAAAGGGCTGCCATCACGTACCAAATTCAAAGTATCCGATTGGAAACAATTGGAAATGCAAAATTCTAAAACGTTGTCAATCGTTTTGGCACAATTGAGAAACACGGTTCGGAACGATTGAGATATTAGTTCTATCATTTCTTATCGATCTCAATTGATTGTTTGTAGAAGGGCCTTATCGTTTAAAAATCAAGTAATTGGTTGAAAATTCGTATTTTTTGTAAAACATTAATCTTATTGGTTAAAAATTAATTTTCGAACATAGAATTTTTTATATAACGAAAAAATAATTCTCTAAGAATTTAATCTAAAAACAACTTCCTGAATCTTCTTGTTTGAAAATTCATCTTGCTGACAGAGGATTCAACAATTTTGCAGACAATTCTTTTTTTTCAAAATTTAATATATTGAGGTGAAAATTTAAATTTCCATTGTTGGTTAAAAATTTATTGATATTTTAAATTACAATCTGTTTTGGTAGAGAACTTAGATATTTTTGTTAATTACACTTCTTTAAATTAAAAATTATTTTTTCAACTAAAAACTGAACTATCCCATTTTTCGTTGAATATTAAGCCCACAGTTGAAGCTTCATCTGTTTCGGTTTAAAATGAACCTTTTTGATTGAAAATTCAACGTTTTCTTC
>NC_046662.1:132894734-132904711 GCF_010883055.1 Belonocnema kinseyi
AAATAATAATATATAAATAATAAAATAAATAAATATATATATATATTTTAAATTAATTTCCATAATGGTAAAATCTACTTATAATTGGATGAAAAATCGTATTTTTTAGTTAAAAAATCATATATTTCTTTGAAACTTTCTAGATTTTGTAGAAAATTCTTAATTTTTGGTAGAAAAGTAATATTCTTGCTTGAAAATTAATATTTTTCTTTGAGGATTCACTTATTTAAAAAAATTTCTTTTCAGTTTGTCAAAAACCAATTTCTTTAAAAGAAATTTCAATCCTACTATTATTGGTTGAAAATTGATATTTTAAATTGAAAATTTGCCTTTTTCACTTAATAATCCAAATTTTAACATTTTTCTGTTTTAGTAGAAAATGAATCCTTTTGGTTTAAAATCGAGCTTCTTTCAATTTGGAAACAAATACATCTGTTTTTATTTAGTATTTGGAAATTCAGAATTCTGTTGAAAATTCGTTATTTTTGGTAGAAAAAATAAACTTCTTAAGGCCATGTGACGAGAGGGTCACGTGACCAAACTTGGTCCTCAATTCTTCTTTCTCAACTTACTTCTAAACGAAATGAGGTATCGTTCTGAAAGTTTTGAGAAATGAAAAAGAAGATAATAAAGTCCATGCCTCTGCTTTGTTCCGGTGGAAATTTTGAAGAAAATACCAGTGGAAGTTAGATCGGTACTTTTCTATCCCAACTTACGTCCACACGGAATGAGATATCGTGTTAAAAATTTGGCACGCTAAATATAATGCTGCAGGAATGTGTCTGTGGTCTTAAATAATTAGAATTGTAAAAAGTTTTTTTTAATTACTATTTTGGAGAAATACCGTCCGTGCTGTAAAATCCCGCAAGCAATTTTCAATGTTGTCAATGGGCTAGTTATTAGGTTTATATTAATCAAAGTGGAGCAAAACAACAAAAATCGCTCACGAACATTATGCACAAATAATGCAAAAACTAATGTTTGCACTTGAAATGCAAATAAACAAATTTGGTATCACATACGTTTCAGCTGTGTCAAAGCAGCACTAGCGCAGCGAGTAGACAACTTGGAACTTCTACGGGTCTGTGTGTAAAACAGATTACAGGATCACCGACAGAGAAAGTTAGAAGTCAAACTTCTGCTGTAAAGCTTAAATGCGTCCGTCAATAATAATTATTTTCATGAATAAACTTTTTTCTTTCTCCAACTCTTTGCAAGGCCACAAACGATCCGTTAATATTTATTGAAATTTCGCGAAAAAATTTCCGCGTTATTTAAACTTTTATTTTTTAATATGGGCGAAACAATATAGACCTCAGGGCTGACTTGATCAGCTGTTATACTCGTCACACGGCCTTAATTGAAATTTCATCTTTTTTTCGAGGATTCTATTATTTTGTGATAAATGCCTCTTTTTTGTGAAAAATTTATTTATTTAAGAGAAAATCCGAATATACGATTTTTGATAGAAAAATCGCATAAAAAATTGATTTTTTTTTTAATTTAATTTTTTTCAAACCCTTTTTTTATGTATGAAATTAATCTTCGTGGTCCAAAATTCTTCTTTTTCATTGAGGGTTCAATTATTTTTTTGAAAATTCCTTCATAGTTAGTCAAAACTTAATTTATGTAAAATAAAATTGGATTATACCATTTTTGGTAGAGAATTGATATTTGAAATTGATCTTTTTTAGTTGAAAATTCTACCATTTGTTTGAAAATGCAGATATTTTGATGAAAATTCACGTTTTTGGTAGGAAATTAGTCTTCTTGATTGAAAATGTATCGTTGTGATTAAGAACAAAACTATTGAGTTACACATTCGTTTTTTTGTTGTTAAAAATTAAGTTCTTTAACTGAACATTTAACTATCCTACTTTTGGTTAAACATTGAAATCTTGAATTAAAAATTGATATTTTTGTGTTGAAAATTCAAGTACTAGTTTCAAACATCTTCCGTTAATAAATTTCAACTAATTTGTTGGAAATTTAGTTGTTTGTTTTTAAATATTAATTCTTTTAACTTATATTGAAAAACCGTCTTTTTGGTAGAAAATTCATTTTCTTTCTTAAAATCTTACTTTGTTTATTGAGGATTCAACTATTTTGTTGATTTTGTTTGTTAAAAACTAATGTGTTTAAGAAAAATGTTACTAATCATTGTTGGTGGAAAACTAATCGTTTTTGGTAAAAAATTAATGTGTTTTTTTTTCAATAGAGATGTCCAAATTCGATTTTTTGTTGTCTTATATGGGAAAGAAGCGTCTTGCATAATTTACTATAAAAAATTTTTTATTGCTGAGAGAAAATTCTGCTAAAAAATGTGTCGAACCTGCCTGATTTTAAGTGAATTCTATCTTATTTTAAATACTTTTTATAATATTGTTCTTGGTTTGGAAATTAATTGGATTGAAAACTATTTACATCCGTATGAGGTTTCTTACAATTTATAATAATAATTTTCGTACTAACAGATTATATGAAAAGTAACAAAAAAGGAATAAAATAATAAAAAATTTAATATAATTACATATGCAAACAAAACTTTTTCGGCTACATTGGTATTGATTTCACATCAACTGTCCTTCGTTAAAATAAAATAATGTTTTAAGATTACTGCAAGGTTTATTAATAGTTCTTAATAAGATTACGCAAAGTTTAAATTTAAAAATAAGTAATTTTCATATATTATTAGTTCAAATTTAAGATATTAATAAAAAAATAATGTTTCCAATTGCAAAACTGCGTACATACAAGATATTGTGTACAAACATTTGAATCAACTTAATTAGTTTCAATTCACCTGATCCTAAAGCCAACAACTTACACCAACAATTTCGACAAAATTCTATTATTTATTTTTTTTAAATTGTTAATTGAAAATTAATCTTTATGATTGGAAGTTCATCTTTTTTGTCAAAATTTCTACTGTTTTGTGGCAAATTCATATGTTTTAGTAAAAATTTGAAATAACACAGGGCTATAAAAAATGAGTCGAGGGTTCCTTAAATCGGACCAAGTGGATTATATGTTTTTTGGATCGCTGAAACCGAATCTGAAACCTGTTTTGCCCCATCACGTTAGCGTTTTTTTCTAACCTCAAAAAACAGCTTGAAACAATAAAACCCAGCAATATCAACAATTAAGCCATACAACCCTATGCCTTCATAGCTCAATAACTTTGAGGTCGATAACCTATAACTTTAAAAACCCATAAACTCAAAATTTATAATCTCAAAACTCATAAATCTCAAATCCCAATAAACTATAAACCCAAATTGCGGCAAAAAAAACTTAAACGCAAATCTGAAACCTCCAATTCGGGGAGTTTTAGCTTTATAAGTCCATACGTCCACCACTTCATAACCTCAAAACCCATAAGCTCGATAACCCTAAAGTTTATCGCAAGAATCCTATAATCCCAAAAACAACAAGAAGCTGCTTTCTCCACCTTAGTCATTCTTTTTTTGGAATTCATTGTTTTTCAAAAGTTCTCTAATTGGTGGTCCAACCAAGATGGTTGCCATTATGTAGCAAGACTACTTTTAAAACTACGTGTTGAAGAATCTATAAATAGGCGCCAGTCTAGCTTTATAAGAAACCTTATACTCATTCATTATTCCTTCAATATTCTTGCAGTGAACTAAATTTTGTACGTTTCTAAAATATTTTCTAAATTGGATACCTCTTTCGCGATCAAAAGTTATACGAGTTCCTGGAGCTAGGCAATTTTTCTCTTTTAATCTTGACGCCATTAGATCAGATTTTTTTTTGAAAGTCCAGCATCTCAGAACAAGTCATTAAGCTCTTCTTACGTGAACCCATTGGGATTTCTATCAGTCTCCTCTTCCGCTTCTTCTGATGTTTCATCGTTCATCTGTTTATCTTCAGCGACGTCATCAGCTTCGATATCCGACATTTCCATTGCACTTTTATATTCGTCGCTAGTAGTATTACTTTTGTTACTCTCTTCAGTTTCAAGAATGGTAGGACAAGTTACAAATTCAACAGTTGTATAACAAATTGAAGATTTTGTCTTTTGGTTGTGCCCAAAAGCTTTCGTTAAACAAAAATAGCAATCCTTCTCATGATTTTTTGGTTCCTTCCAGATCATTGGAGAATCAAATGGCCGCTTCTTTTGTTCGCTAAGTTGCAAAGAGCATCTTAAGCATATTGTTTGTGGAGTTCAATGATTAATTATTTCACTACTTTCTATACCAAAAAAGTCTTGGTATCTGTTTTGATGTACATCTGTGCATATCTATCCAAGTTTCCTCACAACATATTCTCCACAAAGAACGCAGAAACAGTCTACGCTATTGTTGCATGATGTCTTTCTTGTAAAATTACACTCTTCATGGGCCAAGTTACTCACCGAGGTAGAGCTGCGTTCGTTTGATGACTACGCCTGTGGGCGCGCTTTCTCATCCTGACCAGCCGCCGATACTGGGCTTGCGACTCCCTGCATCGTACTTATCCGTATGCTGATCATGTTCAGTGCTGCCGTTCTGTTACGCATAAAGTCGGCATGAGTTGGTGAAAGTAGTGGGGATAGTTTTCACAAAAATCGGTATTTGTCTGTATACGTCTCTCTGTTTCGACATACAGGAAAGAAGCGTGAAGATCAGGAAAACAAATGCCGCGCGATAGAATGTGAATGTAGTCAATTACACTAAAGAAAAACAAATGCCTGATACTACAGTGCAATCGGTCGGGACAATCTTCAGCGTTGACTAAATTCACAGTACATCGTGAGGCATTTGTTTCCCTGATATTTATGTTTCTTTCCTGTATGTCGGAACAGAGAGACGTATACCGACAAATACCGATTTTTGTGAAAGCTATCCCCACTACTTTCAACAACTCATACCGACTTTATACGCAACAGAATTAAAAATTAAATTCTCTAACTGAAAATTTAACTATCCCACTTTTGTTGGAACACTGAAATTTGGAATTAAAAATGGGTATTTTTGGGTTGAAAAATTCAATTATTTGTTTCAAACATCGTCTTTTTTTAATAATATTAATCTTCTTTGTTGAAAATTCATCTGTTTGCTTAAAGGTTCAACTATGTATCATCAAATGCATCTATTTTAGTCGAATTTCAATTAATTTATTGACACTTTAATGGTTTTTTGTTAAATATTAATTCTTTTAACTACAAAGGAATTATCCTATTTCTGGTTTTATATATTTATATTTTTAATTAAAAAATTATCTTTCTTAGTTAAAAACTCCACTATTTGTTTGATAACTGATCTTTTTGATTAGGGTATCAACTATTGTGTTAAAAATTGACTAGAAATTCAACTGCACAATTTCAGGATCAAAAATGATATTTTTAGAAAAAAATTAATTTTTTCATTTGAAAATTCGTCTTTTTTGTAGAAAATTACTTTTATTTCCTAAAATCTTATCTTGTTTAGTGAGGATTCAACTATTTTCTTGATTTTTTTTGTTTGTTAAAAATTAATGTCTTTAAGGGCATGTGACACAGCTAAATACCTATATTACCGACCACAGTTTTCAGTTCACTGAATGTTTTTTTGAACCTAAGAACTTTTTTTGTAAATAAAATATCAAGCTGAAACTTTGGAGAATGTATTAGAGTACAATAAAGTACATTTAGGTACTGCATTTTGGTAGGAACTTCACTGAAAATTATTTCATCTTTTTTCTGAACCTCAACATTTTCTGAACGTTCGAACTTTTTTTATACATAAAATATCAGTTTCAAACTTTGAGAAATGCAAGAGCCGAGAGAAAACTACGTTTAAGTAAAAAGATAGAGGGTTCGTATTTTCGTGTACAACGTTACCGGGTGATGTCGTTGGAATTGATTGTTGAAATATTTTTTTTTTACATCTTTTATTATCAAGCTGTGTACTTTAACATAGTTTTCTTTCGGCTCTTACATTTCTCAAAGTTTGAGACCGATATTTTATGTATAAAAAAAGTTCGAACGTTCAAAAAATGTTGAGGTTCAGAAAAAAGATGAAATCATTTTCAGTGAAGTTCCTACCAAAATGCAGTACCTAAATGTACTTTATTGTACTCTAATACATTCCCCAAAGTTTCAGCTTGATATTATATTTACAAAAAAAGTTTTTAGGTTCAAAAAAACATTCAGTGAACTGAAAAACTGTGGTTGGTAATATAGGTATTTAGCTGTGTCACATGCCCTTAAGGGAAATTTTAATGATATCATTATTGGTTGAAAACTAATAGTTTTTTTTGGAGAGAATTAATGTTATGGGTAAACAATTTATCTGTTTTTTTATTATTCTTAACATAGATGCTCAAATTCGATTTTTTGTCTTAGATCGGAAAAAACGTCTTGCATAATTTACTATAAAACAATTTTAATCGCTGAAAGATTCTGCTAAATAATGTGTTGAATCTGCCTGATTTTAAGTAAATTCCATTTTATTTGAAATACTTTTTATAATATTGCTCTTGCATTGAAAAT
Source organism: Belonocnema kinseyi (assembly GCF_010883055.1). Taxonomy (NCBI): domain Eukaryota; kingdom Metazoa; phylum Arthropoda; class Insecta; order Hymenoptera; family Cynipidae; genus Belonocnema; species Belonocnema kinseyi. Next base: position 132,901,207 of record NC_046662.1, read on the forward strand.
TAATTTAGTTGAAAATTCTATTTGTTTGTAAAAAAATGTTAAATAGGAAATTAATCTTTGTGATTGAAAAATCATCTTTTTTGTTAAAACTTACTATTTGGTGTCAAATTTATCTGTTTTAATTCAAATTTGAAATAATCTGTAGAAACTATCATCTTTTTGGTTGGATATTAACTTTTATAAACTAAAAACTGAATTATTCTATTTTTGTGTAAAATTTGATATTTTTTATTGAAACTTCATATTTTTAGTCTAAAATTATTTTATGAGAGATGCTGCTAAATAATGTGTAGAACCTGCCTGATTATAAGTGAGTTCTATCTTATTTTAAATACTTTTTTTATTATTTGTTCTTGGATTGAAAATTAATTTAGTTGAAAATGCTATTATTTGTTAAAAAGATTTTTTAAAATAGAAAATTAATATTTTTGATTAAAAATGCATCTTTTTTTGTTATAAATTTGTGTTCTTTTTTGGAAATATAAAACTTCTTTCCTGAAAATTCATCTTTTTGATTGAGAATTCAACTATTTTGTTGTAAGTTCCTTTTTAGTTGGTCAAAAACTAATTTCTCGCCGACCATTGGGTGATAATTAAAGTCCCCTTATATCCCTGAGTGAAAATGGCAGTGTTGTGCCGTTGATCACTATAGTGAATCAACTGAGGTAATTCATTCAATCCCACATTTCTTAAACCGTATATTATTTAAAAGCATATAGAACATTGGATGCCTATATATTTTATGCAGCTGTTTTGTGGTGCAGGTGAAGTGCAAGGAGTTTGATGGTACTTTTCTACTATTGAGTAAAGTTAGTGTAACATTGGTGTAATTTTAGTTATAAGTGAATGCTTTAGTTATTATTTGCATTAGATAAAAACTTTAACATTAAGTATTATTCCTGTGAAGCATGGAATTTGTTATAAATTTCATTGCTGGTATAAAATGCGGTAGCAACTTATTGAGATTTTGAGGTTAATATTACATTTTACAATTCAAGAGCGAACTGCTCGTAGTTAAAAAATTTACCAAAAATAAGTAGGATTAAAACATAAAAATCCATTTTTTATTTTAATCCTGATTATAATAGTTTCGGTGGTTTCACCAAAAATTTTACGAATTTGAATGAAATTTTTGTGAGATTTATATGAAAAATTTCACTAATTTTTAATTTATTTCAAACACGGAGTATTTTTTTCATATTAAGAAAAAGGAGCAAAAGGTTAACTTTCGTAAAGTTTTTGTAGTACATTTTCGTAACTTTTCATAGCAAAATATAATATTTTATAGATTTTTGTAGATATACGGATGATTTGCATTAAAGTGGCAAAAACTATCTAATTCTGCGATCAGCAGTTCGCTCTTGTATTCTAAAATTATTTCCCAACCCCAAATCTCAAAAAGTTGTTATCGCCGTTTACACCAGCAATGAACTTTATCAACAGAAATTATAACAAAAGCCATGCTTCAAAGGAATATTACTTAATGTTACTGTTTAAATTAAAGCAAATAATAACCCAATCATTAACTTGTGATTAAAAATATACTAATGTTATACTAACCTCACTCCGAAGCAGAAAAGTACCATTTAACTCCTTGCACTTCACCTTTGCCACAAAAACAGCTTCATATGTAGATGTATCGGGTCTTCACGCCTCCCAAAATTTTGAAAAATAATCACTCCCAACACACCAAAAAACACAACGTTAAATACCTGCACAAGCACGAACGCACACTTTTTCGACAGTCTTCACTTTTTTTCAAGCTTGCCCAGCCTGCATTGCGGCGGCACGGATTGCAACGTGGTGGTAAAGGAGAAGCGTTGATTCGTAAAAGTGGTCCAAAAATACTTGCGAATGCTTGAACTGTGCGGCTCTAGTTCGCGTACGTATTTAAACATCAAGTACATACGCGCACCGTAGCCAATGAACGTCACTAAAATCCAAGCAAACGCAGATCAAGGCAGCTACGTTGGGATCATTAACTTCAAGAAAACATGTGTAACGTTCCATTACTGTCTAACTCACGAATGCCTCGTGTTGCACGCGTGTTGCTATCAAAGAACGAGCAATTGTGACTATTTTCCACTGCTTTCTAACCCACTGACGCCTTGTGTCACACGCATATTGCAATGAAAATCGAGTATTGTGACAATCGAAATTGACAATATCGTTTAGAAATTTTATATTATATTATATATTATATATATCTGTTTGATCTCATTGGAAAAAGTGTAAACTTGGAATGATGAATAAGATTGTCTTTAGCATGCTGTTTCTTGAATTCCTAAAATCAAAAGATAAATTTACTTTATTTTACCATTGAAGTTAAGTTCCACATGCAAAAAGGTTGAAAGATGCTTAACTGAAAACAAAAAGATTAGTATTATTGATCAAGAAGTATTAATAACGTGGAGGGTACAATGTGCGTAGTAGATTTATGGCTCTATGAAGTTCTATATTTTCTTTTATAATAAAGATGGATTTTATTTTAGGATTTAGTTAATTTTCGAAAATACCGAATTTTGTGTGTAAATGAATTGGGCAATTTTTTCTTTGTATGGCCTTTAGAAAAACAATATCTACATGCATTTTCCCGTTTTATTAATTTAGGACGTGGGTTGGTCTGAGTTTCAATGTCACGAATTTTACAATTGACTTCATCGCGATACAGATATTCTTCATCACATAAATCGTGAGTTATAACAAAAAAATGTTAATAACTTTAGCGGTGCCATTTTGCTAATATTGGAGAATAAGCTGATTATTTTATGGTTTTATCTTTAATTGAACAATGAACAATATATAGAGGCATCACAAATTTTACTTTTAAAACTGTTGTAACCAATTTTGGTTGAGGTAATCCGTACTCCATTGTAAAATTGTGTAAAAGTTCAATATAATTTCTATGTCAGTGCATTGGATCTATATTAAGAGGTATTCTAGAATTACTTTGTGCTGTATATGAGAGTAGTTGATATTGACGATGGTGGGGAGGTTGATGTTGATGGTCCAGGAAGATTGGCATATAAGTGATTCATGTTAATGTACTATTTCCCTAAAAGAAATGTGTTTTAGTCTGTGTCTCGTAGGGATGGGCTTGATTGGTAATTTGTGTGTCTATCTTTTTTTTTTTTGAGGGAGTCAATTTACCGTATTATTCCTTTGCCTTTTCTGATTTAAAGGTTCCGTCTTCATTTGTGACGTGCTAGGTATTGCGTGATTTAGTCACATGGTTTGGTTTTCTCTATAATTGTGTTTCGTTTACCTAAGTGTAGTAATAAATTAGTGATAAAGTCCCAAACAGATCCTTTAAGGTAGAAAGACCATCGGAAGACCGTATATGGGGAATTATTTCTGAACTGCCCCAACTTTAAAAGTCATGTCTTCCGATTGCCTTAAAATTTCTAGAGTTTGTTTGCCTATACGATAGTAAAGGGTGGACACATGTCAGGGGAGTCAGGGAAATATCAGGGAAAATAGAAATTTACATGTTTTTATAATATTT
>NC_046662.1:132904811-132907101 GCF_010883055.1 Belonocnema kinseyi
ATCCAAAACATCGATTTTTTGAAAAAAATATCAATTTATCACGTTTATTGTCCACTTAAGCCGACTAGGAGTTGTTTTTTGAAAAAAAATGACTTAAAATTCATGATCAGTTACCTCAAAAACCCCCAGTAAAGTATTTTCAATGTTTATAAATCGGTTTAAAATCGTAAAACTTGATTTTAATGTCATTTTAATCAAATTTGAAGCAAATTTTCACTTTTCGCGATTTTCTGCCTTTTCATCGCCGTATGGTGGTTGAAATTTTTGTAAAAAAAAAATCAAAACATGGTTTTCGATGTATTTTTTCCCGTAGAATTGTAAATAAAATTTTTCTTTATTTTTTTTTAAAAACCATGAAAAAACCGTAAAAAATGAGGTTTTTCGAGCAAAACCCCATAAAAAAGTAGATGGACACTACTTTTTTATTGCAAATTCGGATTCAGCGTCGAAAAATACACAAAAATATATAGGTCTGGTCAATTGCACAGACACATTTGTTTTTTATGTGGGCCTGTGTAATCAACACACCGCAAACAAAGTGATTGCAATTGAAATCAGAAAATAGGCGATGAATACAAGTAGGGAAGATACTAAAAGAATACTTAACAATGTGAAAAGCATTACCGTATATCTCTAGACAAATTCTCAACACAAGTGGACATGATTTGGTAAATCAATATCTGGATATCCAGAGTGGTTTAAAAATTTTGATGGTGTTAGAAAAATTAAGCTACTAGTTTAAATATAATATCCATTCAATAATAATCACACCATTGTGTGTGTTTTCACTTCATAGATAGTCTAATTGCTATTGAAATCGTACTGGAGGGTAGTTTGAAGCGCAGCTTGCTCTTGATAGTTAAGGGAAGCTTCAAGTGAGGCAACCTTCAATTTCAGCTAGCTTGCCTTCGTCTTAATATCAGAGACATCATCCGCATTACTGACAGTTGAACTTTCCAGCAAATCAATTCTTCGAGAATTCTCAGAAATATCAGTCCTAATTTCCTGAACCATAGTGTTAACTTTAGAAATTCACTCATCCTTGACAACAGGGTCGATATCTGCGCTAGGAAATATCAAGGAGCTTCGATCTAGACTTGAAGGGATGTTACTAGCACTCGGTGATCTGCAGCCGACGCAAATAAAATCAATCAATCCCTGTTTCAGATCATTAAATGATTTTTTTGGTATTCCTACATTAACGCAGGCTAAGTGGCTAAATACGCCACACTTTTTGCAGGAAACAGCGCCCGGTGATCCCCTGGAGATTGACTTATTGCATTCGGGACAAGCACTCATCGTTATATATACGTATTAGCTGCACGAGAGCTGTCAAATTCAGAAATTGGAAAACAGTCTTTTGCGCACCCAGGAACCCAACAATAATCAAACACAACATATATATTGCACCTCGAACATAAATACAAACACTTTGATTAAATATAAAGCAAAAAATTGCCCTATATACAATTTATACATCTTTTTCAAACAATTTTCAGACAACTAAATCAATGTAATTTTAGAGACAGTTATCAAAGAAATTGACGGAAAACAAATAGATTTAACTCTCAAAAAAATTATAAAGATAATACACGTCAACAAATTAACAATAGATTTCAACAAAATCAGGGTCAATGGACTCAACACCCATAAAACCATCATCAATGGAAGTCTCAGCCTAGGCAAGCACAATGGCAACCATTCTCAAATGATAGATCCTTTCAAGATCTTCCTTTTAACGATAGGAGAAACGCCAAGCAAGCTCTAGAAGAATGCAAATATTGTAAAAGACTAGGACATAATATAAACGAATGCCGTAAAAGAATATATCATGAACACTTATTACAAATCATAACGGAAAAGCTTATTTAAAACTTGCAAACACATTCACAAATCCAGTGAAAATTTCAATTCCATCTATTGCTTTAGAAGATTTTGAAGAAATTAAAAATAGTAAAATAGAAAAGATCACTGATGAAAATAAGATTACAGAAAATAATAAGTGTAATAATTATTCTCCTGAAGAAATCATTAAACAATTCATTATGCCTGACGAAACTACCCATAATATTGATACATTTTGTAATATAGTAGTTGACGATAAAATCAAGAAAATATGGAAATTACTTCGATTAGAACATTTAAATTCCGAAGAATTAGCTCATATGGAAAAGTTAATTTCGAAACATGCAGACCGGTTTCAACTTTCTGATGAACCTTTAAAAGCCACTCACATTTTAAAACATTCAATCCCCACTACTGAAAATCGCCCAATTATTTCAAAACAATA
>NC_046662.1:132907201-132911558 GCF_010883055.1 Belonocnema kinseyi
GCACATGAAGAGGAAATAACGAGACAGGTTAATGAACTTTCAAAAAACAAGATAATCAAACCGCCACAATCTCGTTATAACACTCCAGTGTTCATTGTACCAAAAAATCCGATTCCCGAGGAAATAAAGAATGCAGAATGGTCTTTAATTTCAGAAAGTTAATCGAAAAAACAATTACCGACAACTTTCCTCTCCCACGCATTATTGATATTCTTGACCAAATAAATAATTCACGATATTTCTCAGTTTTGACCTTGCCACGGGATTTCATCATATACCCATGGATTCGGAAGATTCACACAAAACAACCTTTTTGTTGCCTTACATAAATTTCCAATTCCCAAAAATGAAAAGAATATATCACAATTCTTACGGTTAACAGGCTACTACAGACGATTCACAAAAGGATTTTCCAAAATTGCACACCCTTTAACACAACTTTTAGAAAAGGACACACCCTTTTTATGGAGAGAACAACAAAATGCGTTTGACAATTTAAAACAAAAATTATGCGAAGAACCTCTTTTACATAGATCCGATTTTACACAACCCTTTACACTCATAACGGATGTATCAGGTTATGCAATTGGATGGATTCTTTCACAAGGAAAATGAGGAACAGACTATCCCATACCATACACCTCGCGTACACTAATTGATAATGAAAAACATACGACACATACGAAAAGGAAGCCTTAGCAATTGTTTTTTCAGTACAACATTTTCGACCGTATCGTTATGGTAGAAAATTTACGTTAGTAACAGATCATAAACCATTGGAATGGTTTCAAAATTCAAAAGACCCATGCTCTCGAGTAACTCGATGGAGATTAAAACTAGCAGAGTATGAATTCGATGTTACTTATAATGGACGTAAAACAAATGTAAATGCTAATGCTTTATCACGAAATCCTATTAAAAAGAATATTAAAAGTGAAGTAACTACCTCTAACAAATTTTATTAGATTTTTCAACTCTACAAAAACTAATAAATCAATCAAATTTACAAAATCCACAAATCCAAAAATTACTAATTCTCATCGTTTGAGGAATAGAATACAAGACTCTTCCGATGATTTAACAACTGAATATGAATCGGAAATTTCGGAAACAAGGGATTTTTCTGAAAATCCAGACTAAAAAAATTCAAGGTTCATAGACTCAGATTCTAGAATCTCAATCTTCAGTAGCGAGTCTGAACCACTAGTAGCCAATTATACAAATTCTGAATCTTTTAATCAACAATTCGCCAGAATTAATGCTACGATCAATCAACATTAAGCACAAAAAAAATCCAAGTAAAAAAGAACGTATGCAAAATAAATCAAAGTATAAAGAAATTACAGACACCGAAGAAGAATATAATAAAAAACCAGAAATACAAAAACAGAAGAATCAACCTTCAAATTTTCCAGGACCATAACCCTCCCAAAAAGAGAGTTAGTCCGCAAAAAAATACAACTCAACCAAAATCAATTACAAAAAAATCAAAACCAAAGGGAAGAAAGAAAACGGGACATATAAATAAAGAAGAAGACGTAATTAATTCTGATCCTAAATTCACAAAATATTTAATAAATGAAGATAATATGTTAAATTATTCTTCAGATGATTCTGATTTTCAGGAAATTGAAAATAATGGTATTTTAGACGAAACAGAAGAAGAATCTTCCGCTGAACTTGAACAAGTATTTTTGCCAGAAATAAATCCTCCATCAAAAGATTTACAACTTACGAAAACGGATGACGAAAACCGTTCGCCACCAGAACCGCCCACTGCGAAGAAAAAACTGTCGACTAAAAACACGGTAACCGTACACAATATAATCGATTGCGGAGATCAACTCACAATGCGAAAGGGCAACTATGCCTATTTTATTTCTAAAAACGGTGAGTCTAGACATGATGGATCAAAATCAGTATTTAAAAGAAATGAATTACCAAAATTTCAAAATCCCTGTCTAGGTTATACAAAACAATATCGTTGTAGTCAACAATACCATTTTGATCTATCTATCAAATCGGAAGAAAAACAAAATTTGACTGAAATTTTAAATAACCTGAAAGCGCAAATTTCTAATTTGCGTGCAAAAGTGAAAGGGCTGAAATTAGGTTCTATCAGCATAGAAAAATGCTCAGAGGTAATCAGTATACCTTGGAAAGAAATATTAAACATAATAAGTTTACACTTCTCACATTTACCCATAGAAATTATAATATGCACAAGTATTACACAATATGCAACAAAGGTGTAACAATCTCAATTATTGAAGAAGCATATTCCTCAGCTTTAGATGGAGACGAAGGGGTCACAAAAACCTGTAACAGAATCGGTCTAAATTATTACTGCCAAAATATTCAATTAGACATTCAAAAATATATTTTCCCTTGTTAAAAATGTCAAATAAAAAACTTGTTCTTGTATTAACAAAAGAACGTATGATTGAAGATGTGAACTGCAATGTTCACGAAACGTCTGCAAAAAATTCGTAGTTTTTTAAACGAGTGAAACCCGAAATACCTCTTATTATCAGAACGTATGATTATTACTGATACACCTGGTACAACTATCGATAAAATTGCAGTGAACATAGTAGGCCCAATTCCAGTAACAGAGAAAGAAAATGAGTATATTTTAAACATTCAAGACAATTTCACCAAATATTCTTTAATCATTGCTCTTCCTAATGCTCTTGCAAGCACTATTGCTGACACTCTAGTTAAAAAATTTATATGCGTTTTCGGATCACCGAAAGCAGTCCACAGCGACCAAGGAAGAAATTAAAATTATTTCTTGAAAAAAGATCCTACTCCATCTTCACTCCATTGGGAAGAAATTTCCTTAGTAATCTTATAAGAAGAGTAGCAACAAGATTCAGAATTAGAATAAGACACTTTTTCTTACAACACTAGCATTCATGAAGGAACGCGTTGCACTTCGTACGAATTAGTTTTTGATAAATTATCTAGGCAGCCATCTAGTGAAACACCAGCAGAAAATGAGAAATTAGAAATCTACGATGATTATCTAACTAAATTAAAGACCCGTTTACACAAAATTAAAGCAATTGCTAGAGAACATTTAATAACGGCAAAAGAAAAATCCAAGAAATATTACGACAAAGAAATTAATCCACAAGAATTCAATGTGGACGATGAAGTATTTTTATTAAGTGGACCAAGGCCTATGAAATTCTATAATCATTATGCAGGACCTCATTAAGTTCTAGAAATATTACGAAAAGGCAATGTTAAAATTCAAAATAAAAATAGACCAAAAGTAGTGAAAGTGAATAGACTTAAGCGATTTCGAATAAAATTACTCGATTAACACCTTACCATATCTAAATAGCAAAATATTCCAGATCTCACTTTTAAATGGATTATATTCACCAAATAAGAATAGATATTTATTGTGACTTTCCCACTCGAAATATTGACATGGTTTTATTGTGGTCATTTTTGATTCAGAAGAAAATTTTTTTTAAAATGCTTGCAACATTCCTTAATGGATAAATAATTTGACAAAGCAGAAAATAGTCAAGGACATTATTTTGACAATAAAAACTCGTGATCCATGTGCTTTTCACAATTTTTTATTAAGTCTGCGACAAGCTCACCAAGGACTCTTTGAAGAGCTGTTAGAAGAGGTATATGAAAAATCTCCACCAAAAATAGTAAATGAAAATAGAAATCAAATCATAATAGAATAAAATCAATGAAAATAAGAAAGAAATAGAAAGAAATATCAATTACAAGAAGTAAAGTTACCTTTTTAAAACCTGGCAAACTCATTTTCCAGGCAAGACCCAGAGAGAAACTAGAAGTCATCTTAATGTTGCTAATATTTTGGAGAACGAAATTGAAGCAATCATCGGATATGACTGCGTCTCCAACCAACTAAATTTAACAGCACTGTCCCTTCGGTAGGTAGGGGAATGCGACATACCTGAACCACAAGTAAAGGTAGAATCTGTCTATATTCAGCTAGCACAAATCAGCGACTTTACTGTCACTAAGATTAGACAATGTAAAATTGAAATAAAACGGACAATATCTTATTGTGGGTACGACTTCACATATTCGCAGTAAGAACTGGTCAAATTGAATACATACATGATATCTCACGAGAACAATGCGACACCCTACATCTAACAGGAATGATATGATTAGTCGGAGGGGTCTCGTAAAAGTGGTTTTTCCGAAAATGTTAGCGGTCCCGCACGTCCAAAAACCAATAAAGTCATAACCTTAAAATAAATTTGAGCAGAAAAGAGGTGCCACATGCAAAAGAAAAAAAAGGAAATGATATCTGGCACTGTGGCTTCTGTGGAGTCCTGCCAGGGCTCCAGTTCCA
>NC_046662.1:132911568-132914624 GCF_010883055.1 Belonocnema kinseyi
CCCCCATTTAAAACGGAAGTTAGATATTAGGTATTTGTACTTCAGCCATCGGATAACTTCACTTCGTTAACTGCTGAGGGGTAAAGAAGGGATTCGGTCCATTTTTACTGTTTTTGGCTAATATCATCGTAAAAACTAATTTTTTCTATATAACTGTATTTGAAAACTAGTTTTTTTAAATTACTCTTTAATGAAATAATACAATGATTAATAAAAATAATAATCAATAATAAAATGATAAACCCTTTTCCTTGCGTGCCTGAAGGGTGATTTTTACAGCCCGATTGCGTACAAGAACTCTAAAACAAACCAAAAATTTGTACACAAGGAAAAGGGTCTGGAGTTGCATCGCTTCATCGTGCCGGAAATTCAATTTACATGACGTTTCGGAATCAGACCGATTCCCTTATCAGATTATCCAATATAAACGTAAAATTTGAATCATTCACTAAAATGGTGTAAAAATTTATAATACGATAGTAATTACATGAATAGTAAAATTACATTACCTTAATTCATTATGTAGAAATTTATATGTTGAAATCGAAAATTTTTGAGTCGTTAAATAATAAAATTAATAGGATGACAGGGTATGTACCCTCCGTATCCATCTTACGAAATGAGAACTCGTTATAATTAGAACATTTGCCAAGTGAATGACGCCTTGGCGCATGCGTAGTGGCACTTCTAAAAGAATCATAGGCGTAAATACTAGTAATACTATATAATGTGATTGCATAAAAATAGAGTAACTGAACAATGGTTAGAAATTCGAATTAGTATATAGTTCACAGAGTAAAACGTAGATAGACTATAAGCAGAAGCAAAATAGGTGTTAACTTAACATAACGAATCTAAAATTTTGTGGTAAGATTCGTTGAAAAAATCTAAATCAGTTACTTTGTTGAGACAGTTTTCGCCTTCTTTTTGAATGAAAACCATTTCAGCAAAGACACGATATTAATAGTTTAAATTATTGTTAATTAATTACAGCATTACACAAGTCTGTTTTATGTGACGGTAATGATGAAAATACACAGCAAAACCTGAACAACAAAAAATACATTATAGAGGGACGAAGGGTGAACGCTTTCTTAAATAATACATGTGTTCCCTAATTTGTTTATAAATATATGCAAAAATTTTCGATGCATTAAGAACCGCTGAAATTAATTTTTAGAAAGTTTCTGTACCAATGAAAAGTATATTTGAGTGCATTGAATTTGAACAAAACAACGTCGGTCGGTGCATCGGCTGGATTGACCGACCTGTCCGAGCGTGCGAGGAAGCGTTTCGCTCATATACCTATGCATAACTACATAACTATTTTCAATCCCAAAATGCCAAACAGCTTTTTCATCGGAAAAAATTCAAGCTTTCGTTTAAAAATATTTAAAAAAATAAAAATGCCCGGAGAGTAGGTGTTAAATATACATTTTAAATGGCAATTTGTTTATCAAAATTAAAAAATTAAAAATAATAGATTTCATAGAACGAAAGAGCATGAAAACACCTTCAGGAATCACTTTTAGAAAATTCTATTCTAATTTGTAGAAAGGAAGATATGACCATTTGAAAATACCCGCTTTGCCCGGGGGATGCAAATTTCACCCCATGTAGTTCGGGGAGGGATGGTAGTAAAAGTCTATAAATTGGTGGTTATACTACTACAGGGTGGCCACCACATAAGAATAAGGTTTCAATAAGATTTCAATAATGTGTCAAGCAAAATAATGAAACAAGCCAGAAAAATGTGCTTTACATGGCAGTATGGATAAATTAAGGTCAGACAACTCAGCGGCGCCACTAACGAAAAACAAAATCTCATATAATGGATATTTTATGGTATTTTTTGTTGCTATTTTTAACAATTATAAAAAGTTTTTTTTCCTCTATTAGTTTTGGAGAAAACAGGGCGGCGCTATTCTGTCGTCAACTCAGCGGCACCCTTTACAAAAATCATGAAATTAAAAAAAATTACTAGGCTAGATTTTTTTGCTATTTTTTGGCTTTAAAATGCGCTATGAATAGCTTTTGTAAAATCAACCCTTACTTTTTAAAAATTACCCCCCCCCCCCTATTGAAAAAGCTTTTTTTTAATATTAAAAAATAACCAGGCTAGATTTTTTTACTCTTTATCTGCTTTCCAATGTGATATGAAACACTTTTTTCTAAATAAACCCTTATTTTAAAAAGCAACATTCTGTGCTGCAAAACGCATTTAAAAAAAGGTGCTCTTCAGGATTTCAAAACAATTTCAACTTATCTTTAAAACTAGTTTTAATAACTATTTGAAAAAATTATTTTAGAAAGTCTGCTCTCAAAAAATTTTCAACCGTTCTGGACATTTGGATTATTCTTTATATAAAAATATATTTTAATCGTTAATAATTGTTGAGCTGGAAGTTGTTTAAAAGCATTAAAAGATGCATCGAAAAAGGTCAATTATATTTTTTGAATATGCACACATAGACTGGGAAATAATTTTGATGAGAAATAATTATGCTTAAAAGTACCATGTTACTATTTTATAAGTAAGTTCCATCTATGTGTATATTGACATTTTTCAATACGTGTTTTAATTACAGGGTTTCTTTTATATAGAAGGATTAATTTAACAAAAGCGATTTATATGACATTAGAAAATAAAGAAAGAGCATAACAATTTCAACAGTTAATGTATACATTTTTGTCATCAGTCTGCATCAGTCATAATTTTGCTCCTTAGTTATGCTTTAAAAATACCGTGTTAATATTTTATAAGTATTTTCCTTTTAGATAGTTTCCTTTTTTTAAATACGTTTTTGCAGCACAGGGGGTTGCTTTTTAAAATAAGGGTTGATTTTACAAAAATGTTTATATCACATTGGAAAGCAAAAAAATAGAAAAAAAATCTAGCCTAGTCTTTTTTTAAATACTTTTTTTCATTACAGGGGGTAATTTTTTTAATAAGGTTTGATTTTATAAAAGCGATTCATAGGCCATTGTAAAGTCGCTAAGTTTTCTGACCTGATTAATTAACTAAAGGAAACTGTAAATAAAGAAATAACTACAAA
>NC_046662.1:132914724-132929283 GCF_010883055.1 Belonocnema kinseyi
AAAACCGTAAAAAATGAGGTTTTTCGAGCAAAACCCCATAAAAAAGTAGCTGGACCCTACTTTTTTATTGCAAATTCGAATTCAGCGTCGAAAAATACATAAAAATATATAGGTCTGGTCAATTTCACAGACACTTTTGTTTTTTTTTGTGGGCCTGTGTTATGGTTCATTGTCTTAGACATTTTTTACGCGTGCTTCGGGAGCTTCTTATTTTTGAATTGTTTTGTACAAAATCTTTTTCTCCATATATTAGTGGATACCTTAAGAATTTGCCATGTTAACGTCCAGTCTCTCTTGATACATTTTCTAGAATTTAAACATTTTTTCAGTACATGTTCCTACCACGTAATAGCTGTTTCTGAGTCTTGGTTAACACCAAATATACCCTCTAGTCTCATTGCAATTGACAACTATTTGCTCCTTCAAAGAGATAGAGACGAGAGAAGGGGTGGTGGGGTTTGTCCTTTTCTGCATAATAGTCTGAGTGGGACTGTAGTTGGAGTGAGTCCAGTGGCTACTTATCCCACGATCGAATTTCTCTTTGTTGACGTCAAATCAGCTTCTGACAGTGTTTTAGTAGGAGTATTTTATAAACCACCCAATGCCTCATATGGCACAGAGTTTGAACCGACAATTTTTTCACTTATTCCTTACTTCAATAGCATTATCCTTACTGGAGATTTTAACACTAACATTAATCTAGCGTTTAATCATACTAAATATTTAACATCTTTGGTGTACTCTGCGGGACTCTCGATTGTACCGCATGATTCCACTCACCATACTGATCGTTCTAGTACTCGTATTGACTTAATTATTCTAGAAGACATTTCACGAACATTTAATGACGTATGATTGGGAAAAATATTACTAGATACAGATATAAATAGTAAAATCGACACTCTCACTAATCACTTATTCTCGGCATTTGACCAATTTTTTCCGCTACAAGTCCTTAAAAACTTCATTAAACATACCCCCTGAATCACATGTGAAATTAAAAATCTGACGAGGGAACGTATGGGCAAGTGCAGACTTGCAAAAAGAACAAAAAGCAGTATAATACTAGCTCAATTTTGTAAACTTAGGAACCTAGTTCAAACTAGGATTCGAGATGCATTCAATCAATACAATTATAACGAGAGTGCACATAGAGACAAAAAAGGCGACATTTGGCATCTTCTTAAACGCTTACTTCTAATCCTGCCGAACCACGAATGTATAGATAGTAATGTTCCGTCTGATGACCTTGTAAAAACTTTTTTCTCATTCCCAGTTCCAGACTTATCATCATTATCATCTTCTACTACCTCTCTTAATTCAATATTTAATGATTGACTTTTCTTCGGTGACATCGCACCTGAAATACTTTGAAAAAAGCACGTGAAATTAAATCGAATGTCATTGGAACTGATGGAATTTCAGTCAAGATGATTAAAGTTGCCCTTCCAATAATCTTTCCTAATCTTTTGGATATTTATCATGCTTCCCTACAGGTCGGTATCTTTGCTGATATCTGGAAAAGGGCTGTTATTTGCCCCGTTCCTACCATTTCTAAACTTGCTTTCCCGAAAGACTTCCTACCAATTTCTATTTTATATGTTACCCCTAGAAAAATTTAAATCTATTAATGCATCAAGTTCTGTCATCAAATGGTTCCAATCCTATTTTAATAATCGGTCTCACAGAATTATTAATAGTAGTGGTGGGCTTTCTGAATGGTGGGAGGTCAAGTTTGGGGTTCCTCAGGGCTCCATTCTGGCACCTCTCTTCTTCAATTTATTCACCTCTGACCTTGGAAGTGAACTTGATTAAGAATCTAATCTTGCCCCACTTTGATTACGGTTGTTTGGAGTATGATGGTTTGAACGACGATTTAAATTTAAAGCTTGAAGTGCGTTAAACGCCTGTGTCCATTTTATCTACAATTTGCCTAAATATGAACACATAACTCCATACAGACCTAAATTTGGTTTGCTAAATGTTGCCAAGAGAAGGCAATTCTTTATGGGTAATTTGCTTTACACTCTTTTTGGAACAAAGCTCGTGAATATCTATTTAACCTCTTTCAATTTGTAGACAGAGACCTTCCAGCACAGTCTAAGCTTTGCGAAGACATACAATCGTTAAGATTTCTTATCATAGAACATGTAACCTTCAAAGATCATTTATAGTAAGAAGTTCTCGTTTATGGAATGAACCCTTATTTAGTTTTCGAATATTTCATTTTTGAATTTAGTTCTGTTTTCATTAACTATTGTAATTTTCTTTTTATTTCGCATATACATAGTTTTTTTTTTCTTTGCTTTTACCTTGACGCGCACAAGAGTTAATTACTACGCATTAATCACATACTTAACTCGATACGTATTCTGAGGTTTACTCTATGTAATTATTTTATTTAGTGTATAGATTAAATTAGAAGAGTAATCAAGTATTCTGCCGAGCAGTACTGGCACAAATTTGTAATGACCTTGTATCATCCTGTTTCTTAGAGGGCTTAGCCCTATGAACTTTTTTTGAATAAATAAAAATACATGTTGGGGCTATGTGTCCTCTTTTTCCGCATATTTGACTGCTAATTTCTTCTTGTGCTACATGGATTTTATCTTTCCTATTTACAACTGTTGTTTCTTCCTTATTTTTAAATGAAGAACTACTGGAACTTGTTTTCCTAATCTTGATTCGATTTATGATTTGAGTCCTCGTAAAAAGCAAATCTTTAAGGTCTTCTTCTAATATTGCTTTAAAAGTTTCATCTTCGTCTTGGTTATCTCTAGTCTAGAATTTTATCCCCGATTTCCTGAACTCCAGTCGCGTAAGAAATTACTCTTTCGTTATCCCATTGATAAATTGTACCCAATTCATCTTGTAATTGATAAACCGCTTTTTTAAAGAATAAACACGTTTCAGGCTATCAATCAGACTATCGACATTAGTGTAAGAATTGCCTGACACACATTTTCGCGCAACCTTTAACTTTTGTTATAATAAGTTTGGTTAAATTCGCTTCTACAGTTATAGGGAGCATGTCAAGCGCTTCTTTACATCCTTCTATAAATTGTTCTAGTGGAATATTGCCACCAGAAAAAATTGAGACTACTTCAAGAGCATCGCATAAAAAAACTGATTGATTATGCGCGATTGTGTAAATTTGTGGACATTGATTTTTATGTGACATTTTTGTTTTTCCTATTTCTTGGTAAGTAGTTTCAAAATTTGATGAGTTTTTCTTTTCTCTAGATTTAATTAGTGGTGTCAGAATGCTTGAGTTGTTAGCTATTCAGTTTTCAAGATTTTCTAAAATAAGATAATTTTCATTTTCTGGTTCTCATTCACTAGATTATTTTTGTCTTTATCTGGAATTAATGCACTATCGAATTTATCGCATTCCACTTCCTGTAAAATCTTGGGATAAAACAGTCGCATTTATTAGCGATTTTTCGTAAAATTCACTGTTAAATGAATTTTCAGTGTTAGAAATATTAGAAACACTAATTATGATAGTATTTTGGAAGGATGTTGGTGAAGGAGAGTCTGCCTGTATATTGAAATTTAGGATTTTTAAATAGGAAAACAATCCAATTTAAAATCCCTTTTTAACGTGCAATAATCAAATTGATAAAAAGAATTCCTGAAAATAAAATCAAGAATCTAACGACCAAATTTGGACAACCACCACAAAATGTTCCCATTGGAATCTGAAAAAAGGAACACTTCTCTCTCCTTCCTTCCCTCTAAAAAAGAATGCTTTTAATGGGAATTTGACCCTGAATTATACTTGATTTGTTGCCTGTAGGTACAGTTAATTTTTGTAATCGTTATCCTGGGAATTGTGTAATTTATTACTTTCCTGGATTAACTTTGCTAATTCTGGATTAGATTTTGTTTGATTACGTCAGAGCTGGGCACGAAAGTACTTCAACTACATTGCTGAAATACATGTATTTCAGATGTATTTCAGCATCATGTAGTTGAAATACATGTATTTCAGCACCATGTACTTCAAATACAACTACAAAATACCAGTATTTTGAAATATTATTTGAAAATCAATTTGAGGGGGGGGGGGGGGGGGGGGGGTTGAATCCTACAATAAGGTGCAATTAGACTGCACAGTAGTCCTCTAGCCTATATGATTACGCACTAGAGTCCTCCGCAGTCTATCGGATTGCGCAGTAGAGATTAATAATGCATAGAGCTGCGCACTAAGTTCTGCAGAGAGTAGGGATGATCGACAGGCATATGTGGCACACGCGTGTGCGCAGTAAAGGCTTACTTCATGTAGGGGTGCGCAATAAATATACACTGCAGTCAAGGTTGCGCATTAGAGACCTCCGGTGTGTAGCGGTGTGCATTAGAGATACATAGCTCGTCAGGATGCGCAGTACTGTCTTCAAGTGTGTATAGCTGCGTCGTTCCCTTATATGGTTCATTAAACTGCACAGTAGAGTTATGCGATTCGCATGGCTGCGCCGTTGAGATGTGCGATGTGCATTGTTGCGCAGCAGTGGTGTGATGTGCATGCCTGCGCAGTAGAGTTCTGCGATGCGTATGACGACGCAGCAGAGTTATTAAACGATTAGACTGCTCATTAGATCTCTGTGATGTTTAGGGTTGCGCATTCGAGTCATGTGATGGGCAGGTCTGCGCATTATAACTATGCAATGTCACTTTCGGATATAAAATTTTCATAATACTGTCAAACTGAAAGAAAAACTTCAGGATTTTTTTTGTTGTTGAGAAAAAAGTGGCTTTTCTAGAAACTCGAATTGGCTTGCTGAACACAAGGCCGATGCACCAAAATATTAACTCTCATATCCTGCCAAAAAGTTTGATTTCTAATAATTGGAGTTGGTCACATTATTAATTATCCCCAATCTTCCTTCGATTTAACTTACGTTTTTTAATTATCCGTTTGAGTGTGGTAGATGGTGTTGGAGGCTCTTCAACTGTAAAGAATTGGGAAATGCAGTTTCCAAGATCAGTTGTTAAGGTTTGAATCCAGTAGATCGTTTTATATTCTCTCATAGCAATTG
Organism: Belonocnema kinseyi; assembly: GCF_010883055.1. Lineage (NCBI taxonomy): Eukaryota > Metazoa > Arthropoda > Insecta > Hymenoptera > Cynipidae > Belonocnema > Belonocnema kinseyi. The sequence goes on from NC_046662.1 coordinate 132,919,764, forward strand.
CAGGAGTATTCAGAAGACAGAATTACAGTTTCCAAGTTTGTGTTAAGGGTTGAATCAACTATTAGTTTGATGATTGTGATGGAAGATGTTTATTCCAGTTTTTAAGAGCAATAACACACTTACACATTTAATTACAATTTCAATACACTTTCACAAATAATTCCGATGATTTGATTTTACAGCAAATAATGTGGATTTTAGACTTCGGCGAACTAACATTGATTGTTATTATTGTCGTATACCGTGTAGACTGTCAATTAGTTAACTCTACTTTTGGGTCATGGACCCGCTCCTTATATACATAGTTTTCTCGTGGTCTACCTACTGGTATCATAATTCTATTTTAGGCTTGCCTAGTCGTATATTAGGCCTTTAAAGTATGAGGGTGCGTCGTCGTGCGCCTTGAGGGTCGAAGGATTACCGGAAGAAGCTGTGAGGGTTGCCGCTGGTCGCGTGTCAAGCTGAGTGACGGGTTACTGTCAAAAGTATAGTTTGATTGAATCTATTATCTGCGTACAATATTTGAAGCTGTAGTTATAATGGATGATTACAATAATAATAGTAAGTGTGTGTGTGTGTGTGTGTATGTGTGTGTGTGTAGCGGTCAATTCCGCGACCTAATATACACTTTGTTTTAAACAAGTCCCTACTTCATATACAGTCTATATATACAAAGATTTTCATTATATACTCATTTGTTTGCGTAAAAAATTGATTGTTAGTTACAACGGTTTGTTCAGCTACCGTATATGTTTGAGCCTACATCGGGGGCGGGGAGTTGATGGTAATCAGACCACACCCCTTAATGCCATTCACGGCGTAAAGACCGCTCATCATCATACTTAAAAGTTTATGCATGGGGTTGACAGTTAATACAAGATATTTTCATAAAATTTGTTGAAAATGAAGTAAAACAATATCTTTTAGCAAATATAATGACAAATTATATGATAAAATTTTTTAAATCAGCGGACTATAAAAGACTTAGTTACTTGCCATTTAATTGAAGGTATGTTTTTAACCTGTGAAAAGGGACTTGTTTAACAAATTTTTCGATGAGTTTTTATTCATATACCCTATATGAAAGCATTTTTTCTACCACTGACTCTTACGTGGTATGGTAAGTTCCACGCCCGACTTCTATGTATAGTGTTTATTTCTATGGCTCATATCAAACATTGTTTAGACAATAAGGATATACAATAAAGAAATGTAAATGAAATCACGTCAATCTTTAGCCCTCCAAAGCCTGGGGTTTAATTGCAATACAAGATTCAATTTTAAAAAAACAACTTATTATTTCACATCAGCAATCACTGATTTTTCTCTAGTGAGGGTTTCAGGATTTGAAAAAAAGAAGCTTATAGAAAAGTTCTTTTCGCAATGTGATTTCGGGCTATAACACAAAGTCGTCGATAAATAGAATATGTATGCCTTGAAAATTCTTGAACTCTGCAACATATTGTCCGGGTTTTATCGGGTGCCATCAATTGCATTAATCAGGCATTCTTTGAATCAAAAATTAGTTTTTTTCGATTTCGACTTTTTAGTTAGGAACTTCAAGATAATTTTAGCAAAATTAATAATTTGTTGATTATTCTTGTGATTTTTTAAAACAAATTTAATAAATAAATGTATCATTCGGGCATTTGCTGACAAAAAAATGGTTGTTTTTCCCATTCCAGTGCTTTTAGCTAGGAACTTCATGATAATTTCAGCAAAATTCATAATTTTTTTATCGTTTGTATGATTTTTGAAACAAATTTAATAAACAAAAGTTTTTAATTCGGAACCTGATGATAATTTCATTAACACTTGTACTTAATGGATAAATTCTGTGACGTTTTAAACTAATTCAATAAACATATGAATTACTTTGGCATTTGTCGAGAAAAAAAGTGTTTTTTTTTAATCCTAGTTCTTACATTTTAAGTTTGTCATTGCTTTCATTCTTTTAATAAGGCTGATTCAAAAATAGTGTATCATAGAAAAAGTGAAAGTAAAGGCTATTCTACTCAATCATGAAAGTGCAGCCTTATTAAAAGAATTCAAATAATGAGAAACTTGATTTGATTTGTGTAAAAAAAGTATAACATCAATCAAAGAATTATGAATCTTTTTAAAATTATCATAAAGTTCCTAATTAAGAAAGTTGACATCGAAAAAAAAACAAATTTTTCTGCAAAAAATGCCTGAAGAATCCATGTGTTTATTTCATTAGTTTAAAAAATTCCAAAATGTATTAACTAAGTGTGATTGTTGTTGAAGTGTTCACGAAATTTCGAATTGATGAGTTGAAAACCAATTAAGTTCAGGCACACATATATTTTCAATATGTGCTTGATGCCGCCAATCACGTCATGTTGTTTTTTTTTTTTTTTTTAATTCCGCACTCATGCTAATTTTGACGGAAGGTTCATCGCCACTGGCTCTCATAACATAAGAAAAAGACCTTTGAAATTAGTAAAAAAACAATATTAAATGAAGTAATGATCTTATCGTAATTTTGCCGATAGTTCTTGTGATATAGCGCAAAGCACCATAAATGCGTCATTTTTCCTATTTTTGAAGCAAAATACTGCTTTTATGTGAAAAAAGAAAATAACCTTTTTGTTGGATAGACGAATAATTATACGCAGAGGTAAGGTATAAAAGGTTAGCTTTATAAAAGAACCATGAACATTTATAGAAAAAATACTGGCAATTAGTTTTTATTTATTTTTTAAATATCTCTTTTGTTATATCCTTAGTGTATAGCAATAATAGATGTTAAAATTAAACAAAAAGTTTGAAATTTACACTTTAGCATTTTCGTACACCAACGATTTGCCAGTACGGACCTTTTGGTGAAAGAAGTTTCCTTCAGCCCGTCAGCATTTGGCCCGCATATATACCTCAACTTTAAAGTCGAAAGAGCCAATTCCGGAGTGTTTGGTGGAAGAGTGCACAATACTCCTGCCGAAAATAGTCAACTTAGCTGACTCGAAGAATTACAGGCCAATCACTTGTCTGAACACACTGTAGAAGATATTCACTGCTATCTTAAATGATAAGATTTTTCGTGAGGACACGATGAGCCCTCTCCTCTTTTGCCTCACATTATTGCCACTATCTCTAGCACTTCGTCATTCCGACGGGTACTTTTTCGGCAAACCTGCAGATCGAAAGTGCAAGGTCACGCATGTATTTTACATGGAAGATCTTAAGATCTATTTTCTTAAGAAAAGAGCAACTACATCTAGCTCTGGGGATTGTCGAACGATATACTAAGGAAATAGGAATGGAATTTGGGTTAAACAAATGCGCCAAGGTTTATTTGAAGCGAGGAAAACTTAATGGCATGCCTGAAGACCCTGAGCTCGTCGATAGAAGCGCTATACGACACCTTTGCGCTGGAGAGACTTACACAACCCTGGGCGTCCCAAAGAGCCAGAATTCAGGATGTGATATCTATAAAGGATACTCTCCGAAGCAGATACAAACATCTCATTCGGCAGATTTGGTCTTCTGAACTGTCGGCGAGGAACAAAGTATCTGCAATGAACATGCTTGCCGTCCCGGTAGTACTCTATTCATTTAGAGTGGTACCATGAACGAAGAACGAGCTCAGATCCCTTGATATCGGGACACGAAAGGTTATGCACATGAACTGACGTCGTCATTGTGTTCGCGGAATATGGTATTGAATCTTGAATGTCTTCGCAACAGGATTATTCTGGGTACAGCACATAGAGTCGCAAATGGAAGAGACCCTCTTCTTAAAATGGTCAGGAAGCACGAAGAAGTAGGCAAAGGAGCGTTTCTGTACAAAGCAGCGAAGGAGGCTGCGGAAATACTCGGACTAAACTTCAGTATTAGGGGTGAGCAAAATGCATCAAATCTTATCTATCTCGAGTACTCACTCCTGAAAGCCCGGATGAAAAAAGCACAAGAGAAAAACTTCCGTGAACAGCTTCTCGATAAGAGGATATATATATATGAACGTTTTCATCTGTTGTTGACGTGCTAGGACGTCCTGGGTGAGGTTCGTCTTCGACATCCTCTCGGCCTTCTTAGAACAGCTTGTTCCACTAATACACATTTTTCTTGCTCAGAGGTGACTCACCGTATGCAACTGTCAAGATTTCAAGAGTTTTAGAGCAATGGATTCCATTTTTCACACAAAATTTAATGCAAATTCTTTGCTCTATTTTTTTCGAAAGAAGAAAATCGCCGAGCACACCAAACCCTTCTAACCTTTTACGCCTATGCCAGAAAAACAACACGAGCTATATAGTCAAAACTGTGAACATATGATCGTGACGAGTGTACCAACACAACAAAACAAAAAATTTAAAACTTGAATTACGTACAGTTAACTTTATGCAACAAATTAATTTGTTACAATTTGTTTAATTACATTTTGTGGTTGCGCATGGAGGAGGAATGAGATTTTATGATTCTGATATAAAAAATGTATTGCTCAAAATATCCTACTCTAATTTTAAATAATGATTGCCCTGAACTAAACTTATTTTATTTAAAAGCAACTCTTTGGTTGAAATTATGACGTACGTAAATATCAGTTTATCTCTATTTTAAACTTAGAAATGTAAAGTAAGCCGCAGCTGAATTTTTGTTCGTAGAAAGAGGAAAAGTCAACTGTTAAATTATTCGCTTGTTATTCGATTTCAATTTTCTGAAGTTCACTGAACTCTCTACGCATACAGGTGTCTACGCTGGAGACCCTTTTTCTAAATTTACTGTCTACGTGATCTGCAATAATCGTCGATGATCGTTTTTATTATCTAACAAAAGAGGCACAGTGGCAACTCATTAATGTTCGCACCTTGCTTTTATTTTGGTGTCCTCACGCAGGGCAAGATGTGTCACCGGTCCGCTTGGACTATATTCGCTTGCTATTACGGTAATTGACCAGAGTCAAGGCGCTCTCGGGCTACAGGTGCTCTCCTACCTGATTTCAAGGATTAGGACGAGGCAAGGCAAGGTAATGCTCATACTTTTATTTTCTCAGTATCTGCATATTTCCAGTTCCTCTACAATTCTTTTATTTAAAAAGGAAAGTCTCTTAGACCCAGGCACCTTAGAAATGTTCTCGTGTCTTGGATCGAGATTTAAAACTTTTCTTAGCCAGATTTAGAGAGGTATATTCCCGTCTGCCCATAAAGCATTAAGGTTCTAGAAACAAGCTTCTATATATTAAAATACAACTTACTTGACCCAGGTTAATGGGTATACCATGCCTTGCTCTTCGGTTGATTTGTGAAATACGATTTTACAGCAATTCGACGTTTTTCGTCAAAGTTAAAAATTGGTCCTTTGTTGGACTTAGAAAATATTTGAAATAATATTAGACGTTTTTCGTCAGAGTTAAATTTGGTCATTTTTCGGACTTAGAATATATTTTCAATAAGCGCAAAATCGAGGTTCCCGGAGGAAAAATAGTTAAGTGTAGCGTATAAAATTCAACGGACTTAGAAAAAAGATTACTCTTGGAACCGGGTACAGTAGGTATACTAGCTTCCGCCTCAGAGTTCTTTTTCTCTAACCAATATTATGTAAACTGAGCTTTTTACCCTAAGTTAGCACAATATTAAAAGAAACTTGAGCATGGTTAGTCCTCAAGATCCGTTGCGTCTTCTACGCAACCCCCCAAGTGTCTATTCTGGGCCGCGTTGCCCTTTCTATAGGCCGCGCCCCATCCTTCGGCTCCTACGTAACACTCGAGCTTTTTTAGAGAGAGGCTTTGAGTTTGCGCTCCAGGATTGCCCTTTTAAGATGCTATACTTTGCCTTACCCATACTTAGTCATAAGGACAACCGCAGGATTTCGCCGGGAGCGGGTGCTAATCTGGAAAATTGCACCTGCTTCCAGCTTAATCGCGGTAAAATTTCAGCCAAAACAACGTCTCACGACTGTGAGATAGGTGGTTACAGTCTGTAAAGGAATCAATACGACGATCCAGCAAAAGCCTCGTGCACCCTAAGAACACGGAGCGACCTAAGGACAACCGAATTCTGCATTTTTCCCGCAAGTGTTCTAGCATATTGTTGACACGCAGGGATGATTTTTAGGACATTAGCAAGTGAAAGCTTGGCACCTCCAAGAGCGCCGATGATAAGGACGATCAATTTAACAGAATATTCCGGGTACAATCGTTTCAACTCCCTTATAAGGTCTCGATACCTCTCTTTCTTTTCATTCTCCTTGGTTATGATGTTTTTGTCAACTGGTGCCGAAAATGCGATAACGAACATGGTTCGCTTCTCAAAGTCAAGAAGAGCCATGTCAGGCCTCGAGTGAGCAACAGAAACAATTGTCGAGAATATAAAGTTCCAGTATATGCGGCACTTCCCATTCTCGACAATTGACTTAATTTCCCTAGGAGCATTTAGAGGAGCGATATTAAGGTTAATGCCGTAGGAGTGACAGAGATGGTAATAAAGCACTCTTGGTGCCGCATTGTGCCTTTGAATGTAGGTCGTTCCCGCGTGAGCTGGACAACTAGATAGTATCTGAGCTAAACGCTCGGGGTGTGCATGGCACGCCCTGCAGCTATCATCGTGAATGTCTTGGCTCAGAATGTGGCGACGATATGTTAAGGTGGAAATGACACTGCCTTGGCATGCAAAAATCAAACCCTCCGTACCAGACTTCAATCCGGGCGATTCAAGGAAAGCAAACGTTAGCTCACAAGACATTGACATTTGATTTGATGCATTTTGCTCACCCCTAATACTGAAGTCAAGTCCGAGTGATTCAGCAGCCTCCTCCGCTGCTTTGTACAGAAACGCTCCTTTGCCCACTTCTTCGTGATTCCTGACCATTTTAAGAAGAGGGTCTCTTCCATTTGCAACTCTATGTGCTGTACCCAGAATAATGCTGTTATGAAGACATTCAAGACTCAATATTCCGCGAAGCCCTTGACGGCGTGAGGTGGGCCTATGTTTGGTGTTGTCATTGTTGTTCCCACGAGAAGCTAGGGAAAGGGGTTCTTTCATCCTTGTAGAGCCCCGCATGCAAGGATAAGGCTGCGTACTCTGAGAGGTCGCCCGGTATCCCAGAGTCACCGTTCTAGACACCTCACCCAGGTGCCATTCAGCTTTCGGCACGGTTTTCACACCTCCGCTTGGGAGTTAATTCCTTCGGGACCACCCCTGGACAATTGTCCGCGACTGCCTATTTATTTTTGTAACCATATTCAGCAGAAACCCTTAGTACAGGGACCCTCTATCCGCAACCCAAGGACGCGTTCGGTGGCTTTGTCATAGGCCCTTCGGTTTGATTCTAGTGGAATCAAAACCGCACCGAAGTATATATATATAATTAAAAATTTGTCATAAGGACAACGGCAGGATTTCGCCGGGAGTGAGTGTTAATCTGGAAAATTGCACCCGCTCCCAGCGAAATCGCGGTAAAATTTCAGCCATAACCACGTCTCACGACCGTGAGATAGGTGGTTATATATATGGATCGGCGCGATCTCGCGACCTTTGGGTGGACAGAGCGACTGAATCACGACTTGCTAGAGTGCTACGATGCGAGTGTGGCCCCTGAACGGGGTTACATGGCACGGCTGCATGCTCTGTGGTGCGAGAAACACCCGGAGCTATCGCACTTTTCGCAGAAACATCTGCGAAACCATACTGAACTACTCCGTAAAAGGGGCTATGTAAGCGGAACGCCTACTCTACCATAGCTAGAACAAGCCGGCTACAGAGAAAGAGAGGCGACACTAAGAACAGATGCGGGCAGGCATCCAATAGATGAGCGATGCTTTACGACCCGGAGAAACATCAACACCAAGGTTTCTCTCAAGCCTAAAGATCTGGCTGAAATGGATGACGACTTTTTTCCGGAGAATCCGACCTCTGGGATATCAATTATTTTGTGTATAATGCAGCAAGAGCTTTGGCCGATGCGAACCGTAAAGCAAAACCATCGGTTGATCGTAAGACCAAAAGAGGAATGCATCAACTTGCTGTAAATATAGGCTGGGCAAGACAGTACGCGTCCCGCATTCAGTGTGTGATTGACTACATCACATCTGGCAGGAATATTACCGCCAAGGTTCGAAAGTTCGTGCGTGAACTGCGGACCCGTTATCACACACTTAAAAAGTCAAAGCTGCTGACCATCAGGCAGCATATTGTTGAGAGAATACGGATACTATCTGACGCTAAGAGAAGTCTAGAGCGGAGGGATAGGTGGGACAGAGAAAATCAACAGTTTCTCTCTGACCCATCTCGACTCTTCCAAGGCCCTCCAGTTACTGTCGAACACCCACCCAAACCAGAGGAGGTCGAAGTATTTTTGAGAGAAGTCTACGAAGTTCAGTATAGTCTGGACGAAGACTCAGAAAATGTAAATAGCTTCAAGGAGTTATGTGTTGCCCTCATAACACCTGATAAAGAATGCCTACCCATCACTACCGAGGAGGTGGAAAAAGTATTAAGAGGGATGAAGAACTATTCCGCACCGAGACCAGATTGTATCAAAACATTCTGATGAAAGAAGTTTTCTTCAACCCATTAGCATTTGGCCGGTATTTTCACCTCATATTTGAAGTCGGAAGAGCCGATTCCAGAGTGGTTGGTGGAAGGGCGCACAATACTCCTGCCGAAAATAGGCAACTTAGCTGACCCGAAGAATTACAGGCCAATAACTTGTCTGAACACACTTTATAAGATATTCACAGCTATCCTAAATGATAAGATTGTTCGGGCGGAGTACTTACTCCTGAAAGCTCGGATTAAGAAAGCACAAGAGAAATACTTTCGTGAAAAGCTCCTCGATGAGAGGATGCACGGTATCTTCCACAGAAATGTGAAGGATCAGTCAATGTCTTTTGAGCTAACGTTTGCTTTTCTTAAATCGCCCGGATTGAAGTCTGGTACGGAGGGTTTCATCTTTGCATGCCAAGACGGTGTCATTTCCACCTTAACATACCGTCGCCTCATTTTGAGCCAAGACATTCACGATGATAGCGGCAGGGCGTGCCATGCACACCCCGAGCATTTAGCTCACATACTATCTACATGTCCAACTCACGCGGGAACGACCTATATTCAAAGGCACAATGCGGGACTAAGAGTGCTTTATTACAATATCTGTCACTCTGACGGCAGTAACCTTAATATCGCTCCTCTAAATGCTCCTAGAGAAATTCAATCAATTGTCGAGAATGGGAAGTGCCGCATATACTGGAGCTTTATATTCTCGACAATTGTTTCTGTTGCTCACTCGAGGCCTGACATGGTTCTTCTTGACTTCGAGAAGCGAACCATGTTCGTTATCGAATTTTCGGCACCAGCTGACAAAAACATCATAGCCAAGGAGAATGAAAAGAAAGAGAGGTATCGAGACCTTATAAGGGAGTTGCAACGATTGTACCCGGAATATTTTGTTAAACTAATCGTTCTTATCATCGGCGCTCTTGGAGGTGCCAAGCTTTCACTGCTAATGGCCTAAAAAGTATCCCTGCGTGTCAACAGTATGCTAAAACACTTGCGGGAAAAAT